>NC_141150.1:81497881-81819245 GCF_053477565.2 Lygodium microphyllum | reverse complement strand
TATTGCAATTGGACAGCTGCGGGGATAGGAATAGAGGTGTCCAACTTACGGAAAACCTCTTTTATTTTCTTCGCATAAGCACGAATATCCTCGTGTGGTTCTTGGCGGGTCACATTGAGTACACGCAACCAATATTGTCCACCCCTTTCAGGGGCAAACTCCCTTCGAAAAGCTCCATAAAATGAATCAATATTCAATATGGTTCCGGCTTCTAAACCATGATACCATATAGTAGCTCTTCCTTTGAGAGTCATATTGAAGAACATCATTAAATGTCCTTCTTCTTGAATGCGACAGTTGAACATCAGCTTTTGAAACTCCCTAATGTGGAGTTCCGCATCTTCCTCAACTAGCCCATTAAAAATGGGTAGCGGGTAACCTAGAGCCGGCAAATCCATCGTTCCTGCTGGAATTGCAATAGGTTGCGCCATGACGAGGATTGGATTTGCACTAGGAATAGGGGACGGTGGGGTTCCACCTCCCGTACTTGATGTAGACTGGCTTATGGCAGAAAGGGGAGCACTAGAGCTTCCACCTTCTCCTCACTTACTGCTTGTGGCCCCAAGACCACTAGATCCACTCCCTCGTAAGGGTTCAGCACCGCTACGCTTAGGGGAATATCTCCTAAAAATTTCAGCACGTCGCCTAGCTCTTTCGTCTCTTTCTTGCTTTTAGATTTCTGCTAGACGATGCTTATCAATAAATAATGGATCAATCTCAGTATCCTTTGGCATAAACTGCTAGTTGGTCCCTAGACAACCAGGATTCGAGGACCGCCACTTTTAAGCGGCTCCCGGTAGACGCACCACTGATGGACCTAAAACCGGGCCGGCACTGGCTCATACACTAGCCGGGCCTCGTGACTACGCACAAGACAACCCCTCGGCCTCGCGGCCAGGAGCGTCTATCAAGATCTCTGCCTTCCTAAACATTGCATTTGTAATACGTTGTTTGTAGTCCACTCTTCTCTCACCCACTACTCCTCAGAGGGAGTCCCTTTCACATAGCCCAAAGGCTCGAATCACATACACATGGGGTTCCTCCTACGGCTGAATGCCGTCAACCCTCTGCGACTCTCCTACACCTTGGGGATTGGCCCCTCGATGCGTCGCTCAACAAATATACACATCACACATAAGTCGCTCAAGGTACCAAATAAGCGTGTCCAGGAGTGTACCATTTTCTCCTCACTTGCTTTCCCCTTTGGGACCCGCATCTACCTACAGCATGGGTACCTCACTGCCTCTCAACGTAGGTCATGTCCTAATAAAACAATTGCAATGCATCCAGGATTTCTGATACCTTTAAATATTTCCATGATTTATGCATATTGTGGATGCCAAGTGCTCAAACATTTAGCAAAACAGTATCGTGCACAAGTGTAAAACCATTCTTTTAATGATTTCCAACTACCGTTCGTGCTTCGTTGCATGGGCCTAGCACCGAGGTGATCCTCGTGCTAATAAGCTCTTATTTTATAATTATTTTCCGTCCTAAATGCTATGCATAGCAATCAGCAACTTTTCCATCATCTCACACGGCATTTGGACATATTTCAACTTCCCTACCCTTCCCCGTTTAAATATTGCATCGTTGCATAGATTTATGAGGCATTTTACCATCATTTTATGTGTAACAAGCGGGAAAACACACTAGAACAAGAAAGTGGGGTTGAACTGAGGCAAATCCTCATGCTTCAGTCCCCACAAACATTCACAAACATTGTTCTCAATTTTCATTAATTTTCCGCACCCAAAATGCATTTTTCCCCTATTTTTAGTGATTTTCCTCTATTTTCCTTGTATTTTCCCTTATTTTTTGCATTACTTTATTACTGAAAATTCAAAATAGGTTATGGGCTGTGGCCCTTAGTTCCTTCTTGCAGCAAAATGAAAATTTAGTTGGTGTTCCCATTCATTTTTCCATTTTTATGCCCAAAAACATCATTTTCCCTTGATTTTCCATATTTCACGTGTTTTAGTGTATTATTTTGAGCCACAAGATGCATATTTTTCTAGTTTTTTGATTATGATCAGCAAGTACTCATGGAAAACACCAACATAAACAATTTTTAGCCCACATGAACAACATTTTATCAATCAAAAGCCATAAAATCTCAAATTTCCTTTGAAAAAATTGAATTACCGCTTATTTGCGTGTTTCGGGTTTCATGTCCATGGCTGCAAATCTGAAAATCAGCAGCACTTCATACTCATGATGATCACAAATCACCATTTCCAGCCCGTGGAGCAATCCGATCCATGCTGGACAAGCCTCCATCACTCTTTCTTCTTCCTTCTTCTTCCCACATGAACTCCCTCTTAGAGAAGAGGGAGGGAGGAGAGAGAAAGACTGATTTTCTCTCTCCCTCTACAGGCTGCCATTCCTCGCATGAATTGGAGCGATCCGGAGCGAAGATTGAATCTTGTTGCCTGCTATGATTCATAATTTTTAGCTATTTTTAAGCACTTCCCGTCACCTAAATTCCGCTCTCAGAGAGGATGTAATATCCCTGAGGTCCCCATAGGAACCCCGCAGGAGGAAATTTTCAAAAAAATTTAAATTTTTTTACCCTCTCTCTCTCCCCCTGCCGACTGCATGGCGAGGAAAGAGAGAGAGAGAGTGAACTGGTAAAGAGAGGGGGGCATGCAGCCCCCCAGGTGGCGGGAGGATGTTGCCTCCCCCTCCACACCACCTCCTTTATAAAGCCCCATGGAGGCTCCTCAGAGAGGGGTAGAAGCTCCCCCTCCTCCCCATGGACTGGCAGGCAACGACCTTCCTCCCCATCGATAGAATCCCCCCCCCATTGCTGAGAGCTCTTCCCCCCCTACGGCACTACGGTAGAACGCCCCCCTAGTGGCAGCAATGACTGCCCACGTGGAAGCCTGGTAGGGAAAACCCCCCACTTAGACCATCATTTGATACCCCCCCCCCCCCATTCCGCTAGGCAACTGGCCGTGAGAAGAAGAGAAGGAGAGAGAGAGTAGAGGAAAGAAGAAGAAGAGAAGGAGAGGGAGAGAAAATAGGGGAGTAGGAGAAGAAGAAGAAGAGAGTAGGAGAAGAAGAAGAAGAGAATAGGAGGGAAGAAGAATAAGAGAGAGAGAAAGAAAGAAGGAGAGGAGAAAAAGAAGAAGAAGAGAGAGAAAGAGAGTAACCGCCACAAGTCACCCAACGAACCCCGTCCAGTGGTCTTTCCCAACCAAACATATCTACCCGAAACCCGACTTCCCAATCTCTGCGAGGCAAATGGCTCCCAAGAATAAAGTTGCAGGAAGCGTAGGCATCCAAGTCACCGATAATGCTCGAGGGACGAGCGGAACGACCAACGCAGCGCACATGAATCAAGGCCAGGTTTACACACATGAAATGATAGGTTTTCTCCAATATTTCACATAAAATAATAGGCTTCCACCCAAACTAGTACATGAACAGTTATCTAGGGTTCATGGTTCGCGCTCGTGATTTCAATAAACACATGAAATGATAGCTCCTGTTCGTAGCATGCAAATGCACAAATGCATGGAAATTTAGGCTTCATGTACTTAAGCCACACAAATACGTGCATATTAAGATTTAAAAAAAGTCATCAACTAAATGTGAAGGGAGTTAAGGATCGTAGATTGTGTCAATTTATTAAACGACCCTTGTGCGCAGAAGATGAGTTTGATGAAAGGGAGCGATGGATCAAAGGTTGGACTCGAGAGCTATGGCGGGAGAGCAAGAGCAAGAAAGGGAGAGACTAGAAATGGGAACTCCAACAGCCACAATGTGTGACCGGGCCTTTCTTTATTCAAACTATCACTAAAAGAATAAAGAATAAAGTGACGGTGACGGGCGCTCGCCACCTGCACTGTGCAGTGGCGGTGACTATCAATGTAGTAATACATGGGCGACTAGGCAGAGGTGCCTTTACCCCCAACAACCTCCCACTTAAAGGCAAATCTACCCCAGTTAGGAGTGAAAAGAAAAAGAAAAAAGACAGTACAACATGTACACATGTACAACAAGATGAGGAAAGATGTCATCTCATCCCACGCCCATCAACCTCCTGAGGAAGGCAAAGCGCTCTGTAGAGAGGATTTTTGTGAGTAGATCTGCAAGATTCTGATCAGTCGAGATCTTGACAAGATCAACTGACTTGTCCTCAATGATCCCATGTATGAAGTGATACCTCACCTCAATGTGTTTTGTCTTCACATGGAAGACTGGATTCTTGGCTAACTGAATAGCACTCATAGAATCCGAATGTAGTGTAGGGATAGCATCAATACCAAGGTCAGCAACTAAATGACCCAACCAAATGGCCTCCTTGCAAGCCTCAGTGGCTGCAACATACTTGGCCTCTGTAGTAGAAAGGGCCGTGCATTTCTGCACCCTGGACATCCAAGAAACAGCACCTCCAACATGGGTGCCAAATACATAGCCGGAACTAGACTTCCTACTATCTGCATGTCCTGCATAATCAGAGTCAATGGACCCCATGACTCCTATATCCTGGCTGCCATAGCATATGCACATATCTACAATGCCCTTCAGGTACCTCATGATACCCTTCATGGCATCCCAATGCTTCTTGCCAGGTGTAGCCATATAGCGTGCCACAACACCAATTGCAAAGGCAATATCTGGACGAGTGGCTATCATGGCATACATAAGATTGCCCACTGCAGATGCATAGGGAATCTTGGCCATCTCGGCCCTCCGCTCATCTATCTGTGGACAATCAGCCTGTGATACCTTCACATAAGAAGGCAATGGATAGCCAATAGGCTTTACGTCCTGCATGCGGAAGCACTCAAGGACTTTATGAATGTACTCCCTCTGTGACAAGTAGAGGAGACCCTGATGCCTATTGCATCTAATGTGCATACCAAGTATGTGAGCGGCCTGTCCCAGATCTTTCATCTCAAAGCTCTTCTTGAGCTGAGCCTTAAGAGCATCTAGCTCACCATGAGCTTTCCCTACTATCAGCATATCATCCACATAGAGTACCAAAATCAATAAAGAACCATCATGGGCTTTCTTGGTGTAAAGACATGGATCCATAGCACTCTGGCTGTAGCCCTGTGACTGCATAAAGGCATCAAACTTATGATACCACTCCCTAGGTGCCTGTTTCAAGCCATAAAGACTTTTCTTCAATTTTCACACTAGGTGGTGCCTGCTAGGTTCTGCAAAGCCCTTAGGCTGCTCCATATAAATCTCATCATGCAAGTCCCCATGTAAGAAAGCCATCTTGACATCCATCTGATATAAATCCAAGTCAAGCTAAGCAACCAAAGACAAGACTAAGCGCAGGGTGGTCATCTTAACCGCAGGAGAAAAGATCTCGTCAAAGTCCACAGCATGCTTCTGTTTAAAACCCTTTGCTACCAATCTAGCCTTGTATGCCAGCTTGGGGTGTCCAGGGGTACTTTTTAGCTTGTACACCCACTTGCATGGCAAAGCCTTCTTGCCCGTAGGTAAGGAAACCAAATCCCAAGTGTCATTCTTATGCAGGGAGTATATCTCAAACTGCATAGCCCTCTCCTAGGAGTGACTATCACCCCTGCGCATAGCCTCATCATAGGTGAAAGGCTCTCCTACATATGTAACCAAGACATAATGCATCTAGGGCTGAAATCTATCAGGTGGATGTCTGTCTCTAGTAGACCGTCTCACGGCAGGCTTTGCTGCCTGCCCAGCTGCCTATCCAACACCCTGACCATGAGCATTTGCTGCAGCTGTAGGCTGTCCAACTGGCTGTGCAGGAGCTCTCGGCTCCTCCTGAAATATGACCCTGCGGATCTCAACAACTCTCTCAGGCTGCCTATGCATTTTGTCTTCATGGAAGATTACATCATGACTGCGGATGACTTTTCGTGCCTGCTGATCCCAGAGAGGGTAACCCATCTCACCTGCATCCCCATAACCAAGGAAAATGCATTTGACACTCTTGGGATCTAGCTTACTTCTCTTGTCCCTAGACACATGGCAAAATGCCTCACATCCAAAGACACGGAGATGCGCATAAGAGGGAGATTTTCCAGTCCATACCTCCTCTACCACCTAGAAATCCAAACCACTAGAGGGTGATGTGTTTATGACATGCATAGCTGTACTAACTGCCTCAACCCAAAAGCTCTGTGGTAGGCCTGCATGGCTAAGCATGCTGCGTACACGCTGCTGGATGGTTCTATTCATCCGCTCAGCCAAACCATTCTGGGGGGGCTGTAGGGGGCGGTCAACTGATGCTTAATACCCCTCTCATCACATAACTGCTCAAAAGCATGTGAGACATACTCACCCCCATTATCTGTCCTTAGGCATTTTAGCCTATACCTAGACTGGTTCTCAACCAATGTAAGCCATCTCTAAAACACAGCCAAGACATCGGATTTCACCTTAATGGAATAAGCCCAAAATTTTCGTGAAAAATCATCTATGAACGTAAAAAAATACTTTGCACCACCCATAGACTGACAAGGCATGGGCCCACAGATATCCAAATGAACCAATGCCAAGGGCTCACTCATGCGTGGCCTACCAGACTTCTTATGCATAGACCTAGACTGCCTGCCATAAAGACAATGCTCACATGAATCAAAACATGCATAATCAAGGGGCGGTAAGTACTGCAAACCAAAAAGCATTTTCATTTCCTTCAAAGACATATGGCCCAAACGGGCATGCCAAAGAGATACATATGGGATAGAACCCACAAACAAAACATGATCAAGGGAAGAAGCTTATACAATCAAGGGGTAGAGACTGCCAGCCTTGGCACCTCTCGCAATCACAAGTCTGCCACGAGTGATCTTCCATGCAGAGTCTCCAAAACATACATGATATCCTGCATCATCAAGTTGTCCAGCTGACATGAGATTGCGTGTCAAAGCAGGTACATGATGTACATCCTGTATAACAAAACTGTTGCCAGAAGGAAATTGCAGCCTAACATCACCAATGCCCACAATATCAAGAGAGTTGTCATCACCCAAGCGCACAGAACCCGAAACAGTACGGTATGAATGAAACCACTCTTGGCAAGGTGTCACATGAAAGGACACACATGAGTTCAAAAGCCAACACTATACATACATAGAGTATATCTCTGTCATCTGTGAAGCACTAGAAGAAGCTGCTAGGATATAATCATCATCATCAACATTCTCAAGCTGCATAACATTGATCTCTTCAATTTTAACACTAGACTTTGCAGGTACTATGCTGTGATCAGAAGACTTATCCTGGACTTTGTCTTTCCCCTTATCTTTGCGCCTTTCATTGTGCAATTCATGGCATTGTGGGTTAATATGGCCCTTTTTTCCATAATGGTGACAAGTAACATGTGCATTCCTGCCACGGGATTTGCTACGTGACTTCCCACGAGACTTGGACCAAGATTTATGAGAATCCCGTCCACGGCCACTACCACTGCCATGCTTTCCATATCCATCATTCCTGCCTCTAATTGTCATAGCATGAGTCACACGAGAGGCATCCAAATTCTTACAGTTAACCTACAGAAGAGCACTCTCAACATCAGATAATTTCAAGGTAGCAGTAGAGGCACATAATGCAGTGCAGAATACATCCCATGACTCATTAAGAGTACCAAGCAAGAAAAGAGGAGTGACATCCTCTGCAAAAGTGATGTCCTGCGAAGTCAAGTTCTTGATTATAGCATGGAATTGGCTCAAGTGAGCAGACATAGTCACATTCTCCTTCATGCGCAGATCCATAAGCTGCTTCAGCCAATACATCTGACTCGCTGGACTTTTCTTGTCATAGAGATTTTTGATCTTTTCCCACAACTGCCATGCACTCTATTCTTCCTCAAAGACATTATAGTGAACCTGTTCTATGAGAGACAATACAATAGTGGACTTGCATAACTCATCAAGCTCAAGCCATTCCTCATCTGGCATAGTTGCAAGTGGATGCCCGCTTAACCTCAAAGGTTTGATCTGCGATTTCTGCACCAACACCTGCCAAATCTAGCTCTTCCAGTAATTCGTACCATCAAGCTTAGTGATGTTGAAAATAGCATGATCAATGGACAAACTCGCCATAATGCGGGCCAGAAGACTGTAGACAATTCAAAACTGCTTGCTATTTACTGCAAAAAATGACAAAAAATCACCAAAATCGAGGAAAAATGGCAAAGAAAGTGGAACCAAAGCTGCTTTCCACCAAGTACTAGTGAAAGTACACCATTTTAGAGTGTTTCAGTATGAAAAATCCATGTCACTCCATACATATATGCTTGCTGTAATAAATTTTAGATTTCAGTAAAAGAGAGTTAAGAGTGCCAAAATTAGATTTCGAGGCAATCAGATACTGCCAAGACCAAAGCCGGCATCATGCAGGCATAGCATAAGCATATGATGGTCGATAAGCATGAATCAAACACCCAAGTATGTCATACAAACATCTCCAGTGAGTAGGCACACCCCCAGGCAACGAGGAAAAGTGTTCCTGCCACTACCAAAACTTGACAGAAGTAGGTGTTAGTTCACAAAGATATGGATCCAAAAATGAGACTTAGCTCATAAGCATACAGTGAACCAAGACATATGATGTATCATCCCAAAAGGTAAGAAGTCCCAAAGTCTCAAGTGTCTGTAACTACTCAATAGCATGTAACGGCTCAATGCATAAAAGTACCACCTGCTCAATGTCTGATAAGCATTCAAGAATGCTCCCACTAGCACAAAAGCCATATGTATGAGCTCAAGAGCTCAAGCCAAGGCAAGACACAGTGCCAATGACATAAGTCCAAGACAATATACATCAATAATACATCCTGAACATGTAGGTGGTAGAGCATCCGTATGTAGAATCCATAAGCATGTAAGACATCAAGTACATCCCAAGATTCAACTCTGGCAAGCCAATAAATATATCAAGTAAGCTTCGAGAATCCAAGGTCAAGCCAAGACCAAGCTCCAATAGCAATAGGCTCCAAACAATGTAACTAGCATGTAGTAATGGCATAGGCTAAGCATGTCAAGACCGATCAGACATAAGCAATATACATGCCATAAGTACATCCAAGACAGAGCATCCAAATGCTTTGCAAAGTGAGCTCAATATCAACCAATGATCCCGAATCTAAACCAAGCTCTATGTCGAGTCCCAAGTGTCAATACATCACCATATATGTCCAAAACATAGCCCGAAAAGCATAGGCATAAGTATACATGAGTAAAATGACTTCAGCCCAACTGTGTACTTCAAAACTAAGAATTTCAGCACCAAAATCAGCTCCAAATGGTTGCCAAACAATAAGCATACATTTCCCTAACATCCGGGCATCAAATGGGACCAATCAGGCATCAAATGACAATGCCAAACAAGCTGTAGCATCAAATGTCAGTGTAACAGTGTCATAAACTACTTGTAGACTGTTATGACAATCTCAAAATAGTGTTAAAACAGTCCAAATGCTATGTGAACACATCAACTATCAAAACTAAGCATCAAAGCATGTTCATATGCCGGAAATGGAGCCTTTCCAAGTGCCAATGGAGGGGGAGAGCTGTTGTTGTGACTATCAATGCTAAAGACACATATGGGAGGGCTGTGTGATTCCGCCAACTGTAAATGCTGGTCTTGGGCTGCAAAAAATGGTGGCCAAGCTTTGGAGGGGTCTGGTTAAAGCCAAGGAAGGCCTAAAACAAGCTCTAGCAAGTATTGTTCAAAGACAAGTTTGAAGCAAGGGAGCTTCAATGGTGGCTGCCCCAATCTTGTTTACAGCCTGTGAGACCTGAGAACTAAAGTAAACCTTGAAGAAAATGATCAAATACCTCTTATATAATGCCCGGAAGGTGCCCAACAATGCCGAGAAGGTGCTTGGGAAGTCGGGGAGTGACGCGAGCTCGAAGGAGTCAAATATGGCTGTCGGGAAGGAGACCCAATGCAAATAGAGAGTCGATGGGATGCTGAGAATGCCATGAACCAAGCTCAAGAGTTGGAAAGAAAAGCTCTGATACCAGTTGAAAGGGAGCAATGAATCGAAGGTTGGACTCGAGAGCTATGGCGGGAGAGCAAGAGCAAGAAAGGGAGAGACTAGAAATGGGAACTCCAACAGTCACAATGTGTGACCTGGCCTTCCTTTATTCAAACTGTCACTAAAAGAATAAAGAATAAAGTGACAGTGGCGGGCGCCCGCCACATGCAGTGTGCAGTGGCGGTGACTGTCAGTGTAGTAATACATGGGCAGCTAGGCAGAGGCACCTTTACCCCCAACATTTGATGGTAAAATTCTGCATAGCATCGCACTAAGAGAGGATGAAAAGAATGTATGGTAAGTCTTGCAATATATTTGATGTGTTTTAAAGATTACCAAGTATGTTAAAAGACGTGCAAGGAATTGAGAATTCACAACTTGGAACCCTAGGGTAAAACCCAAGGGAAAGAGGGATTCAAAAGAAGTTGAGTGATTAAACGCACGTGCTGGTGAGTTGTTTTTAAGGATCTTGTCTTAGATTATTAGAAGTGGATTATTGGAGGATACTAAAACAACCCACGAGGGAAGCATGCTGGATGTGACCAATGGGCCTATCCTACGGAAGGGTGGTCTCAGTTAGCTAAGAGATTTCCTTAGAAGGAAATGTTAACGAGGAATGTTAGGGAAGGACGGACGACGACCTTAGACAATGTTGGTTAGAATCCTGATTCATACCATTTTAGGGGACTGGAATGGGACTATGCCCTACGGGCAGAGAGGTTGAGTGATGCATCCCTCTCGTTTCCCATTCTCTTTGAACCAAGTGCGGTACAAGTCTACTTGGGTCTAATTGTATCTACGCAAAGTGGAGCGGCTGTAGACCGATGCTAGAAGGATGTTAGGAAGACTCGACTGCTAGGAACTCGGACTTCAGGTCGATCCTAGTGGGAACGGCCAGATAAGTTCTGTTGTGGGGCAGACTCGAGAGACCCTAGTTAGCAAACCCCGTGTCATTCCTTGGGAGTGTTGGGTGGCATCTTCTAGATTGATCTCTCGATGGGCTTCTAAAAGGTGTCCTATAAACGGACAAGGGGACATGTTACATGGGCAGCCTGTAGTAGCAGTTGGTACATATGGCCAAGGTGATGGATACAATGCTAGACATACAACAAATCTTGCAGTGAGATGGTCTACTAGAGCTAGACGTCCACCTGATCGATTTGAGCCCTCAATGCATTATGTCTTGGTTATAAATGTAGGAGAGCCTCTCACCTATGATGAGGCTATACATAGGGGTGATAGTTACTCTTGAGAGAGGGCTATGCAGTCTGAGATAGACTCCTTGCATAAGAATATGACTTGGGATTTGGTTTCATTGCCTAATGGCAAGAAGGATATGACATCCAAATGGGTGTACAAGCTAAAAAGTACCCTTGGACACCCCAAGCCGGATTATAAGGCAAGACTTGTTGCTAAGGATTTTAAACAGAAGCATGGAGTTGATTTTGATGAATTATTTTCTCATGTGGTCAAGATGACCACCCTTTGCTTGGTTTTGGCCTTAGTCGTGCAACTTGACTTGGACATGTATCAAATGGATGTCAAGACTACATTCTTGCATGGGGATTTGCATGATGAGATTTACATGGAGCAGCCTAAGGGCTTTGCATTGATCCTTTTCTTTTGCTCACTTTTATTTTTGCTCCAACCATCCTTTCTTTTTTGTTTTGCTAGTTGCTACCCCTAGGAAGACAATGCACCGAACTCGTCCCTAGGAACCTACCCCAAGCTCCGCAAGGCGATACTCAACTATGTATGGGAGCTTTTTTGTTTTTTCCTTTCCTTTTCTTATTGAGGGGTTAGAACCCCTTTTTACACACATCTATAATTTTTATTTTTAGATAAATTTAGAACTTACTCTTTTTTAATATTTTGGCAAGCTTATCTAACCGCCTCACATGAGCATGGACTCCTAGGAAAACTGCCTAGCAAGCAAGAAGGACAAGGCCACAAGGACTATCCTCTATCATAGGTCTTTATTGCCTGTCCTAACAGGAGGCAGAAAATTCAAATCTCTTGGCCCTATGAAATAAATCATTTTACTACCATTCAGTACAACTCACTATTAAATCAATCCCTTGGTTCTAATGTTACTCTAGTAAAGAACAAAAATCGACCAAGGGTAAGGCTTCATAGGCCCTACACTAAGCGCATTAGGTTATTAGCTAACCCCTTGTATACATAGCAAGGGGTGTCCAACGAATATCATGACTCACAATCCTATGCATCCATGACAAAGTAGGAAGGTTCTCACTTGCTACTTGACTCATAACCCAAACTAACCATTGGCGTCTGAAATATAACGTGTCAGCAAGAAGACCCCAAAGCACTCTAGGGTTGATGCTAGGAGGTAATTGCAAGAGCTCCACTGGACCATAATTGAAAAAAACATCTTCCACAAAAGCATAGTTAGCCAAGGAGTCCACAAAGCAATTCCATTGTCAAGGAACCAACTAATAAGTCACTATCTCATGGATTTACAACATATCCAAGGCTACATGACGGTACATCCATAAAATGGGATCCTGCACACTATAGGTCCCATTTAATTGATTAATTACTAACTACGAGTCTCCTTTAACCAATAATTGGCGCATATCACCACATTGGGCTATGTTGAACCCCATGATCAAGGCCTTGTATTCTACCATATTACTAGTAAAAAAGGGTCCTAAATAGACTCCCATCTTCATAACAAGCCTACGTTGGGGATCTTTAATGACCACACCAACACTCGCATGTTTAGCGGGCCCTCTAGAAGCTATGTCAAAGTATAGAGTATAAACCTATGCTTCATTGATAGGCCATGCCATACTAATAAGCTCACTCGTACTTATGATAATCAAAATCATGCCGGGAGAGGGGATGTATAACAAGCACAATTCCTCCTTTCTCGTTGAACTCAATAGGAATACTAGTCAGAATTTGTTAACAATGGTGGCAATAAACCTGAATTTTCCATGTAAAGGATTCGTCTTGCCACTCAATAACTTGATACCCTTTGCTCCACCAGATCATTCAACCTTGGTGGTAATGTTGTTCAAGGATGGATGCTCCAAATAAGAAATGATGTGTCCCATCCACTCGTCTTGGTACCTACTACACATTAAAGCTAAATTTTGAAGGACCTCCACAGGCACCCAGCCCAATGTCAACCCTAACACATTGTAAGACTTCAGCTTATTAAATTAACTTTAGTCTTAAACTTCACCCCCCACAAATCTGCTAAAAGGGCCGTAGAGCCATTCTTTTCTAAATGTACAATCTTGTATGGTCCATTCCATTTTGATTCTAATTTTCCTCCCTTCAAGCATCATAATACAACACTATTTGACCTTTTGCAAATTTGTACTTCTTAGCCCAAAGATCATGAAATGCTTTCATTCCCCTCTTTCCTTTTTCTTGATGTACTAAAGCTTGCAACCGAATCTCATCAAGATGTGCCAGGGATGTGTAGCGTTCCTGTAATGCTTCTTCCTCTCCCAATGAATGATTGAGGGAAAATTACATAGTGGGGAGCTTGAATGGAGTGTGGCCCATGGCTCTTTAGAAGGTCGTGTTGTAAGCCCACATTTCCACATATAATTTCGTATCCCAACTGCGCTTGCTTTCTGATACGTTCTTAGATACGATTCCTACCAGTTGTTTATTTGTACTCTCAACCTGACCATTTTCTTGAGGATTATACGGGGTAGTCTTGTTGTGCTTAATCTTCAAAGCTTCAATCAGGGTCACTATAACCTTGTTCAAGAAGTGTGTCCCTCAATTAGACACAATCTCCTTCGGTGGGCCGAAATGGAAAATGATTTGCTCCATAATGAAACAAGCCATCTCCTTAGCATTGTTCTTCACCATTGCTTGAGCTTCAGAGACCACTGCGTAAAGTAGTCCGTTGCTATAATAATATACCACTTCCGCATAGTTGATGAAGAGTATATTGGTCCCACAAAATCAATACCCCATTTTTAAAAGGGTAGCATAAGCAAAATGGGATTTAGAGGTCACCTAAGATTTTTCTTCTCATCGTTTTGACAAACATCGTAGTGCTTAACATAACTAAAAGCATCTTGGAAAATCAACGGCCACCAATATCTAGCACACTGAGAGATTTTTGGGTAGTAAGCTGACCAGAAAATTGTCCCCCACATGCTGAATCATGGCACTTCTTAAGAATAAATGGTACCTCATTGGGTACTACACAAAAATTGTAGATATCATCTAGTCCTCTACGATACAAGACACCCACTATAATAAAAAATCATAATTCTTGTTGCTTGATTTTTCTCTTTTTAGACTTCGATAATGCAACCCCAAACCCTCTTGTAGATAAATAATATGTTATCTTCGCATACGAGGAAGGGATGGAAGCTATATCGATTCTAAACAAACCCTCAAGATCACTTCCCACAACCAAAATCTTCTTTGGCTCCCCGAAATCCACAAGACATTCTACAATACCCAGTAGCTTCGGTGGCTTGCTCCTAATCTCATAATCAAACTCTTGCAGAGTGATTAACCACTTTACCAAACAGTCAGGTGGCTACAACTTATTGAGCAACAATTTGAGTCGTTTCGCCTTTGTAAAGAATACTACCTTCTCATAGAGAATAAAGTGCCTAAATTTCTTCGTCGCAAAGACCATTCCAAGGCACAATTTCTCCATATGCGTGTATTTAACTTCAAATATTCCCAATTTTCTACTATTAAAGGCAATTGGATGATACCATTTCTCCTCTCAAATTTGAGCTAAATAGCAGCAACAGCTAATACTATGCATTGTGGTTGCTAAAAATATGTAAAAAGCTTCACCTCGTCTAGGTGCTTTTAAGATTGGAGCTTTTGCTAATTCCTACATAACATCCTCAAAGGATACTTGATAGGCATCATTCCACTCAAACAGATAGTTAAAAGGTAGGAGGTTTGTCAATGGCAACGCTCTTTCTGCCTGTGCATTGATAAATCTTTGATAATATCCCACTGGCACCTCTTTTAGAGTACACAGTGGTCTCATAGACATGATAACCTTTATCTTTTTAGGGTCAAACAATTGCAATACTAGCTGAACTAACCACATGGCTGAGTAGCAACCCATATAGGGCACTCCAAATACACACTTTATAGGGTTAAGAGCAATGCAAAATTGTCTACAACACTCAAAACACTTTCTAAGAATAATCAATTGTTGCTCCCTTGTGGTGCCTACCCCAAAATCATCAATAAAGACTTTTAACTCCTCTAGGGAAATATCACCAAAGGAACTCGTTGAATAACCCGTCCCTTAATTCACAAGGCATACACCTTACTTTCTGTTGCACAAGGTGGCTACCTTGCTTCAAAGGAATGGTATGAATAGCCAAAGGCTAGGAGGAATGCCTCTCAGCTTGTCATAACTCCAAGTAAAAATATCATGAAATTCTTGAATCAAAGACACATAGTCCTTCCTTTCTTCCAAACTGAGCATGGACCCTATTTTGTATGGCCACGAATCATTCATCGTACCAAGGTCAAGCTCAATTACATCTGCATCCCTTATCCTCTCCTAAGCCTCTATTGGCTCATTCAAAGTCACTTAGCAGATATCTTCTATAGTGGACCCCTCATCGGATTTGTCACTTGATGACGTCTCACTAACAAATGGAGCATGTGGCGTATCAAACTCTTCCGAAGACATAGGAACTCTCTCACTCTAAGGAGAGTTAGGGTAACACAATATTAGTAAGTTTGGGAATCTCCCAATTCCCATTTTTTGAATACTAAAAAGGTGGCACCCAGATAATATGCTTATAAGTTTCTTAAAACCATATGATGTGACCTATCATTGGAAAGTGCTTGAAAGATGAAATCTATTGAGCTATAGAGCGCTCAATTTGGGTTATAGTGTTCAAGTTATGACAAATTCAAAGATTTGACCACGTGTCCCAAACATATGAGAAACTCCCATATTCCCCAATATGGTGTTGGATGGGCATCTATTGAAAGGTGAGAAGGATCGAAGCTTGGTTGGAAGAGCTATGGCGAGAGAGCAAGAGTAAGAAAGAGAGAGAGACCAAAGGGGATCTCTAACAATCACAATGTGTGACTAGGCCTTCCTTTATTCAAGTTGTCACTAAAAGAATAAAGAATAAAGTGACAGTGACACGTGCTTGCCACCTGTAGTGTGTAGTGGCAGGTACTGCCAATATAGTAATATGCGGGTGGCTAGGCAGAGGCACCTTTATCCCCAAAAACCTTACTCTTAAAGGAAAATCCCTAGTGAGGAGTGAAAAGAAAAAGAAAAGATAGTACAATGTACACATGTACAATAGGATGAGAAGAAATGTCATCTCATCTAATGCCCATCAATCTCCTGAGGAAGGCAAAGTGCTCAATAGTGAGGCTTTTCGTGAGCACATCTGCAAGAGCTTGGTAGGTTCTTGGGTCCTAAATTAGGACTAGAGACCGATGCCCTGTTCTCCATGGGTCACTCTACACTCTCAACTCCCTCCTTTTTACATGCCTGAGTATGAAACCTTGAACGGAAAATGTGTTCCAAGAACAATATGATGACCAGGCTATAAGTCCTCATCTAGTAGGAGGTCTTGGTCTAGTTGTCCTAAGTTAGGTAGGTAGTTCAGACCACCACTAGGATGATCTCTTTCATAAGGATTTTAGCCAATCCATGTTAGAGTAGTTGGTTAGAGACTCACTTTGGATTTCTGTCAAATTATGTTGGGCCTATCCCTTGTGGATTTTCATGTCTTGATTCTATCAGGGGGTGGGGTGGGAGCTGGGGAGTGTTTTGTTGTGTATTTGTTGTTTCAACTTGATACTCTGTAGTATGGTTATGTTTGTGCAGATTTGTTTGTGGGATTTGATGGCCTGAGGTTGCCCTATCTCGTAGTCTCCAATGAGAGCAGAATTTAAAGCCCGTAAAAGTGTGGAAAAGAAGTGAAAAAGTGCAAATTCAAGGTAAAAATCCAACCTCGTTGAAAGTAGCAGAGACAGATTTGGCAATTTTTACAAGCCACGGAAGACAGGATTTGAAAGCAATTTTGAAGAGCAGTTGCGGATTTTTCATAAATTTTCCACTTTCCAGATCAAGCTAGAGCAAATGACTAGAAGTTCGCGACCTCAAGAGGAACTGGCAAAATTTTTTGGCACTTGAGAGCGGATTTTTGAGCCCGGGATGTGCCTAAAATTTGCCAAAAAATCCAGAATTCAAGGGAAAAATATTCGACATAGATGGCGACGTCTGCAACAGCCGCGCGCAAAAATCGGACCCCCCCCCCAAATCGAATTTTGGGCTGTAAGCAATCCATGGAACAGAGATTGGCCACCAACTTCTCCCTCTTTTCTTATTCTATTGCCGGTCTTCGTGCGAGATATGGCTGTCTGGATGAAGAGATCAAAATCTATTATTTCTCTCTCCTCTCTATGGGCTGTTCATGTGCACTATCTTGAAGGAGGAATCGGGAAGAAGATTGAAGGAAACGATGATGGAGATGGATAGAGATGCTGAAGATTGATGTGCAGCATTGGATTGAGAGCAATGGAGGCTCCGTCCCCTAGTCATGCAGTCATTTAATGCGTCTAGGGTTCTGTAAAAACATGGTATGACCATTTTTATGAAGAAAATGAAGGCTTTTTGGTATTTCATGATGGTAATGATGTTCTCATTGGATGAAAATTTGTTTGAGTGCTGGTTGCATCATGATTAGTTGTTTTTTATTAGAAAATTTTGATTTTGTAATGATTTACATGCACTATTTAATTCTCGTAAACCTGAAATGCTGTTTTTAAGCGGTAAAATGATAGTTATGTCGTTTTGGGTGGGTGAAATGTGTTCCTATGGGGGGAAAATGGAAGATAAATTGAATGTTAGTATGTTGAAGTGATTGGAACAAGAAAAATCAGAAAATATCATATTTTATTGCCAAATAAATCAAGAAAATGGAAAAAATAAGAGAAAAAATAGAAATATACCTCACAAAAATAAGAAAAAATATAATGATTGTTTGTGGATGTGTGGTAGTGGAAAAGCATGAGGTTTAGCTTGAGTTTGCCCTATCTCCTTGTCAAAGTTTGTGATTTACCGCTTTTCATACATCAAAACATGACAAAATGTACCTCTACATCTATGCAATGAAAGCAATACCTAAATGTAGGGGGTTGGGATATTTGAATGGTACGATTTGCGTGCTGATTATTGCTGATTTTCTAATGCATATCATGACATAGATTTTGTTGCATTTTAATTAAGAGGATAGCACAGGTGTTGTCTCGGTGCTATTCTTACATCGCCGCAATGAGTTAGTGAATGAGCATTGGAAAGCCTGGTTGTGCACAACACGTTTCTGATTGAAAATTATGTTTGAGCACTTTAGGATCATCCACTTTTGCATGTGCATGTCAACCATGGTATCAGAATACAAAAGACTGGATGCATAGCACCTGTTTTCCATTATGATGACCCACGCTTGAGTGTGGAAAGGCAACCTAAGCCGTAGGATAGATGTTCGGTTCTTGGGGGATCATTTGGTAAGGACACATGGTATCTCCTGGAATGTGTTCAAGATGAAAGAGTGGAGTTTGTTCGTTTGTTCTATATGTTGAGCAACGCATCAAGGGGCTAATCCCTGTTGTGTAGGAGAGCGTGATTCCACCGATAGGTTGCCTCCCATGTATGTGATTATCGTGGTATTGATTGCCAATGTGTATGGGTTCTCCCTCTATGGAGTTTATAGAAAGGGAAACGTTAGACTACAAAACTAAAAACCCATAGATTAGGCTTTAGGACAGTTCGTCCTTTAGCAGCAGATAGACGCTCCTGGCCCGCGAGGCCGTGAGAGTGTGTTTGTTTGTTATGAGCATGAGGAACGGCTAGTGCCATAGCCACTGCTGGCCCATTTGAGTCCCATCAGTGGTGCGTCTACCGGGAGCTACCAACAAGTGGTGGTTCTCGAATCTAGGGTTTTAAGGGACCAAAAAGTTGGTTTATGTCCTCTGACAAGCACCGTTTGCAAGCCAAAATACAAAAAGAAGAATGTGTTGAGAGGGCTACCTAGACGGCAGTTGGAAATTGTAAGTTGCTATTCTCCTCAAAGGAGCAGCCCGATACACATAACAAGCAGTGGTCTTAGTAACCCAAGTGTTGCACGTAGTCCTTTAGGTGCAGGAGGAAGCGGAAGTTCTTTCTCTCTTCCACCAAGTCAACCCACTTCAAGTGGGGGTATGATCCCATCAGTCCAAACTCCTATTGTCAATCCGATTGTCGTCATGGCACAACCCAATGCAATTCCTGTAGGGACGTCAAATCTGCCAGCTTTAGGAGTTCCTTTGCCCATTTTTAATGGGTTAGCCGAAGAAGATGTGGAGTTTCACATTTGTGAATTCCAAAGATTAATGTTTAATTACTGCATCCAAGATGAGGGACATCTTATGATGTTCTTTAACATGACATTAAAAGGAAGGGCTGCAGTATGGTATCATAGCATAGAGACTGGAACCATCACTACAATCGACCAATTTTATGCATCTTTCCGAGGAGAGTATGCCCCTGAAAGAGGTGGCCAATACTGGTTGCGTGTTTTGAATGTAACACGCTAAGACCCCCATGAGAATGTGAAAGCCTATGCCAAGAAGCTTAAGGAAGTATTTCGTAAGTTACAAACTTACATTCCTATTCTGCTAGGAAAAATGGTATCATCCGATAGCCTTTGCTAGTTGAAAATTGGGCATATCAGAAATTAACTACACCTACATGGAGAAGTTGTCCCTTGCGATGGTCTTTGCGACTAAAAAATTCAGGCATTACATCCTCTATGAGAAGGTAGTTTTCTATACGAAGGCAGAAGGGCTTAGATTGCTTATGAACAAGTTGCAACCGCCTAATCGTCTGGCAAAGTGGTTAATCACTTTGCAAGAGTTTGATTATGAGATTAAGAGTAAGCCATCGAGGTTGCAGGGTATTGTGGAATGCCTTGTGGATTTTGGAGAGCCGAAAGAGACTCTGGCTGAAGGAAGTGATATTGAAGAAATGTTTAAAATTGATATAGCTTCTATCCCATCTTGGTATGCTGCTATCACACATTATCTATTAACGGGAGAGATTGGAGTTGGTTTATCAAAATCAGAAAAGAGGAAAATCAGACAACAGGCTTTGAAGTTTTCCTTGATCGCAGGAACACTATATCGACACGGTGTTGATGATATCTATCGCTGATGTGTGATGCCTGACGAGGTTCCTTTCATCTTGGAAGAGTGCCATGACTCTGCGTGTGGAGGGCACTTCGCTGGACAGTTGACGGCACAGAAAGCTTTAAGAGTTGGATATTGGTGGCCATCCATCTTCCAAGATTCCTTTGAGTACGTTAAGAGATGTGATACCTATCAAAGATATGACAACAGAGAGAATAGGAAACACCCACTTACGCTTATCATGGCTATCCTTCCATTTGAGAAGTGGGGCATTGACTTTATTGGTCCTATCACCCTGTCATCTACTACTCAGAAGAGGTACATTATAGTAGCAACTGATTATTTTACAAAATGGTCAAAAGCGCGGGCGACGAGGAAGGACAATGTAAAAGAGACTGGAAGTTTCTTTTTAGAGCAGATTATCTGCCGTTTCGGTCCACCAAAGAAACTAGTGTCAGACCGTGGAATCCACTTTTTGAATAAAATGATCAAAATCCTGATTGAAGCTTGGCAAATCAAGCACAACAAAACGACCCCTTAAAATCCGCAAGCCAATGGGAAAGTCGAAAGTACTAATAAGCAGCTTGTGGGTATCTTGTTTAAAATCGTCTCTGAGAAGAAACAAGACTGGGACAGGAAGTGTATGTGGCAGTATGGGTGTACAATACAACGTTCGAGTGAGCTACCAGCCATACTCCATTTAAATTAGTTTATGGGGAAGAGTGTGTGTTACCCCTCGAAATCGAGTTACCAACCATACGGTTTGCAACTCGTTGGGAGACGAGGATGCACTCTTTGAATGTTTCACGACCATAGCCCACCTGGATGAACTGAAATTACAGGGCTTATTACACTAGGAGGTAGCTAAACGTCGGATGAAGCAGTTGCACGACCTTAAAGCAAAAAAGTATACCTTTAAAAAAGGGCAATTAGTTCTGTACTACGATGCGCGTAGGGAGCTGTTTCCAAGGAAGCTGGAACCTAGATGGGATGGCCCCTACAAGATTGTCAGGATAGGGAAAAATAGGTCTACGGCTCTACTAGCTGATCTGTAGGGAGTAGAATTTAAAAATAAGGTTAATCTTAATAAGATTAAACCTTATTATTTCTAAGTATGCTAACACGAAGAAATGCATTGTAGGTCCATGCTGGGGCTGATTTGAGACCTGCAAAAGAGCTTAAAGCTGGTTGATGGGGCGGTTAATTCCTTATTTGAAGCACCCATATCTAGAGCAGAGATACCATCAGGGGAAACTAATCTGGTGGAGCAAAGGATATAAAGTGATTGAGCAAGAAGATGGAACCTTTGTGTGGGAGATCAAAGTCTTTTTTCATCACTGCTTATGAATGTTGATAAAGTATCCCTGTCAAGTTTAATGAAGAAGGCGGGATAGAGCCATCAGTTCATCCTCTAAACATGCTAAATTTTGACTATCATAATTACGAATAGAGGAGTTCGTGATGGCAGGCTGTGTAAACCCATTGTGGACGTACACATTATATTTTGACGGAGCGTCCAGGGGCCCTAATAAAAAAGGGAGTGTTGGAGTAGTAATCTGAGATCCCCGACATAGAGTTACGATGAAGTTAGATGGTTATCTTGGGGTAGGATTCACTAACAACATGGCAGAGTATAAAGCCATGATTATGGGACTGTATATTGCCAAGCAAGGTGGTATTCGATGGTTGTTAGTAAAAGGGGATTTCCAATTGATCTTGAATCAGCTAGATGGGACATACACAGTGCGGAATCCCACCCTTTGTATGTATCATCGAACTGCCATGGCCCTACTTGAGGAGTTTGAGAGAGTGTCTCTTCATTTGATTTCACATTGTTGGAATCAATTTGCGGATTCACTGGCAAACCTTGCTTATGAAGAAGACCTTTTCTTCAACTGTGGTCCTAGTTTGGATATTGCTATCAATAATGAGACAGGACCTGGTCGCTTGTGGGGAATGTTATCAGAGCATGCAATATATGGCAGGCAATGGTTGATATGGGTGATGCAAAAAGTAGCCGAGACCCATCTACCATTGTTATCCCGGACCCATAGGCTGATTAGACAACATGTTATGCATACGCCTCTTACTATATATGCAGGAAGGATGGGTCATAATCTTATGCATTTAGCTTATGGCTGTGAGCCCTATTTTTCCTCCTTGGAAAGGAGCATATTATTGTATATCTGTACTATTTTGGGAAGGGATGTGTAGGTGCTATTCTGTTTGATCTCGTTAGGCCAAGAGGGCCAGTTTTGCAAGGTTTTAACGCTTTACTTCATTAGGCCAAGAGGGCCGATCAGTTTTTGTAGGGAAATGCTTTATTTCATTAGGCCAAGAGGGCCAGTCGTCTATTTAGTACAGGTGCGGTTAATGGTTTCTTGTTTTAGTCCTTTGCTAGACAGGTTCAAAGAAGAGCTTGGAAGGAGCCTATGTTGCGCGGAAACTTTTCGTGGCCCTATCCAGGTGATATCTCTCCTTTACGAGTACCGTGTTTTTATGTTATATGTGTATGTTCACTTGTAGGGGATTTTTATTTCTTGTTGGGGACCGGCATCCAAGGCATGAAGTCCAAGGTTTAGGTTCGGTATGTCTGAGGGAGGGTTGAGTAGTCGTTGCCTCCTGTAAAGACATTGCCAGGCATCAAGAGACCTGTTTCAGAAAGTAGTCCTAGTGACCCTGTTCTGCTAGCCTGCTAGGCAGCCATTCTAGGAGTTCTTGTTAGTTGTGAGGCAGTTAGAGAAGCCTGCCAGAGGAAAAAATGATGATATAGAGGAAAAAAACCCTGAATATCTTAAAGAAAATAAATATATACAAAGGTGTGTAAAAAGGGGTTCTAACCCCTATAAAAATAGAAAAGAAAAGAAAGGAAAATTTATAAGCATTTGCTCATCGTCTGGCGAAGGCCTAGTAGGTTCCTGGGGACAAGTTGCGGTCGATGCCTTGTCTTCCTAGGGGTGGCATCTCGCTAGAAAAGAAGAAAGTAAGGAAGGTTGGAGTGAAAATAAAAGTGAGTGTGAGAAAAGGATTAAGTGTTGCCTCGCGAGGGCTTGGTAGGTTCTTGGGTACCGAGATAGGACCTGGGGCCGATGCCCTATTCTCCTTGGGTCACTACGCTTAGCTCCCTCCTTTTTATATGCCCGAGTATGGGGGAATAAAAAGCCTAAAAAGAAGAAATGTGCTAAAAGGAAATACTTCATGATCAAGCTATAGGGGTCCTCGCCTAGTAGGAGCTTTTGGGGTGTGTTGTCCTTAGTTAGGTAGGTAGTTCAGACCACCACTTAGGGTGACCTCTTTGATAGTTTTTTTTAGTTTGGCTGTGTTGGAGCAATCGGTAAGTGACTAGCTTTGGACCTTCTATCAGATTATGCTGGGCCTAATCCTCGTGGATTTCATGCCTTGGTTTTATCAGGGGGTAGGGTGAGCATTGTGCTGTGTTTTAATATGTGTCTATTTTGTATCAGCTTGATGCTTCCTTTGGTTGTTTTGTGCAGATCTGTTGTGGGGTTCGATGGGCTAAGTCGCCCTATCCCATGGTCGCCAATGAGAGAGAAGTTTTGAGCCCGAGATGTGCATAAAATTTACCAAAAAATCTAAAATTTAGGGAAATAATATTCGACATAGATGGCGACATCTGCAGCCGCGTGCAAAAATCGGACCCCCCCCCCACAAATTGAATTTTGGGCTCTAAGCAACATATGGAACATATATTGGCCACCAACTTCTCCCTCTTTCCTGATTCTATCGTCGGTCTTCGCGCGAGATATGGCTGTCTAGATGAAGAGATCAGAATCTAGTCTTTCTCTCTCCTCCCTCTCTCCTCTCTATGGGCTGTTCATGTCACTACAAGAGAAAGGCCCTATAGACGCTAGTATCAACACGTCTATTTACGCTAGTATACAGAACGTGTCTATATATCCGCATTTATAAACGCACCTATAGATGCGAAAATAAACACACATATTTTTCATTTCTCATAAAGTCCCTAAATATGACCAAACCTCTTAACAGCTAGTATTTGTTTGAATACATTACCAACTTTACTTCTTTCTGAGTATTACAAATATAAATCCAATCATTCAAAGCTAATTATATATGTGTGATTTCATGCCCTATATACATCCAATCATGCCCTATACAAATGTGATTGGATAGGGCATGATTGGATGTATATACAACATAATTACACCTGGATCATAAGGACATGATATACATGTATAGGATCATAAGAACATGATATATATGTATATACGACATGATATACATGTATAGGGCATACTTGTATAGGACATGATATACATTACCAACTTTACTTCTTTTTGAGTATTACAAATATACATCCAATCATTTAAAGCTAATTATATATATGTGATTTCATGCCCTATATACATCCAATCATGCCCTATACAAATGTGATTGGATAGGGCATGATGATTGGATGTATATACGACATAATTATCAGAGAAGTGATTGATACATGCACATGTTGCATCTATTGTGTACTTAACCTAGCCATGCCTAAAACTTATAGATCAAAGGTTGACTTGTGCATGTGCAATATATATATATGTATATGTATATGTATATATATATATATATATATATATATATATATATATATATATATATATATATATATATATATATATATATATAGAGAGAGAGAGAGAGAGAGAGAGAGAGAGAGAACTGATCAATACACTCACATGTCTCATTTGTTGTGCACTTAACCTAGCCATGCATAAACTTATAGATCAAAGCTTAATCGGTGATTCAAGGGAGTACCCTCACTTTTTAGGGTAGTCCCTTGATTCTCATTATTCTCGAGGAATATACATCACAATCAATACAATCAAAGCAAAGGAAAGACATGCATGCCAATTCATAGCATGAGTAGATTGATGTAAATCAGTTGGCTTGTGCATGTGCAAGCTATTCCAATCATGTCATGGTGCACTTATAGCTCACATATAATTTTAGATAAGGTGGACCACATGTAGCCAATGTGCACATGTCCTCTTTTCATCATCTTTAGCCAGTGTGTCCACTTGGTGACTAAAATAGATGAATGTAAGGATACTTTGCAATACCAACAAGCCAACTACAAATCTCTTATCTATGAGATGTATAAGTAAATTAACTTGGTTAATTTGATGAGGTCAAGTTTTCCTTCCATGGACAATGTGGTTGACTATCTACTTCAAGGTTATGGGAACTTGCAAAAGTCAATGGAGCATCCTAAAAATGACGATACTCTAATTACTATATCAAGTCACTTCATGTACATATCTTTGATTGATTGATGGATAATATGCCTTTCTCTATCTCTTTCATATACACCTTCATTGCATTATCTCTCTCTAGCTAAAAACCATTCGTGCTTTATCAACCTATTGATACTTGCATGCAATTGCAAGTGGGATGGTCTAGTAAGTCACCACATATGTGCCAATTGACTTGCCAATGTGTTATCTCTTATCCTCAAGCTTTGTTATATATGTCACCACATAGGTCAATTGATATGCTAGTGTACCATCTCTTATCTCAAGATTTTCTATATATTTCACGAGTATTCTCAATCAAAAACATCATATCAAGCATATCTTGCATTAATCAAGCAGATTGGCCAACCCAACATAAATGAAATTGTATGAATAGCAATGTAGATCAAGATCTTAGCTTAAATCAATGACACCTTTTTGCACAATTTAAACTGTTAGAGTTTAACTACAATATATAATGCATGTAAATAAGAAAGAGGCTTGATTTGTTAGACCACTATACATATACAATCTATATATATCATATTCCCTAAATGCATGCATTGATACTTACAACATGGAGGCAAACATTTTGATATTCAAAGACTAGGAAAGTCATGTCATGTTGATCCAAAAACAACCAAAAGCTAGCATCTAATTAGTTTAATTGTTACTGCGCGTCTGTCAGCGCGTGTAATAGGTATTATCTGCGCAATTACACATGCTTACAGACGTGCTACACAAATATTTTAAAAAAAATTAAAAAGTTGTGGCTTTCTTTTCAAACCTGTGCTTTTCTACATTTTTTGCATGTTTTCTGCAGTTCGAGCTCGACATCACTACTCATATCTATCTATCACTTCATGAAGACAATGAGGGAAGGAAATAAGAGTAAAAAGAGGAAAAGAGGAAAGAAGAGCCAAAGAGTAAAGAACAAGAGCCAAACAACAAGAAAGAGAAGAAGATTCAAGCAACTTACCAAGGGAAGGGAGAAGGAGGACAAGGAGCTTGCAACCTAGCCGCTACCTGTCGGAACAAGCAAAGAAGATGAGTTCTTCTTCTCTCTCTTAATCTTGTTTGCTTTCTCTATCTGTTTCTCTCTCTCTCTCTCTCTCTCTCTCTCTCTTTACATGCTATAGACTATCATCTATGGAGGTTTTTTTGCGCATTTTTTAACCAAGTTTGAAAAAAATGGTCCGACTGTACGCGTCTGTCAGCACGTTCAGATGACAGTGTAGATGCAAGTATAGACGCGAAAATAGACACACTGATAGACGCACACAGAGACGCAGATATAGACGCAGCATGTAATATGTTTTATCTACATAGGGTAATATGATTTTTCTTGTGTAGATGTGGAATCCTAGATCTTCCAGCACTGATCCTGAGTTGGAACGCATGAACAACACCTTAGCGGAGTTTTCTAGAGGTGTTAGTAGCCTTTTTGGAGGTTTTCCAAACAAGGAGCAATTCATGGGGGAGATGACCAATTATCTTGGTCGCCCTCCCACTGCAGAGGAGGTTTTCAGTGTGATGTCTGGGACGCGCTTCATAACAAGAGGTCTCACCTTATGAAGCACGCCAAGGAGTCACTGCGGAGACAAGAGCAGGGGTGCCCTAGATATGGCCAACCACCCAATTGCCACCGAAGGGAGTGGAAAGAGGCCAAGAAGAGAGCAGCAGAGAAAATGACAAGTCACCAGCATGCAGAGGTGCGACGTATCTAGATGGCAACCATGGGATCGTCGCATTATGGATTGGGTGGCAGGGAGTCATGGGAGGCTGAGTTTGTAAGTATTATTTGATTTCTTTTTTTAAATTAAATTTTGTAATTTGTTTCACTTCATTATGTAGTGTGTTCTAATACGTTGTATGTTCAAATTGTTTTATAGTATCATATTGTTGGTAGGATGCCTACTCCCAGAGAGGTAGGCTACCATCGAGGTCATAACCCGACAGCATTTCTACGAGGAGGGACTCATCATGGAGGAGCAATATAATCGTGCAAAGAGGATTCCACCACCAGAAGAAGTATGTTTTATTTTTTACATGAAAAGTATAGGTAACTCTAATTTATTATTTGTGATCGTATTTATATACCTTAATCCTTTGTGTAGGCGAACCCTGATGCAGTTGAGGATAGCAAAGGGGGGACTATCAGTAGCAGTGGCGGCAACGACAACGGCACAGGCAGCGGTGGTGGTAGCGATGATGATGCCTCTTCTAAGGAGATGTAGAGGAGCCCCATGCATGCATGCCTCCCCTTGGCTTGTAATTTTCATTTTTGATATATATTACTTTCAGCTAGTTCTTGCGACCATGACTATGCTTGAGGTCACAAGCACTAGAACTCATCATGTAAAAACGTTTCATCTATATATATGAAATTTCGTGTTCTACATATATTGTTTTGTTTTCAGTACAAAAATCTTCGAAATAATCTTTCTCTATTTTCCCTAAGCATACAATTTGATGTTGATGGGAGGGAAAAAACCAGAGAGCATGTGGCTTGCAAAGCCACATGCTCTCTGGTTTTTTTTTCATACCTCTATTTTGCGCGTCTATCAGCGCGTCTAAATTGCAGGATAAATGCGCGTCTATTCTCGTCAAAAACTTGTAGAGTAAACACTTTTTTAGATTCGTAGATACACGCCTGTATAGACGCACAATATGAATATATCAACTTTTTTATAAATATGATTATATAATTATGTAGTGCGTCAATACGTGCATCTATATGCGCATCTATATGAGCGTGTAACTCTGACTATAAGCGCGCTTTTAGACGCGAAATTATAGATGCAGCAGTAGACGCGATAATAAATATTCCTGACATTTTTTATCATAGCTCAAATATTGCATCTACAAGCACGTCTATGGAGCCTTTTTGTTGTAGTGTGTGCACTATCTTGAAGGAGAAATCGGGAAGGAGATTGAAGGAAACGGTGATGGAGATGGATAGAGATGTTGAAGGTTAATGTGCAACATTGGATTGAGAGCAATGGAGGCTCCATTCATTGGTCATGCAGTCATTTAATGCATCTCGGATTCCGTAAAAACACGGTATGACCATTTTTATGAAGAAAATGAAGGCTTTTTGGTATTTCATGATGGTAAATTTGATGTTTTTATTGGATAAAAATTTGTTTGAGTGCTAGTTGCATCATTATTAATTGTTGTTTATCATAAAATTTTGATTTTGTAATGATTTACATGCGCTATTTAATTCCTGTAAACCTAAAATGCGGTTTTTATGCGGTAAAATGATAGTTTTGTCGTTTCGGGTGGGTGAAATGTGTTCCTATGGGGGGAAAATGGAAGATAAATTGAATGTTAGTATGCTAAAGTGATTGGAACAAGAAAAATCAGAAAATAACATATTTTATTACCAAATAAATCAAGAAAATGAGAAAAATAAGGGAAAAAATAGAAATATACCTCACAAAAATAAGGAAAAATATAATGATTCTTTGTGGATGTGTGGTAGTGGCAAAGCATGAGGTTTAGCCTGAGTTTGCCCTATCTCCTTGTCAAAGTTTGTGATTTACCGCTTTTCATACATCAAAACATGACAAAATGAACCTCTACACCTATAAAATATCAAATGGATAAATGCAAATTTTTTTATTCCCCTCCCCAACCGACTGTTGTGCTGGAAGGGGAGGGGAATAGAAAGAAGCTAGAAGCTCCTCGGTGGGAGCTCGTAGGGAGTAGTGCCATGCATGTTGACACGAAGGAGAGGGAGGATCCCCCCTCCCCTCCCCTATTTAAACCCTGCATTACTACCGCAAGGAAGGAGGAGGACGGCAATAACAAATGGTGACGTTGCCCAAATCGTCCGTGAGTGCAAGGGGAGGACGCCGTGAGCTGGGAGAGACTATGGTGGATGCAGTCGATGGGAGGGAGTGCTATCCTGCGCTGCTATCGTGAGGACGGAGCTGCCGCGACCATCTGTTAATCGCCCCCCCCACGTGGAAGATCCTAGAAGCTTCTATAAAGGATCTTTTTAAGCCCCCTTTCCCCCTATCTTTATTACACCACCCCCCCCCCCCCCCCCCGGTTTTAATCCTCCTAAGGCCCTTTCATCCCCCTTCTCGTGCCTTTCCAAAAACCCTTCCATACCCCGCCCCCCATGATTTAACATTTAAGCCCTTTGTTATGGGCTTTGAAACCTTTTCCCCCCGTGTGTCTAAATCCCCCTTTTCGATGGGTATTAGAACCCCTATGTTTTACCCATGAAGCCTTTCCCGTAGGCCTTAAAAACCTTATTTTTTCTCGCTGGTGGTAACCCCTATAAGCCCCCTTCCTCTTGAGCCTTGGAACCCATCCCCCTTCGTGTTCTATAAACCCTTAGACCCCCTTTTTGCATGGATATTGGAATCACCCTTTTTTTTCCCCCCCCCCCGTGATTAAACCTTCTCTAACCCTTCCCTTGTGGCGTATTGAGAACCCTTTTCTCCAAGTTGACCTAAGGGTCCTTCGATCTTACTTATAACTTTTATGGTTACTATATTCCCTTAGAGTTCTCTCCCGCACCTTGTGTCTTTTCCATCCCTTTTCATTCCTCGTTTGAACGAGTCATTAAAAGGCCATTAAGCCTCCCCCATGGCTTCAATAGGTCTTAGTCGTAAAAGATTCTGAACACCCTTTCGAATTCCCGACTTCAAGGAGGGAGCCTTCCAAAAACTACTTTCGACGGACGGTGCAAGGAAGCGACGGTGGAATTTTGAAAAAAGAGTGTAAAGCTGCTTCCACGTTCGAAGGACTACAACTGTGATGCCTCCTAAGAAAGTCCAAGGAGTAGCTGCGGGAGGTGCATCTCCCGGTATCCATGTGGATATCTCACCCCAAAACCAGGTTTTTCTTCTTGGCTTTAATTCAGTTTTAAGTCAACCATGAAAAAGGGAAATTTTTAGGGATAGGATATATTTGTTCGAATTATTTGTAATGAAGGATTTTAGCTTATTTGAATAAATGATAATGTATAGAACTTAGTTTCCTTTGAATAGTATCAAGCATTATAAATTACGAGCAAGATTATCTATTTACTATAGTAGTATATTTTAGTTAAATCCTAAAGGTATAGAAATTATATCTTGCACCATTAGTCTTATTCCTTTTCGCAACGAATCATTGTAAATGATTAAATTCATGAAAGGTTTCTTTCGTTGCTCAAATTACTAGGAAGTTATCATTGCTAATTGCACATCTTAGCAAGGGAAATGTTTGTTATTTGGCATGAGTTCATCTGCAAGGAAAAAGGAAGTTTAAATTAAACTGTATTGACTGAAAAGTAAATTGTCACAAGGATAGCAAAACCGTGACATAACGATTAATATTACCTTCCAAAAGATAATCAAACCAATCTAAACATAGAAATATTCATACCCTAAGCACTTGACTACTTTCCTTATTGTAGGGTCAAAAAAAATTCGTAAAGATAAAAAAAACTAGGGTTGTCCCCGAGATCCTTAAAAAAAAAACCTAGGCCCAACATACGTCAGCTTAAAGGATCTAAAACGGATTATTTCATCGCAGGACTTACGCAGCAAGTACGGAATCATTTAGTCTTGTGATTGATTCACAAGGAGAAAGGGTAAAAACCCTCAACAAGGATGGCAGATCCCTACGCAAGTTATCTTGCAAAAGGACGTATTTTTGGATATCCTTCTAAATAAGGAAAGTTGTAAACCGGAAACTAGCATATCTAAGGAACTTTAGGGTTGACCAAGTTGGGTTAATAAGGTACGCCTTACACCGGAATGTAAAGGATCTTGCCGATTTACAAGACACCTTGGGAACGAGTGCTGATACACTCAAAAGGAAAGAACACTTCCTTAGCAGTTTGCCAAACAACACGGTTGATTAATGGAAATGTTTGTGCTTGCTAGAGATTTTAGGGCTCTGTTTGAATTATGAATTACAAATTAAATGAGTACCTATACTTCAGGTTAAAGGCCTGAAGGAAGAGGCAGTTTTAGTTACCCCCGACTACCTGCCTAACCCTAACCAAGGGGGTTGTTCACCGCGCCGGGAACGTGGACCGAACCCGTCGCGAGAGGTCTCTCCGTTGAGCTCTACTTGGAGTAGGAGGACGCTTGGGTGCCAGGGGGGCTCTGGCCATAAATCCCTCGCCTTTCGGGTCCTGCACAAGAGGCTAACGTGACTCGGGATTGGATCTCGAGGCCCGCATACTAGTTTACGGGCGGAAGCTTGGAATAGTGATCCCTGCGGATTACTAGATAGCCTTCGGGCGGATTATGGACAAGCCTACGGGCGGAACTCATTGTGTTTCAAAGATAAAATGATGAAATATTAACAAAGAACTTACTTGATATTGTTTTCTATGTCACGTGATAAGATTACGTGAAGGAACCAATGCTTAATGGATTAATTAAAGAAGCTGATTGTTATATGTCAAATCAATGTGTTAGATAATTACATAACTAAAAACAAACCGAGGAAAGTGTGGAGGATGGGCCATGGGTCCGTCCTACAGTTGGGTGGTCCCGATTAGCCGGGAATTTTTCTCAAAAATCTCGATGAACAGCAGGATGATTATCAAAACGAATAACGGAAGCAATGACCTAGAGTTATGTCTTACCTGATTTACGCTGTTTTAGGGGAACGGAATGGGACTATGCCTTATGGCAGAGAGGTTGAGCTTTGCATCCCTCTCGTTTCCCATTCTCCTTGAACCAAGTGTAGCGTGAATCCGTTTCGGACCTAGCGTTTCTGTGTAAAGTAGTTCGCTCAGGTTCGACCCTAGTTGCTGTCAGTTAATGACCAGTCAGGAAAACCCTAATTCTGATCGATCCTAAGTGGGAACGGCCAGGATACTTCCGCTACATGGTAGACGTGGGAAGACCTAGATCGCAAATCCCGTAACATTCCATGGGAGTGCCGGGCAGAGCTTTCTAGACATCCTTTCCGACGGACTGCTAAGACGTGTCTTAGATAATACTAAGAGGACACGTTACAACACCTATGCAACGAAAGCAATACCTAAACGTAGGGGGTTGGGATGTTTCAATGGTGCGATTTGCGTGCTGATTATTACTGATTTTCTGATGCATATCATGACATAGAGTTTGTTGTATTTTAATTAAGAGGATAGTAGCACGGGTGTTGTCTCGGTGCTATTCTTACATCACCGCAACGAGTTAGTGAATGACCATTGGAAAGCCTAGTTGTGCACAACATGTTTCTGATTGAAAATTATATTTGAGCACTTTAGGATCATCCACTTTTGTGTAATATTCTCCAATCTAATTACACCTTTAGCATATACATGCCCTCTTAGGTTAGGATAATTATTAGGGATGATATTTTTTTGAATTAGGCAAAAAAAATTTATTCCCTCCTTCCCCCAGTTGACTATCGTGCTAGGGGAGAGGGAGGGAAGGGTGGATGACTAAGCATCCTTATTGGATGCTCTGGAGGGAGGAGGCTCATGCATGATGCCATGCAAGGGAGGGAGGATCCCCCTCCCCTAACCTATAAAAAAATAAGGTGTGCGGGCTGAGTAGGGAATCGAAGGTTGTAAGTCGTGAGGGGAGCCATTATACTGTCAAAATATGACAGAGAGGGAGAAGCCAGTCGGCGCCGCCATGAGAGAGAAAGGACGGCTAAGGACGCTGCCATAAAAGCATGCTAAGACGTAGCTACACGCCGCCGAGTACTGCTCGAGGTCACTACTGAGAGGGAGAGGAGGAGTGGAGGCACTGATGCAACAGTCGAGGCACTGCCGTGAAGATCACCGATCTGCCATCTCTATCACTGCCACAGCTTACAGACAAAGCCCCACATGTGCCTTAGAAGCTTTAGAAGCTTCTAAGGGGGGGGGGCTCTATAAGCCCCCTTTCCCCCCAAAAGAAATTTGTGCCTTAAAGGGCCTTCATGTGACCCTTAAGCCCTTCTTCCCACCCTCTCAAAATTCCCCCTCATATGGACTATTAAGGCCTTTTCCCCCATGCAAAAATTCTTTTTTTAGCCCTTTCATACCCTTTCCTTTTCCACCCCACAAATTCCCTCCTAAGGGCTTTTAAGCCCCTATTCCCCCCCCGATTTGCCATTGAAGGGCTTTTCATGTGCTCTTGCATATAACACCCCCCATACATGAAATTTCCTCCCTAGGGGCCCTTTTCATACCTTGTTTTCCACCCATACAAAAAGAAAAGAGGGTGTTAAGAGTCTTTTGACACCTTCTTTCCCCATACACAATCCCCTATATCCCAAGGGTTCTTTTTTACACCTTCTATTTTCCCCTTTTCTTGTGAGTCTTTAAAAAGGCCATTAAGCCTTTCTTGTGGCTTTAATGGGCCTTACTCACGAAGGATTTTGAAACACCCCCTTCCCGGGTTTTAATCCCTTTTCGTGGGTTCTCCCCTCCTCCACTAAAGTATCCCTTCAAAGAGCTTCTATGAAAGGAAGGAAAATACAACTCATAAAGGACGGTGGAATTTCAAAAGGGAGTTCGCAAAGCCGCATCCAAGAAGGAAAGGCTGCATTCGCGATGGCTCCTAAGAAAGCCCAAGGCGCAACATCAGGAGGATCGTCTCCTAGCATCCACGTGGACATCTCACCACAAGTCCAGGTTTTCCTTCTTAATTTTTATTTTATGTTGTTATAATTCAATCGTGCGATGGATGATTTTTTTAAAAGGATGCATTTTTCATACTTAGGTTAATCTAAAAGAATTAGCTCATGAGACAGAAAAGTCGGTCATTAGTATTTTTTAAAAAAAACGAAGAAAATAAAGTGAGCAGAAAATTGATATGGATTTCTAGCAAGTAGTTTTATGCATTGCAATAAACTGAACTTAGATTAATGTCCACAATTACAAAACAGAATTAAGATAGTGCACCCTGTTTAGACATGGAAGTATAAATTGCATGTCTCATTATTAGGACATATCTTCTTCGCAATGAGTCATTAAGGAAAGTGCTAATAATCCATACGAAAAAAAAAATCAAGGCATGAAATGATTCTTAAGTTGCATAACTCTAGTCAATTATCATTTTTCAACTGCATAATTATTAGTAAAAGGCTGCTTCTTTTAGCATGAATCTTGTTCGCAAGTTATAGGATGATTAATTGGAATTAGGCTATAACCTAACCTATGCTTGATCTTAAACCGAAGAGTTAGGGTTTGAAAATCAAACTTACGCATAGATAATAAGTCATGTTGTTATGGAAATGATAGCGTAAGTATCTTCAAAAATAGAAAAGGTTTAAATCAATGCAACATATCCCAAGGAACTGACTAGGGTTGGTACGTTGGAGACATTACCTAGTCACTCTTTTACCAAAATTAAAACCCCGATACCCTAAAGACTTGCCCACATTCACGAAATGTAGGGACAGTCGGACCTACTTGCGAGAAGTAATCCAGGGTTTTTCCCTAAGAATCTTTCGCCAAAAAGATGGAACTTGGATCCCTAGGACAGACAATGTCAGTCTAAAGTAATTAGGAACAGATTCTTCGTGACTCCATTCGAAGGGTAAATAGTCCCATAGCTTGATGCGACACTTGTGCAACAAGTGGTAGAGTCGCACAATCTTGTGAATTGATCGCAAGGAAATGGCCAAATTCCTCAGAATGAGGTTGGCAAATTTTTATGCAAGTTATCTTGCAAGAGGATGAATAATCTCCTAACATAGTATCTTTCTTGGGTAAAGAATTGAAAGAAAAAGACCAACCAATAAATTGGAATAACTTATGAACTTAAGGTATTGACCAAGTTGGGTTAATAAGGTACGGCCCTAATCCTAGGATATAGGGAATCTTGCCAAGTCCGAAGTTCCCAGATCGAGTGTTGCATGCATTCGGAAATAAGGATTCACTCCTTAGCAGTTGGCCAACAATAAACGACGAATGGAAATGATTGTGCTTGTTATAGATTTAAGAGCACTGTTTTGATTTGTTTGATTAATGAATTAAAGGATAAATGGATATCTAATGCTTCAGGTTGAAGTCCTGAAGGGAGAGGCAGCTTCAGTTACCCCCGATTGTCTACCTGACCCTAACCAAGGGGGTTGTTAACCGCACCGGGAAGGTTGACCAAACCCGCCGTGAGAGGTCTCTCCGTTGAGCGCTGCTTGGAGCAGGAGGACACGTGGGTGCCAGGGGGGGCTCTGGCCGTAAATCCCTCGCCTTCCGGGCCCTGCACAAGAGGCTAACGTGACTTAGGATTGGCTCTCGAGGCCTGCATACTAGTCTACGGGCGGAAACTTGGATTAGTGATCCCTGTGGATTGCTGGATAGCCTCCAGGCGGATTGTGGATAAGCCTACGGGCTGGATTTTATGTATTTCAAAGATAAATATGATAACCTATTAAAAAGGAACTTGTTTGACATTACTTTTCTATGTCAAGTGCTATGATTACGTGAAGGAACCAGTGTCTAACGGGCTAATTAAAGAAGCTGATTGATACATGTCCAACTAAATGTGTTAGGTAATTAAATAACTAAAACAACTTAAGGAAAGTGCGGTGGATGTGGCCATAGGTTTGTCCTAAGGATGGGTGGTCCCGGTTGGCCAGGAACTTTTCTCAAATCATGATGGACAGTCAGGAGATCGTCAAAGAACACGATCAACAAAAGCATTGACCTAGAGTTATAATTGATCCTGATTTACATTGTTTTAGGGGAACGGAATGGGACTATGCCTTATGGCAGAGAGGTTGAGCTTCGCATCCCTCTCGTTTTCCATTCTCCTTGAACCAAGTGCAGCGTGAATCCGCTTCAAACCTGGCGTTTCTGCGCAAAATAGTTCGCTTGGGGTTCGATGTTAGTTGCCGTTAAGAAATGACCAATAGGGAAAACCCTAATTCAGGTCGGTCCTAAGTGGAAACGACCAGAATACTTCCGCTACGTGGCAGACGTGGAGAGTCCTAGATCGCAAACCCCGTAACATTCCATGGGAGTACTGGGCAGAGCCTTCTAGATATCCTTTCTGATGGACTGCTAAGACGTGTCCTAAAGATAACAGGTGGACACGTTACATTTTGCATGTGCATGTCAACCATGGTATCAGAATACAAAAGACTGGATGCAGAGCACATGTTTTTGATTATGATGACCCACGCTTAAGTATGGAAAGGCAACCTAAGCCATAGGATAGATGTTTGGTTCTTAGGGGATCATTTGGTAAGGACACATGGTATCTCCGGGAATGCGTTCAAGATGAAAGAGTGGAGTTTGTTCATTTGTTCTATATGTTGAGCAGCGCATCAAGGGGCTAATCGCTGCGGTGTAGGAGAGCTGCAGTGGTGGGGCCGCGGTGATTCCACCGAGAGATTGCCTCCCATGTATGTGATTATCGTGGTATTGATTGCCAATGTGTATGGGTTCTCCCTCTGTGGATTTTATAGAAAGGGAAACGTTGGACTACAAAACTAAAAATGCATAGATTAGGCTTTAGGACAGTTTGTCCTTTAGCAGCAGATAGCTCCTAGCCTGCGAGGCCGTGAGGGTGTGTTTGTCTGTTATGAGCATGAGGTCCGGCTAGTGCCATAGCCAGTGCCGGCCCATTTGAGGTCCCATCAGCACTCGAAATGGAGGCCGGATAGTGGAGATTCGAAGGCCGATCACTACAAAGGCCAAAATAGGCCAAATTTTAAAAGCTTCGGGCATGCGCCTTTTAGGTGGACCTTGGGCCCCCTAATTAAATAAAAAATTGTGATTAGGGGGGTGCCGTTTCAAAATGGCACTAACAAAAACGTGTTTCCCCCCCCCCAAAGGTGACGAATTAGAGAGGAAGGCCATGCTAGGCCTGTGAAGACCCCCCCGCCAAATAATCTCAGCAATGGATTTCTCCAATTTTTCACCTCCAATTGTCGGTCTCCATTCGCACATTGGCTGCTCGGTTGCAGATATCAAAACTTAGTATTTCTCTCTCCTCCTCTCTCCTCTAAGTGGTTGATCACATGCAAAAAATCAAGAAGGAAGGGGGATGAAGGATGCTTGTCCGCATTGCTCCAAGATCAAAAGGAGGATGAGAGGCAATGTCCAACATTATTGGGGAATTGAGGATGGGTTCGTTGGCTACCCAAAAACATTTTTAAAAACCATACAACATACAAATAGGCGGTATGCTCAATTTTTACAAAGGAAATCTCAATGTTTTGATGTTTGATGGCTTTAATGATGTGTGCATGGAAAGAAAATTTATATGAATAATGTTTTAACTATGTTTGAGGGCTGTACATGATAAAATGTAGAATCCGTAGTTGTACATAGTCATAATTAATAATTTAAAAGCCAAAATGCATCTTAAATGAGGGAAAATGAGAGTTTTCTATTTTGGGTTGGGAAATGAAGTTCATATGGGATAAAAAACTGATAAAAACCAATGTTCAATCAATATGATCAGTCAAGAACATAAATAAGAAAATACCATATTTTTATAAACAAATAAATGAGAAAAAATATTTCTCATGCCTTAAAATTTAGGAAAAAATATATTTTATGTTTGTGAACATATAACTAGGCTAGAGAATGAGGCTTAAGGCTAAGTATAGCCTCGTTTCTCTGTTAGAGTATGCATTTATCAAATTTTACATTAAAAACTACATAAAAATGAACGTTATACCTATCCAATGAATGCAAAACCTAAACGGTAGGAGGCAAGAGGGATGGTATGTAAGAAGCTGGGAAGAATAAGGATTCAGTGTGCAAAGCCATGTCACACTGATATTGGTATAAAAGGAGAGGAAATGTAAATTTTCTCATCTTTTTGATACATTAATACATTACTATCCTTCTCTCCCATCTTGCTCACAGCTTCTATGGCTTCTTTCTCTTTCCTGTCTTTCTCTCTCCAATTCTAGTCTTTCTCTCTCCTCATCACTCTCTTTCTCTCTCTTCCTGCAGTCTTTCTCTCTCTTCTGCACTCTCTCTTTCTCCTCTTTCTCTCTCTCCAATCCACTTCTTAACAAGTGGTAACAGATCTTTGGTCTTTGATCCAATTTTCCTTTTATTTTCAATCCTATTTTCTCCATCAAAAATCAATTTGAGACAAGTACTTGGTAAGATAGTGACTTGTGGAGGGTTGCAGACCATCTATAGTTAGCAAGAAACTACATCTGGAGATCTTCAAGGTCAGATATGGCGGAAGAAGGCTAAAGTAGCAGGTCGTCATCAAAATTTCATGCAATTTGGAGGTAACTAGGGTAAAGGAGAGTTAACCATGCTTACTTTGGGAACAAACAGTGGTTACTTTGAAAAAGAGGGAATTCTCTTTCCCCTTTCTTGGAGTTTCCGCATGTTTCATGGAAGTCTACCATCAAGATGTGTTCATCTCTCTCAAATCCCTGATCTTCTTGACCAAGCACCATATGGAATAGCTTCGCTACTTCAAGCATTTGCAAAAGCAAAGGAGGTTTTTGACAATATTCCTATTCAAAATGTGGTTTGGGTGGAAAATGCACTGATTAGCCCTGCTGAGCAAGCATTCAAGTATTTTCAACAGATGCAACTTCAGGGTTTCCCTCCAAATATTTTCACCTATATGTCTATCTAAAAATTCTATGGGGTAGCATAAGAGTTGTAGAGAAAGGGCAAAGAAATACATGCTGATATTGCTATAAATCGAATTTTGAAAAAATGCAATGTTCTTGAGGCCATATTGGTGGATATGTATGCAAAGTGTAGCCATCCAATTGCATTTCATGAAAGGGGCTGAATGAATATTTCAGAAATGCATTTCATTTTGATTGATTAGCATAGAATGTTACTGCCATGTTGATATACCCACCGAGGAAAAAGGTGGATGCCGGGGGAGATACTGGGACAAAAGAAAGATGACCCTCCCTCACTATCAAAGATCCAGAAGGGGTGCAACCAACCGACCCGAGTGAAACTTTTCCCACTTCTCGGTGATTTGAAGATGATTTTTTGAAAAAAATGCAATGTTCTTGAGGCCATATTGGTGCATATGTATGCAAAGTGCGGCCATCCAATTGCATTTCATGAAAGGGGCTGAATGAATATTTCAGAAATGCATTTTATTTTGATTAATTAGCATAGAATACTACTGCCATGTTGATATACCCACCGAGGAAAAAGGTGGATGCCGGGGGAGATACTGGGACAAAAGAAAGGTGACCCTCCCTCACTATCGAAGATCCGAAAGGGGTGCAACCAACCGACCCGAGAGAAACTTTTCCCACCTCTCGGTGATTTGAAGCTTGTGTAGGGAGCATGTCATGCCATTTTATCTCTCACACAGGTACAACAAGTGGAGAATTAAAGATTCAAGAGTTTCCAAAGGCTTAAGTACCTTTAGGAGAAAAACATGGTAAAACATGGATTTTATAAGACACCGTAGGGCATTTACGGGTTCTTACAGGTACAACCTTCATTACTGAAGTACATGTGTGTAATATTTCCACAACAAAGTATTAAGGACCCTAGACCCTGCACATCCTGTGCAAGAGCAATTTCGAGTGATCTACTACAACAAAAAACTTTGGGCTAAGTGCTCCCTTCGCATGCACTAACAAACTCCAACCTGCGTCATGTATAGGAAGCCGTGGCTGAAAACCGTAGCCCATGCAGGAACACCCCTTCATGGGGCAAAAAGATAATGAATTAAGTGCAAATTTTTTTATTAAACCTCCTCCCCTTCAGCCGTTGCATGGCGGGGAGAGGGAGTATGAGTAATGTCATGGAGGGGCATGGGGGAGGGAGGCATGCAATTGCCACTTGTGTGGCCACTGCCCCCCCTTCTACCTATATGAACCCCCCCTCCCAAGCTTGAGGAGAGGGGAGGGAAGGACCATGCTATGCTACTCGCCGCCTGTGGAAGCTGCCCGCCGTCTTTGTGCTGTTGCATGCCGCCACCATGCTGCCACTGCTGCCGCCATCGCCTTCACCATCATCATCATCATCATCATCATCATCATCATCATTATCATCATCGTCCATCATCCTCATCACATGTCATTGTTGAGACATCGAGCTCCACTCGTGATACGCCAGGGTGACCGTTGTGTATTTATGTCACCGACTTGTCAGTTGCAGATGCGGTTGGTACACCGCCCCTGAATAATAGCTACATGATAGCTATCCTTATCTACTCTAGTTCGTGGCTCAGTTAGTATGCCACCTTAGTTAGTTGAGTTTGGTTTGAGACCCATATCTAGGGTTCTTCTATTTCTTTGTACTAGAGTTCTTTTGGCTTCCACAACTAAGAAGAGGAAAACTGTTTTCAGCCTCCACCCTTGTGTGTATTCCCCCATTGTGCAAGCAAGAAAGCTACAAGTGAGACTCCTTTCTTCTCTCCCAAAATCTTGACATGGTATCAGAGCCTTGTTCGTGGTAAGGAGCTCAAGAAAGCAAGCCAAGCTCGCGGTGTTCTGGTAAGAGGAGCAGTGTTGCTTTCATTTTCTATTTTGGGAGCAGATCTCTGCAGGTAGCACAGCCGGAAAGTGCAGGAGTGGATTGTCTCAGGTTGAGACGCCCTTCGCGGTGAAGCAAGAGGGCAGTATATGCTGCGGGAGAGGGATTTAGCCCCTGGCGACCTTATTTTTTTGATTTGAGGCCATTTCGGGGCCTGTTTTGGAGGCGGAAGTTTTCTGCACGCACTCAGGAAAAGGCCCAGTTTTATGCTGTGCAACCACTATTCTACAGGACGGTGAATAGTTACTGTAAAAATTGCATTGTATGCTTGTGCGCAGAGACATTGGGAGTTACAGAATCATCCCTGTTGCCTGTTGATGCAAAATCGTCACTAGGAAGTGACTGTGTGGTCAAATACCACTTTCGCCAGTTTTACAGATTTTCCCTTGTGAGGGTGAAGCTGTGGTTTTTGCAGTGACAGAATTTTTTGCAGTCTTCTGTAATGGCATCTGATTCTCTTTCACAGATTGTCACTGAAAAGCTTGACAAGAACAACTTCCAAGCATGGAAGTTTAGAATGACGAATTTCCTTATGGGAAAAGGATATTGGGAATTTGTTGCAGGAAATGAAGAAGAACTAGTTCTTCCTGATGTTCCCAATCAACAGCAAATGCAGGCATTTAAAGCTTGGCATGAGAGAGCCAGGAAAGTTATGTATTGGCTGTCTATCAGCATTTCAGACTCTATGATTGTGCATATTCAGGATGCAAGTACGCCAAAGGAGGCATGGGATACTTTGTCAAAAATGTATAGCACAAATACGCAAGCCAGGAAAATGCAGCTCAAGCAAGAGTTGCACAATGTGCAAAGAGAAAATATGAGCATCAACGACTACCATATGAAGGTGAAGAAGATTGCAGATGCACTTGCTTCCATTGGGTCACCAGTGGAAGATGATGATTTAGTTTCTGTGACCTTGAATGGTCTAGGAAAGGATTATGCACAGTTTCGGACATCCATTTCAGTTCGTGAAAGATTTCCTAATTTTGAGGAGTTGATTGCTCTTCTAATTTCTGAGGAATAGAGAAATGGTGGTGCATCTTCTTCAGGAGGAACTTCAAAAGAAGCTGTCTTCTACTCAAATGCTGGAAGAGGTAGAGGCAGAGGTAGAGAAGGCCGATTTGGAGGCCATGGTAGAAATCAGAATATGCAGCAAACTCAAGAAAACCAGTCCTATGGAGGAGGACGTGGTAACTCTAGAGGCAGGGGGAGCCAAAGAGGTCGTGGTGGATGGCAAAGAGGTCAAAATGCAAACAGTAATGTTGAATGCTACTACTGTGGTAAAATGGGTCATATGGCTAAAGACTGCTATAAAAAGCAGAATGACATCATGAATGGAAAACTGCAACAAGGGAATTATGCATCCTCTAGCAGACAGGGTGATGACAAAAATGAGCATTTGTTCATGGTGCAGCACATGAACAATTCTGTGACAAGTGCAGAAGAAAGCAATGATGTATGGTATGTTGACTCAGGTGCATCAAACCACATGACAGGTCATGCAGAATGGATGGAGGATGCAAGGAAAATGGAAAAACCAGGATTTGTGGAGACTGGTGATGATACTGCACATCCTATTGTGCAGATTGGAAAAATTCCCTTGTCTATGCAGGATGGGAAAAAGAAATACCTGTCCGATGTATTTCATGTCCCGAATATCACCAAGAATCTGGTTTCTGTCGGTCAAATGGTTGAGCAGGGCTTGCAGGTCAGATTTAATCCTCATGGATGCTTCGTTGAGGATATGAAAAATAAAGGTCACTTGATAGCAAAAGGAAAGAAGAAGGGCAGAATGTTTACGTTGGATGCAGACATGTCTGAATTGAGTGCAGCAATGTTTGCACATGGGACCGGTGTAGTTGCAGATATTGATATCTGGCATAAACGCATTGGTCATGTTAATGTACAGCGACTTAAATCAATGCAGGCCCAAAATATTATTGCAGGATTGCCAAAATTCAAGGTTGCAGAAATGCATAAGGTATGTGAAGCCTGTCAGTTTGGAAAACAGGCAAGGAAACCATTTCCTAGACATGTTCAAGAGAGTGAGAAGCCATTGGAATTAATCCACTCTGATGTGTGGACTACTAAAGCTCCATCTCTTGGAGGCTGTCATTATTTTGTCACTTTTATTGATGACTATAGCAGAAAAGTTTGGGTGTATTTTATGAAAAAGAAAAGTGAAGTTTTTGGGCATTTCAAAACCCTTAAAGCTATGGCTGAAAAAGAAACAGGTCTGCAAATAAAATGCCTGAGGTCAGATGGAGGGGGAGAGTACCTCTCAAATGAGTTTGCAAAGTTCTTGCAGGAGCATGGCATAAAGCAGCAATATTCATGCAGTTATACCCCACAACAAAATGGAATTGCAGAAAGCCAGATTTTTATTGGGCTGAAGCAGTTGCTACAGCAGTCTACATAATGAACAGGACTCCCACTGCAGCAATACATGGAATGACTCCAGAGGAGAGGTATACTGGTAGGAAACCAGATATTTCTCATTTGAAAATTTTTGGTTGCATTGCCTATGTACATGTGCCAGATGAGCTGAGATCCAAGTTGGATCCAAAAGCTGAGAAGTGCATCTTTATTGGTTACTCTCTGCAGCAAAAAGGGTATAGATGCTATAACCCTTCTACTCGTAAGTTTACAGTGAGCAGAGATGTTGTTTTTGATGAGATGAGTAGCTGGTATAAACCAGTAAATGTGATTGATGATGTAGATGCACAAAATGGTAATGCTGCACAGAATTCACAGCAGCAGTCACAAAATATTAGTGGACCTAGAGCGTCCTCTAGCAGTGGTTCACATTCTTTGCCATGGACAAGTAGATTGAGATCAGGAGAATCTTCTCAAAGTAATGCAGATAGTGGTATGCAGGTATCATGAAAAGGAAAAGAGAAGGTTGATCAGCCCATGTTTGATGTGAATGCAGGTCACTCTTATGTGGATGGTGAATCCAGTGGCTCAGAACAAAGCATTGATGATGAGTTGGGTATTCCTTCTATTGTTACACCTGGAGTAAGGAAGACCAGGGATGTTTTGAGAGCACCTGGGAGTGAACCCACTTTGCGCAGGTCTACTAGAGTTAGGTATCCTGTGGATAGGCTGAAATATGATGGATTTACAGCCATTCACTATGCATATATGGTCAAGGTGATACAGGAACCAGAACCCACTTCTTTTGAGCAAGCCATGGGAAAATAAAAATGGGAGAAAGTCATGGATGAAGAAATGGATGCCTTGGAAGCAAACGCTACATGGGAATTGGTACCTTTGCCTAAAGGTAAGAATGCAATTGGCTGTAAGTGGGTTTATAAGGTGAAGCACAATGCTGATGGTTCTGTGAACAGATACAAGGCAAGATTAGTAGTCAAGGGGTATGCACAAACATATGGCATTGACTATGAAGAAACATTCAGTCCGGTTGCAAGGATGGCAACCGTAAGAGCAGTCATTGCTATGGTTGCATCAAAGGGATGGTCTTTACATCAGATGGATGTAAAGAACGCCTTCTTGCATGGTGATTTGCAAGAAGAGGTCTATATGGAGCAGCCTCCAGGTTATGTGCATGCTGTTCATCCTGAGTTTGTTTGCAAGTTGAAGAAAGCTTTGTATGGCTTGAAGCAAGCACCTAGAGCATGGTCTGACAAGATAGGACAGTATCTTGTCACTATTGGCTTTCAGATTTCCAAGGCAGATTTCTCACTTTATGTGAGAAAAACAGAGAAAGGTATTATGCTACTTGTCATTTATGTTGATGATTTGATTATGACAGGTGACAGTGATGAAGATATCCTTCATGTGAAAATGCTATTGAAGCAGAAGTTTGAGATGAAGGAGTTGGGAGAGCTGCGTTATTTCTTGGGCATTGAGGTGATTAGATCACCAAGTGGGATACAGCTCTTGCAGAGGCAGTATGGATTGGACATGCTGTCCAAATATGGGATGACAGGCTGTAAGCCTATTTCAGTTCCTTTGGAGCAGAATGTGAAGCTGAGCGCAGATGCAGGTGAGCTTCTGGAAGACCCTACTATGTACAGACGCATAGTAGGAAGCTTGATTTATATGACTATTACCAGGCCAGATTTGAGCTATGCTGTTGGATTGGTAAGTCAGTTTATGCAGGCTCCAAGGAAACCACATTTGGATGCGGCTAGACGCATACTCAGGTATGTGAAGTCCACATTGCAGTATGGACTATTTTATGAGACTGGGGTTCAGATACAGCTGCATGGATACACTGATGCTGATTGGGCTGGTAGTATTTCTGATAGACGATCTACCAGTGGATATGTGTTCTCTTTTGGGAGTGCTGCAGTCACTTGGAGCAGCAAGAAACAGCCTACAGTTGCCTTGTCGAGCACAGAGGCTGAGTACAGGGGTGCAGCAATGGCTGCATGTGAGGTAGCTTGGTTGCATAAGCTACTTTATGATATGCATCAGTCTACAGATGGGCCAGTTGTCATTTATTGTGACAACATGAGTAGTATACACTTGGCAAATAACCCAGTCTATCATGCTAGAACAAAGCACATTGAGGTGCATTATCACTATGTGCGAGAGAGGGTTTTACTAGGTCTTATTGATCTAGTTTATGTCAGCACAGAGGATCAGGTAGCTGACATATTCACGAAGGCATTGGGCGCAGAGAAGCTGCGCAAGTTCAGAGACCTGCTTGGTGTGCAGGAATTGGGATTGAGCTCGAGGGGGAGTGTTGAGATATCGAGCTCCACTCGTGATACGCCAGGGTGACCGTTGTGTATTTATGTCACCGACTTGTCAGTTGCAGATGCGGTTGGTACACCGCCCCTGAATAATAGCTACATGATAGCTATCCTTATCTACTCTAGTTCGTGGCTCAGTTAGTATGCCACCTTAGTTAGTTGAGTTTGGTTTGAGACCCATATCTAGGGTTCTTCTATTTCTTTGTACTAGAGTTCTTTTGGCTTCCACAACTAAGAAGAGGAAAACTGTTTTCAGCCTCCACCCTTGTGTGTATTCCCCCATTGTGCAAGCAAGAAAGCTACAAGTGAGCCTCCTTCCTTCTCTCCCAAAATCTTGACAGTCATCTGTCTGTGTTCAAAGCTTGGAAGCTTCTATTGGAAGCTTCTATTGAAGCTTCCATAGGCCTTGTTCACCCATGCCTTCCCCGGTTTCTAAAAATTGTGTCTTGCAAGGCCCAATTTCTGTGCAAGGAAGAAATCTCGGCCTAGTAGACAGTTTTGGAAATTAGATAAAGGGCAAGGAGAGTTCGCGGAGTCGAAGTCTACTACGCCAATGGCTCCTAAGCAAAAGTCGAGAGGAGCACACGCGGGAGCTTCCACCCCGAGTATGCGAGTGGACAACACCCTGATTCTTAACGCCCAAGTTCCGATAATATTCCCGCATGAAAAGGATGCATTAAGCATGCCTTTATGATTCTCGTGGGGAAATTTAAATGCATTGGAAAATTTATATACTCATTCGATCTACGAAATTTAGTTGCATGTCAAGTATTTGCAATTGTTTGCACTTCCTTGGTTAAGGGTAGTTGAAATTCTGAACGTATGATGCATAAGTAAAAAGACAGAATTGTGCAAAGGCATCTTTGTTGCACCGCACAAAGGACAGGGCATATAACACATAATGCACTTATGTAAAATTTCCTAGTTGTGACTCGTGTATAAGATAATTGTAGACGCCCATTACGAGTAGTAGCAATGCATGGAAAGGATTTATGAACCTTGCAAATTGCATGCGATGATAGTTACATTCAAGGCTGGGTTAAGTGAAAAATGACAAATTAAATCAATGATGGACTCATGGCATTCGCTCATGCATGGAGTTTTTTTAAAAGTTTGAATGCATCTTCATTAAAAATATTAAAGCTTTGATTTCGTTGCATCAACGTAGGGTTTATAAAAGTTAGCTCTGAATGTTAATCATTATAGTATAGGGTAAGGAAAAGAAAGATCTCTGTAGATCCTTTAAGTTTCATAAAGGCAAAACGGTCTATGGCCTCGAAATTGCATGGAATGATGCATCTCACCTATCTTGCAGTTACTTACATCTTTTAGGGAAAAGTACTTGCAAATCTAGAAGAAAGTATTTGCATCTTTAAAAGGAAAGATCATCTTAAATCGTGGGTTGGTTAGATCAACTAAGTAATTCACGTATACTTGAATAGCTTACATGAGAATCATAAAGGTATGATTAGTTAGTATATGACGATCACCTCAATGTGCTAAGTAGGGTTAAGCTATGATAAAATTTTGCCTAGTATCGCACTTGGGTTGCCGACTTAATACTTCCAATCTTAAGGGTCCTACCCACATCCACGAAATGTTAGGATTATCTAATTGCCGTGCAAGAATGATCTAGGGTTCCTACCCTTAGGATCAGTTGACCAAGTACTAAACCTTCGCAAGGAATTTAGGAACCCAAGGGCCAAAACGACTATCAACCTAGTAGGGTCAAGGTTTTGGATTGGGTCAATAGGACTCCCAAACCCTACATCTTGACCAAAGGCATTCTTGACCAAGGAATACCATGTGATGAGAAAAACAATCCCACAAGTTAGGTGCTGACACCTATCTCGTGCAACAAGTTGCAACGTCGCATGGTTTTGTATCTAAATCACAAAATAGTATTGCCACTCCTTAGAACAAGGTTGGCGAGTTCTAAGTACAAGTCTAATTTTCTAGAGGATAAGTAGTCATCCTGCTACATCACCCTTCCTTGGGGATGATTTGCCAAGTTAGGGGAGTTACAAATTTGCCAAGAAAGAAATTGACCAACCAAGTTAGGGCGACAAGGTTGCCCAGGATTTATTGTCTATAATTTAAGGATACCTAAGGTAGTGACAATTTGGGTCAACAGGGTATGAATCCTAACCCAAGGAAAAAGGGGTAAACAAGTAACTTAGCTTACGAAACCCTTGGGATCTTTCCAAGTCGCGATTGATCCAGAATCGAATGCTGGAAGTATTTGAGGAGAAGGAATTATACTTTAGCAGTTGGCCGTACTACAAATGACCACTGGAATGCTTGTGATTGTACACTTAGGAGCACTGTTTGTACTTCTTTGCTCAAGGAACTAATGCCAAAAAAATAACTAATGCTTTAGGTTTAAAGCCTGGAGGGAGAGACAGTATCATTTACCTCCAACGATCTGTCTGACCCTATCCAAGGGGGTTGTTAGCCAGGGCGGGTACGTGGACCAAACCCGCCACGAGAGGTCTCTTTGTGGGTGCTACTTGGAGCAGGAGGATGCTTGGGTGCCAAGGGAGGCTCTAGCCGTAAATCCCTTGCCTCTGGATCCTGCACAAGAGGCTGACGTGACTCGAGATGGGATCTCGAGGCCCGCATACTAGTCAACAGGAGAAACTTGGAATAGCGATCCCTGAGGATTGCTGGAATAGCCTTCGGATGGATTATTTGATGTATTTCAAAGACTGATAAATAAAGATCAAAGGTTGAAAAGGAACTTGCTTGACATTTGTTTTCTATGTCAGTGCTTAAGTTACGTGAAGGAACCAGTGATTAATTGTTTAATTAAGGAAGCTGTTTTTGCTTGTCAAACTAAATGTGGTAGGTAATTAGATAACTAAAGAAACCTAAGGAAAGTGCGATGGATGTGACCCTAGGTCCGTCCTACGGAAGGGTAGTCCTGGTTGGCCAGGAACTTTTCTCAAAGGAAATTGACAGTGAGGTAGCAATGACCTAGAATCTTTAGAGCTAGAGTCCCGAATTATGCTATTTTAGGGGAACGGAATGGGACTATGCCTTACGGGTAGAGAGGTCTTCTTGAGTCTGCCACAAAGCAGAAGCATTCCGGCCATTCCCACTTAGGACCGACCTGAATCAGGGTTTTCCTAATGGTCAAGTTCCTAGGAGGTAACTAGCGTCGGAGCCCTAGACGAACTACTTTACGCAGAAACATCAGGGTCGAAGCAGATTTATACTGCACTTGGTTTTAGGCAGATTTATACTGCACTTGGTTTTATGACCTAGAATCTTGTTTTCCATTCTCCTTGAACCAAGTGCAGTATAAATTTGCTTCGACCCTGATGTTTCTACGTAAAGTAGTTCGTCTAGGGCTAGACGCTAGTTACCTCCTAGGAACTTGACCATTAGGAAAACCCTGATTCAGGTCGGTCCTAAGTGGGAACAGCTGGAATGCTTCCACTTCGTGGCAGACTCAGGAAGACCTTGATCGCAAACCCCGTGACATTCCTTGGAAGTGACTCTCTTCCTGATGGACTGCTAAGATGTGTCCTACAAGTGGACAGGGGGACAAGTTACAATGTGCAAGTACTATAGGGTACCCACAAGTACTACTTAGCCTTCTATAGGGTTTGGTAGCTATTTGGGGTCACTATTTTACCTTATAGGGTGGAAACAGGGCATTCACTGGTTAAAATAAGGTGGAGGCCTAGACAGTTCAGACTCAAAGATTGAGTTGTAAAATTTTCTGTCCTAAACTTGTTATAGCATGCTATAGGTCATATCGAAGACGAAATTCTTGGATTCCATTTTAATTTAAAAAACTTGGAATCGGAGTTCTCTAGCCCAAGTTATAGCCATTTTTCTGATAGGGGGTACTATAGGACTACACTATTATGGCATGGCATAGGGATAAAAATAAGGTCCAAGATGATTATGCTCAGCAAATCAGAGATTCTATATTGGATAATGGGCCTCAAGAGAGCCCTGAAGAGCCTCAACAACAAGGGAAAATTAGTGCACTTAATGATACCTTGTGTGCACATGAACAAAGACATAGAGAACGTCATGAGGCACTATTATCAAGAATGGAGCAAATGGTTTTATCTACTGATCAAATGAAGTCTTGTATTGAGAAATTAGTGGATTGAATGACTCAAACAAAGGCTTCTATTCACAAGTTGGTGCAATCCAATGCTCAAATAATGTCTCAATTCTCCCAATGGATGCAAATGCAAATGGGATCTAAAGAAGCAAAGGAGAAAGCTTATTCAAATAGTCAAGGTCAAGGTCATGGAATTATTGGATGAAGAGGCATCCCAAATAACCAACCACCCAACCAAAATGGTCAAGGTCATGGAATTATTGGACGTAGAGGCATCCCAAATAGCCAATATGAAGTAGGTGAGACTTCACAAAGTCATGATGACTATTTGGGAAGTTTGAATGGACCCAACTCCCAAGCTTTTGGACTAAATACTCAACTTCCTAGAGGTCCTCTACCAATGGGCAGATTGCATAGTGGTTCTTAGCCACCTATTGGGAGATTTCCATCTCATTTTGGGGGTTCAATGCCTCGCACTCATGATCAATCTATTTTGGGATAGCAACCATTTCATGAAAGGGAAGTGAAAGACAAGATCATTTTGGCCAAGTTCAATGGTCAGTCATCTTTACCATCTAATTTAGAGGAGTGGATCTCCAAAATGGAATCTTACTTTGACATATTTCCTAGAACTGATGACATGAAGATACATTTTTCTTCCTTGCCCATGGATGGATTTGCACATACTTGGTGGAGGTATATTAAAAAGGAGAACATACTTGTAGAGAATTGGGAAGCTTTCAAGACACTTATGGATGTAATCTTTTTTTCTCCTTTTGAAAAATAGAAATTGGCACAGGGATGCTATGGTTTGGAGCAAAGAGGCCTAAGTGTAAGAGAGTACACTAACCAATTTCTCAACCTAACCACATATGTAGAGAGCATCAGTGATGAGGCTAAGCTCCACAAGTATATGTATGGCTTAGAGCCATCTTTATCAACTGATGTCATGGCACAAAACCCTACTTCTCTCTTTAAGGCTATTCAGTTTTCGAAGAACTATGGAAGGAAATATAGGAGAGAAACTTCATTTCAGCCTAGTTTTGGATAGCTAAGGATTGTATTAAAACAAGGATAAGTTGCTAACATTTATGGCAACAATCATGTGCCAAATGGGGGCTTAAGAGTGCCAACTTATCCACCGTTCAATGCTTCAAGACCTCAAGGTAATTTTATGATAGCAAGCAGTCCTAGAGTTGCCTTCAAACAAGGGAACAACAAGCTTAAATCCATTTCAACCAACATGAATCCTAAGTCTATCCCTATGGATCTCTACAAAGAAAGAAAGGAAAATGGCTTATGTTTCAAGTGTGGGGAAAAGTATACACCTAATCATGCCACAAAGTGTGTATACAAAAATGTCAAACCCAAGCTTCAGAGTATGTTAGTCTTTGAGGATCTTGAAGATGAGATTAATGAAGCTAATGCAATCAAACCTAATGCTGAAAATGATGATCTTGAAGAAGAAGTTGGGAACGAGTATTTTTATGATCTAGTTGACTCTTTTCCTTTTGATCCAAGTGGGACTATTTCTTTTGACCCAGGTGGGACTTATCATGAGCCACTTACTTTCACTAGTTGTTCCATTTCCATGGATGCTTGGACAGGTTCTAAGAGCCCTAATACCCTTCGTATGAAGGGTAATATTCATGGAAAGGCAGTGTTCATTTTGATAGATAGTGGAAATACACATAGTTTTGTGAATAAGTCCATTATGGACAAGCTGAATTGTATTCTCACTGATTTATAGCAGCCCATTAGAGTTCAAGTGGCCAATGGTGAAGAAGAAATCAACACACAAATATGCCTACATGTTTCTTTACAGTTGGCTGAAAATTTTAAAGCAAAAGTAAACCTAATTACTTTGGAAATGGGGCCTATAGACATTGTACATGGTTATTATTGGTTGATGACATTAGGCAAAATCACTATGGATTTCTCACAGCTGTATATGGATTTTATCTTCAATGGACAGCTCATCCATTTATAGGGAATTCCTAGTAGATCAGATTTTCAGCTTATCACCATTCGATAACTCAAAAGGGAGTATAAGAGGCGTTCACAAATATATTTTTTGCATTTGAATAAAGAGATGGAAGATTAACCCAATAATTCAGCAAGTCATCCAACCTTGACAACTCTTCTTGAGGAGTATAGGGATTTATTTGAGGTGCCTACTTCATTGCCTCCCAAGAGAGCAATAGATCACCCTATTGATTTGGAGCCCAACTCAGAGCCAATCAATAAGCCACCTTACAGATTTTTTAAGTGTGAACGAGAGGAAGTAGCTAAGCAAATCAAGGGACTTCTTGAGATGGGATTTATTGAACCAAGTTCTTCACCCTATGCATCTCTAGTTTTGTTAGTAAAAAAGAAAGATGGATCTTTTAGAATGTGCATTGACTACAGGGATCTTAATAAGATCACAGTGAAGAACATGTATCCGATATTGAGTATTGATGATTTGCTTGATGAGCTCAAGGGGGATCAATTCTTTATGAATATTGATTTGAGGCCAAGGTATCATCAGATCCGCATGTGAGAGGGTGATGAAGTCAAGACTGCTTTCAGGACTGATCATGGGATTTATCATTTCTTAGTGATGCCATTTGGGCTTATAAATGCTCCAGCTACCTTTTAGAGCCTGATGAATAAGATTTTGCAGCCTTTCCTCTCAATCTATAAAAGATTGGCCAACACATACTACAACTACTTCTATTAGAGGATTTCTTGGTCTATCTTCATTCTACTACCGATTCATCAAGCATTATGTGGCTATTGTAGCTCCTTTGAGACTGACAAGTTGAAGAAGAAAGATTTCTTTTGGGATGCTCTTGTAGATAGTAGCTTCAATTAGTTAAAGGAACTCCTTACTTCTGCTCCTATTTTGGTATGCCCAGATTTCTCAAAAGAATTTACCATATAGTGTGATGCCAGTTGCAGAGGCATTGGGGGTGTTTTGTTATAGGAGCATGGAGTGATTGCCTTTGAGAACTGTAAGCTTACAGATAAAGAAATTACCATAAATGTTGATGACCAGGAGATGTTGGCTATTTTGCATGCAATAAAGAAATGGCACCATTACTTGTATCATATCCGATTCAGAGTCCATAGTGATCACAAGGTTCTTAATTCCTTTCTTAATCCAATCTTACTCCTAAGCAGCGTAGGTAGGTAGCTATACTGCAGAATTATGATTTTGACATCACTCATACAAGGGGTAAATACAATATAGTGGCTGATTCTCTTTCTCATATGTGGTCTTGCAAAATGTGGGAGCTTTCGCTCAACCACCAAGACCTATGGACCGCTCATTGTTTCAAGCATTCCAAGCCGAGCACTAATGGCTACCTCTCACATAGCCGACGCGCCATCCATATCTACTGGTGTAGTGAGCTTACCTCCATGCCGTTCAAGTTACCTCCTCTCCCGGGCACTCCGGTAGCTCCACTATCCAAGTGCAAGCTTCAAGAAAGATCCATCCTCCTGCTCCAAGCTCCAAGCTCCATCGCCGCAAGCAAGATAAGAGAAGAGAAGAAGAGAGGAGAAGATGGAGAGCTTTGTCACCCCACGGTCCCTCACCCTCACACACTTGCTCCCTCATACCCTCACACTCCCTCTCTCAAGCACAAGCATGCCATTTAGTACTATATGCTATCAGCAAATGATACAAACAGTTATAAATATAAAAAACAGACCTTATGTTGATGCCAATTGTCAATAAAAGTTATTGGAATGTGTGCTATTAGCCTCTTTTTTTTAAAGACTAAAGTGAACGAAACGGAAATAATCGGCCATGTATGAGAAAGGGAGAAGGTAGAAAATATTATTCCAGAAAGGAGAAGAGAGTCATTTTTTAAGGGATTACTAGATACATGCGCACATTTAGGCTATAATCCAGGCTTCACTAGACCCAAAGGTTTTGATGAAATGCTTTTGCTGCACCAGTACCATCTGGAATGATATCGGATACGTTATGTCATTTTCTTGAGAGCATTAAGATCAAGAAATTTATGCGATTTGATTGCTAGACTTAATTGCAAAAAAAAAACACTCAAGCAAGCAAGAACAAGAAGAACAAGAAGAAGAAGGAGAAGACGAGAACTACTTTTTGCCACACACAAGAATGAGCTTCTCATTCACTTTTCAACTTTATATATAAAACCCTAAATCCCTTTTTGGGCGGTCATCCCCTTTTTCCCTTTTTTACATGGCCGGCCGTAGCCTAGGCCCTTTTCCCATTGTTCTTCTTTCTTCCTAGCTTCCTTTCCACCGCCCGTCTACATTTACAAATTGCACGGGTGAGAGCACGGCGCTCCTTGAATTAAACCGTGATGCGCTTGCGCTCTTTTACAAAAGTTTTGTCTTGCGCTTTTCCTTCTGCGCCTTTGTCTTCCATCTCTCTTGCCTTGGCCTTTGTCTTTGTCTTTTATTTTAGCTTTCCGGATTTTCCACCACCTGGCACTCTTTTACAAGATTTTAGGGTTCGCCTTTGTATTTTAAAATGCACATTTCCCCTTTTTCATTTGCCTTCGGATTTTTAAGGTTGCCCCTGCGCTTTTGGCCTTTTCATTTGCCTTGGGATTTTTAAGGTTGCCCCTGCACTTTTGGCCTTTTCTTTTCTTCTTTCTTCCATTGAGTTACCTTTGTTTTGCCTTTTCCATGCGTTTTTTTTATTTCCTTTTGCTTTCTTTGTGTTGGGGTTAACATTACCCCCCTCCTAGACGAGTGCCAGTCCCATGGCACTCTTTGTCGAAGGTAGCATGCGGAGCTTGCACCGAAGATGTGGGTGGAAGGGAGTGTTGTGGTTTGCCTTGGGGGAGTTCTGATGTTGGTGTGGATGAAGGTCGTTGGTGGCACTTTGCTGTTTCGATTGGCTGGTGATATGATAGCGATAGGGCTATTCTTTGTTGGAAATGGCCACTCATAAGCTAGCATGGGGGTTGATGTTTGTGGGATGCTCATGGTGGATTTTGCTCATGATGATTCTCTAGTGGTTTGTATGATGGAGTAAAGGACAAGAGGTCAGAGTGGAGTGTTGATGTAGAGCTGACGGCGCGTTCATTGGAGGCTTTAACACCTGCAATTGGAAAACCTCATAGTCTTCTTATCGTGCACAAGACATAGTGAAATTAGTTTGGGAGACACGTCAAACTCCAAGCAAGCTGAGAGTATTGTCCTGCACTTGAGGACCCAAACTGTGTATATACTTTGGTGCAGATATTATGTGAGTGCCCGTGCATACTTAGATATTACGCAGGTAGAAGACCGTTGGCTGGTTTCGCCTAATGACGTGTGGATTAAGCAAAGTCATCCCGAATGGGAAGAATTACGCATGGAGACATATGCGACATCCTGTTTATTGTGATTGCATGACCACAATTGATTGCAATGGTAGTAAGGTAGAGTGCAAGGGGGGATCGTGTGAGTGGGTCAGGGTGACAGGTCTAACCATAGGCGAGACAGGCTCCCTAGGTAGGTCTTGCCCTTGAGGTGCCCTGAACAATTGTGGGGAGTGCTAGGGGGCTAGGGGACTAGGGCGGAGCCAGCCGACCAAGGGCACTAGATGCACCTAATTTGAGGGCCCCTAGGTGCGGTGCTGTGATCGTGGGTGCTTTTTATTTTTTCGTTCTTGTGTTTTCTTCTCTTTTCTTTTCTTTTTTCGTTCTTGTGTTTTTTTGTTTTTGTTTTTTTTTTTTTGCCACAGTGCAACCATTGCAATATGCGGGGGCTATGAGCCTCTCAATAGATTAGGACATGTCAAGCCTCGGGTGCTCAAGGAATGGATATGACTGTGATGATTTTTCCCTAGCCTCGTTGTTAGGGGAGTTGTTGTTGCGATATTGGTGCGATTGCGGTGACACCTGTCATGAGCTCACCGTAGAGCTTGGCCCAAGAAGAGAGTGTAGCCCATGACTGTGCTTTGGTTCGTGTGATGTGGGCACTCGCAAGGGTGATTTTTCGCATTCAGTAGCGTGGCTTTGTTGCGGTCCTTTGTGCGGTTGGTGGTCTTGCGGTGGCCTGGTCGTTGAACGCGTTTGCACGAAGACCTATCTCATCCTGCATCCACTTGTCACTTCGTAAGAGTGTATGATTGCTTGCACTTAGTACGTCGAAACAAATACAATCATGTTAAGACATAATTTTTCAGAATGCTATGATGTCTATTGGGATGTCTATTTTATTGCTTGTTAAGGTTGCATACATTAACGAGGGGTAAAGGAGGTGTGTACAAGTGGGGGTCTTGCCCCTTTACTCATCAAAAGACAAAAAGTTATGGCATGATGACTTGTCAAGCTACTTGTACATCATAGGGGCTTAGTCAATTTGTACTAGGCGGGATGAGTCCGGTTGGTTGGGTGACTAGGGCGGTGCTAGTGTGGGACTCCCATGAGGCTCGGCAGGGCACATGCCAGTCAGGACATGAATGGTGTAGTCCTAGGCCGCCACCGTTTCCAAAATGCCTTTAAATAATTCATTGAATTCTTCCCTGTCCCGGGCTGCCCTTTCTGCACTTGAGCATCTGGTGCTTGAGCGTATGTTAGGGGTTTGTGCAACTGGTGTTGCCAACTCTTCGGCCTTTTTTCTGGGAGGGTCAACTATAGCTTCAGCATTGCCTCTTTTCAGAGTTGCTGCCATAACTATGTCTGTGGACAGCACCTACCTACCTCTATTGGAGTAGCCATATCTCATCAACTAGGCCATATCTCTAGGCTTTCTTCTTGAGAGCTATTTTTTAGGTCAAGGCGCAACTTCTTGGCATAAAAATCAAGGAGATTGATGCACACCATGCCCGAAATTTGCATTTTTCCAAATCTGGGCGTAGTTTTGACAGCGACCACTTTGAAGGCTTAGATCTCTCAACTCGGGCAAAATGAGTACAAACCCTCTTAGGGGGAGTTAAACCCATTAGTGAGAGTCCTCGATCTCATAGGGTTTGAGTAGATTCGACCTGTGGAGCTCGTGAGAGCTTATTTACTAGTTGTTGGTCCCTGTTTTGACAGGACAGCCATAGCCAAACTTCACCAAGCTTAAAAATCTCATCATTTTCTCTCTTCTACCATTGGAACAACCCATTGCCACTCAGACCTGAAGGTCCCAGCATCAAATCAAGAAGGGGAAGATCTGGATTTGAAAGAACTTGAAGGATTTTTGAAGGTTTGAAAGACTCAGGGAAGAAACATAGTGTCTATTGACACTCATTTTTAGTGATCTAAACACTTGTGTCTCTTGATGAAACATCTCAACCAGCTCTTCTGCTGCTTAAATTTGATAAGTCTGAGGCTGATTTGCTATTGGTCTCTCAAGTCAAACATGGGCAAAGATTCTCCAACTGCCGATTTCAAAGGAGTCGGGTTTCATACCTGGCAGACCCACATCAAACTGATCCTGATGAAGAAGGGCCTTTGGGCCATTACCACTAGAAAAGAAAAGAAGCCTCCTGATGCGGATCTTGCTATCACTTGGCAAAAGAAAGATGATAAGGCTTAGGCCATTATCAAACTGGAGCTAGATGATAGCTATATCCACCATGTGGATAACTGTGAGACTTCACAAGATACATGGAAGAGACTTGACACTTTTTTCGGTGCACAGTCTAAATCATCAAAGTATGGTCTCTTGATTGAGTTTTTCAGGCTTGAAATGAAGTCCAACAGATCACTTTCCACACATCTAAATTACATGGAAGGAATTCTAACCCGACTTGCAGGAATCAACATTAAAATGGAAGAAGATGTTTGTATCGGTGTTCTACTTAAGAGTTTGCCTCCTGAATATAATAATGTATTAGCAACTCTATTTAATATGCCAAACTGTGAACTTGTTGATATCCAGGCATCACTGTTAGAGGAGGAAAAGAAGCTAAAAACTAAGGAAGAACCAAGTACCTCTATAGATGAGCATGCATTATATGTTGGCAACAGGTACAAAGGCAAGAAGGATTAGCTCTTCTGTGATTTCTGCAAAAGGACCGGACACACCGAGAAGTTTTTCCACGCCAAAAAGAGGTCCCAAAAGGCCTATCTAGTTTCAGTCAAAGAAGAAGAAGAAAACTGAGAAAAGGAAGAAGAAGAAGACCATCAGAGAAGGACAAACCTCATCAGTCCTTCTATTTAGACAGACTTTTTTAGCTGTGTATTTCCTAGCCCTAATGCCTCAAACTTAAACTTTTAAACTCCTCAATTATCCTTGTACTACACCCTCTGTACACTTTGTGAGGTCCCTGCTACAGCCTCTGGATGTCCATCATGTTTGTGGTACCCACACTTAGCCTTTTCTGCCGACAGCCTCTGGTTTTTTTGCCATGTTTATGGTGTGCCCACACTTTGTAGGTGTTTCTTTCACTAAAGCCTCTACACACTTTGTACTTTTGGTTGTGATTGAGGAGGGGTGTTGAGATATTTGCAATCACACCTACTTTAGTCCCTTTGTAAGAAGCAATAAGGGCTCAGGACCAGAATCCCATATGCACAGTAGGAGAAAGTACCACCACTCAATTCCTATAAATCATTGTACTTGCACTCTTTTTCTAATGCAATGATAGTACTCTTTTCTTTTCAGTAAAGTGTCATGTCACTATCAATACACAAGATTGTGTTTATGAGTCCAAGTCTCAATCTTGGAATCTAATTTACTTGTGTGACAATTTGTCCTAGTCAGGGTCAATATCTTCATGAGTTTCTTTTTCCTCTTTCAACCTCCATAGTTTCCGCATCTACCATGTTCTAGATCCCATGTATTTCACAGCCCATACATGGGAAATTATGTATCCCTTCTTCCCAACAGAAGTACTTGGTCCAAATCACATGGCACCATAATTTCTAACTAGTATCTAGAATAGGATCTTCCAACATCCTAGACGTTGGGCTCACAGTAGTCTACAACTCAATTTCAGAGTCAGCAAGGGGTGTCCAGAGCTCCACTGACCCGAAGCGACCTAGGAGTGAGACAAAACTTCCGTGATAGCCTTTTCACCATTTGACCTTTGGCTCGTGAATCAAGCAGTGCCCTCTCAATGTAATCCGCACTGCGATCTTGGAGATGATCCACCCATGCAAATATCCTTCCTTAATTAAACCAATTAAGAATCAAGCACAAACAAGGCAATCAGTTTAATATCATCTTCGACGGAAACTTTCATTTATTTCCCATGGAAATTTGTCATCACAGAACCCTGCCATGCATGTATCATCAAACACAAGCACTTGGAAGAGTCATCCAATTCATATCCCACAATCAATTTAATGCAAAAGCATTTAGAATGTTATTTGATCTATCAACAAAAACAATGCTATCCTTTTCCAAACATTGCAGGAATAGTCGCGATAGCCTTCCATTGTGTGTTCGCTCTCCCTCTTGGGATCTAAGAGATTCCATGAAAAATTTACTTAACACTTCCTCCATTCGGCTAGGACATATGTCAAAGTTTCAACATTGCTCAAGACATGAGCTCTAATAATCCCTTACTTTAATTGATAACTGAACCCTCTTTCTAAGGAGTACAAAAGCATCGGTCTTCCCTTTGACTTAGGGTTTCCTAATTCCTTGAGCTCTTCGTTTGCCCTAGAGTTATTGTTGCATCTGGCCCATCCTCGAATAGGTTTTGATAACATAGACGCTATTGGACGGATCTCAAGGCATCATAGTTTTAATCCTAATGATTGTTGTTTGTACTAGCTATGCACAACTTCAAGATCCCAATGAGCTAATAGTTTGTGATACTAGCAAGACTTAAATTCAAGATTAATTTGTGTACCTTCGTGTGTTTCATATAGTATTTCCGGTGCATGCACCGTCTATGTGCATAACCCTTAAGTAACCTTATATGTTCTTTATGCCACGTTTAACTTTGTTACATAGCACTGGAATGCAATTTATTTGAGTACATGGGTTTGTGCAAACCTCAATGCGCCATATGCATAAATCTATGCAATGTCATCTAAGGTTGTGGAAAGAAATAACGCATGATCCCCCTATGAGTTCCTTGACTATCAAAAAAAAAAATCAAGCTACTTGTTGAAATGAATTCATGCGCATGCCTATGCCTCAATGAATAGCAGAGATGGCAATAACACCTTGGCCAACGGCTCCTCTATTGGATGCAAGATTACCATTGATGTATGCCTCCCTTTGTTTGGGGGCCATACTTTTAGATTATGAATTTCTCCCTTTCTCTGTCTTTTGTCAGAGAGATGATGTGCTGAGGTGACTTCCCTTGACTGGGACAGGGGCTCAATTCGTGGGGAAAGGAAATAGATTGCGGGAAAGAGACGAAGTGTGTTGCTACCCTCTTTGGAGGGGAAGGGAAAGAATCTCTCTCCCTCTCTCTCTCTCTCTCTCTTTCCCTCTTCTTCTTCCTCTCTCTCTCTCTCCCTCTTCTTCTTCTTCCCTTCTTCTTCTCCTCCTCTTCTTCTCTCCTCTCTCTCTCCCTCTCTCTTACTCTTCTCTTCTTCTCCTTCTCTCTCCCTCTCTTCTTCTTCTTCTTCTCTTCTTTTTCTCCTCCTCTCCTCTCTCTCTCCCTCCTCTTCTCTTCTTCTTCTTTCTCTCTCTCCCTCCTCCTCCTCCTCCTCTTATTCTTCTTCTCTCTCTCTCCCTCTTGGAAGCAACAAGTTGAAGCCTCCTCCAAGGCCTTCTTTTCTTGATGATGGGGGTTTTATAAGGTGTTGGGGGTAATATTTGAGGGGGGGGAGAGAACAAAGTAATGTCGCCCCCCCTTCCTTACGATGGGGGGGTTATATAGGGAGGAGGGTGGTGTATTATTAGGGGGGGAAAAGACATGGAGTTTTGCATGGTGGCGGGGAGTCTGGGCCTCTTAGCTATCGTTATGCCCAAGGGGGGGACTAAATACGTTCTAGGCTCAAAATAGATGCAACTCATATTACTCAAGTTAACTGTAGTTACAAGAGTAAAGTTACAAGAGCCTAGACTAATATTAGTTGAGAAGAAACGACTTAAGAGAAATTTAGAACTTGCAAATCTATAATCATTTGCAAGTTCTAGGCTCAAAATAGATGCAACTCATATTACTCAAGTTAACTGTAGTTACAAGAGTAAAGTTTATTCCAATACAAGTTGTATTTCATGTCGAAAAAATTTCTAGGATTTCTAGACATCCTGAAGAGGTGTAGTGGGTTCTAGGCCTTTGTCTTCATCTGATTCCTTTATATATCTAAAGACTGCACTTGTGTAGCTTCGTTTCCTTGGAGGCTCCATATCTTCTAGGGGTAATCTACTTGGTCGTGCCCTCGCTCATTGCACTGGAAACATCAGCAGTTGGGGAATCTCCTACGGATGTGCCCTAACTCTCCACACAAGTGTCATCTCTTGTCCTGATCTTGGGAATCATCTTTGTTACAATTGCCTGATTTAAGTTCTTGGATGATTTGAGTCGCTCGAAGTAATGCATCTTGCAAATCTGTTGGATGCATTGCTTCAAGATGGTTGTTTAGAGGAGTGTTCAGGCCATGACAAAACTTGGATACTTGTCGAGCAATATGCATAGGTGGTGCGTATTTTAGTAGGGTTACAAACTTCAAGTAGTAAGCTTCCAGGGTTAATTCCAACTGCTTGAGCTTGAAGAATTCATTCATCCTCAAATTTTAGTAGGTTGGCAGAAGGTATAGTTCGCATACAATATCTTTCAACTAAGCCCAAGTGACGGTGCCTTCAGAAACACCTCCAAGAAAACATTCCCTTATTTCTCATGCCAATTTGTCATCAGAACCCTACCATGCATTTACCATCAAACACAAGTACTTGGAATAATCATCCAATTCACATCCCACAATCAGTTTAATGCAAAAGAATTTAGAACGATATTCGATCATCAACAAAAATAATGTTATCCTTTTTCAAACATTGCAGGAATAGTTGCGATAACCTTCCACTGCGTGTTTGCTCTCCCCCTTAGGATCTCAGCGATTCCATGAAAAATTTACTTAACAATTCCTCTATTTGGATAGGACATATGTCAAAGTTTCAACATTGCTCAAGACATGAGTTCTAATAATTCCTTACTTCAATTGATAACTAAACCCTCTTCCTAAGGACTACAAAAGGATCGGTCTACCCTTTGACTTGGGGTTTCCTAATTCCTTGAACTCTTTGTTGCCCTTCATGGTTCCTAAAATGGGCCGGCATTGGCTATGCAACTAGCCGGACCTCATGCATACGATAGACAACCCCACCACACGGCCTCATGGGCTAGGAGTATCTAAAACTCACTTTGAACTAAATGCTTGAGAGCGGAATTTTGATGTCGAGAAGTGCTTAAAAATAGCTAAAAATTACGAATATCAAGGGAAAAATATTCAACGTCGAAGGCGGCGGCTCGACCTAGGACAATTTTAAGCGTCAAAGTGCTTTAAAGGTGCCCGATCGACACTTGTTGATTTTTGATAATTTTCACACTGCCGTGCGGGTTCTCAGGAGTTACCGGCCAATGAGGGATGTCAAGTCGGACGCCCAGGATTTTTCAGAGCTCGATTCAGACACCGGATGGAGAAATGGCCACAAGTTGGGCAAGATGCGAAGGGGTGGACATTAGAGTGGTCAAGTGGCAAGTGACCTTTGGGAGCCCCCAAAATTTTAATGTAGTATATAATTTTGGCAAGAAGTCGTGGAGAGAGAAACGTGGGGGGGAGTGTGGCCAGACAGGCGCGCCGAAAATTGCACCCCCAATCATGGGATGGAGATGCCAGCCTCAAAGCAACCACTACAATTGACATTATCCCCAGTCTACCCTCTGCCTTCGCCGTCTCTCACTCATCAAATGGTGGCCTCAATGGAGATATCTAATTTCACTCTTTCTCTCTCCTCCCTCTCTCTCCCTTAAGGGGTTGTTCTTGTGTGGAAGAAGACAATGAAGAATGATGGAGGAAAGCTTGTCCGGATGAGACCGAATTGCTTTCGGGTGGATGAAGACATGAAGAGTGCTGATTTTGAAGATGCTGGACATTGAATGAGGGCTAACACGCAGTCCCATAGCAAAACCGAGATCCCGAGGCACAAAGCCTAAGCGGTAATTCAATTTTTATGAAGAAAAAATGAGTGTTTATGCTATTTGGGTGATGAAATATTGTTCTCATGGGCTAATTATGCATTATGTTGTTGTTTGCTATGAGTTTGATCAGTTTATGCTCAAAAAATCAGAAAATCATAAGTGTTATGGCTGAAATTAATAGTATAAAACCCGTAAAACACAGTTTAAGAGGCAAAATGGGGGTTTTTTGTAAAATAAAGGGGAAACATGAGATATAACATCAATAAAACCTGAAATTTTGCTGTCAAAGAATCTAAGGGCCACAGCCCATAATCAATCTCAATTTCTAGTCATTTTTTATTGAAGATAATAGAGGAAAAATACCAAAGTTGTGAAAAATGAGTTTTAAATGGGAGAAAATTAGGAAACGATAAAAGGAAAATTCCAAAAAATCACATAAGTGTTTGTGCAATGTATAATGAAGGTAGAGCATGAGGTTTTCCTCGGTTTACCCTCGTTTCTATGTTTTTGTCCGTATTTATTGCTTTCTCTACAAAGAAATACACATAAAACGACTCTTACACCTATCAACGATTGCAAAATATTAAACGGTAGGGTGAGAGGGGAGTTTGAGCGTCAAAGTACAATCTTAAATCTGATTTATGTGTTACATCATGGCTATAGGACGTTGTTTTAAAATAAAGGAAAAGGCAGCATGAGCGTAAGGCTCGGTGTCTCTCCTCGTTTCAATACATAAACATTAGCATGGAAATCATGAAAAGATTGGTTTCGCACGATGCACAATGTTGATTTTTTATTGTTTGCGCACTAAACCATTCACATTATGCACTATGCATGGTTCATGGTATCGAAGGAAAATCTTCTGGAATGCATAACAATTGTTTTCTTAGGACTTTGACCCACGATTGAGAGTGTGAGGTTATCCCTTGCCGTAGGGTAGAGGGTCGGTTCCCTAAGGGACTGTGAAGTGAGGAAGCATGGTATATCTCCTGGAAATACGAGAAATATAAAGGAGAGGAGTTTGTGCTCGTTTGTGTTATATGTTTAGCAGCGCATCAAAGGGCCAATCCCTGAGATGTAGGAGAGCTGCAGTGGGGCTCCGACTATTAGTTGGTGGAGTGCCTCCTATGTGTGTGTGATCGTGGCATTGCATAAGTGCTTTTGGATCTCCCTCTGAGGAGTTTTAGGGAAAGGTTGGACTATAAACTACAAATGCATGAATTAAGCTTTAGGGCAGTTTGTCCTTTAGCATTAGATAAATGCTCCTGGTCCCGAGGCCGTGAGGGTATTTTTGTGTCATGAGCATGAGGTCCGGCTAGTGCTATAGCCAGTGCCGGCCCATTTTAGGTCCCATCAGTGGTGCGTCTACCGGGAGCCGCTTATAAGTGGTGGTTTTAGGATCTAGAGTTTCTAGGGACCAAAAGATAGTTGGTTTATGTCCTCTGACAAGGACCGTCAAGCCGAAATCCAGAAAGCAGAACGTGCTGAGAGGGCTAGATGGCGGTTAGAGATTGTAAGCCGTTATTCTCCTCAAAGGAGTAGCCCAGTACGTATACGAAGCAGTGGTCTTAGTCATTTAACTACTCCACCTATTCCATTAGGTGCAAGAGGAAGTGTAAGATCTTCCTCTCCTCCACCAAGTCTACCCACTTCAAGTGGGGGGTGAATTCACCCGTTCAAGCTCCTATTGCTAATCCGATTGTCACCATGGCACAGCCTATTGCGATTCCTACAGGGACGCCGGATTTACTAGCCTTAGGAGTTCCCTTGCCCATTTTTAATGGGTTAGCGGAAGAGGATGCAGAATTTCACATTTGTGAATTTCAAAGATTGATGTTCAATTATCACATCCAAGATGAGGGACATCTCATGATGTTCTTCAATATGACGTTAAAAGGAAGAGCTGCGGTATGGTATCACAGCATAGAGTCTGGAACCATAACCACCATTGATCAATTCTATGCAGCTTTCCGAGCGGAATATGCCCCTGAAAGAGGTGGCCAATATTGGTTGTGGGTCTTGAATGTAACACGCCAAGATCCTCATGAGAATGTGAAAGCATATGCCAAGAAGTTGAAGGAAGTATTCCGTAAGTTACAAACTTACATTCCCATTCTGTCAGTTTCCCAATTGCAATACTTTTTGCATGGGTTGGACTTTAATATCCAAGTACAATTGAGCAGTGTGGCCTTGGTAGATATAGACTCCGCTATTACGCGGGCAGAGGGAGTAGAAGCACGATTACAAATAGCCTACTCCTCTCGAATGAATGTTACTAGGGGTTTAGTACCTAGTGGCAATCCAGCATTGACGAATGGAAGTCAAGGGACGCCTATGACTAACCCTATTGGGAGAGGGAGTATGGTTTCGAATGTACCTTTACTACCGGCTCCTCCCAGTGTGACTATGCCCATGGCAAGTCAGTTGGCTCCACCAAATGTTGGAGGCCAAGGTTCAAATTCTAACATTGTTCCTGTGGGTCAACAGCCAATGCCAAATCAGATTGTCAGGCCAATGGAACGACGGATTGACGATCGAGGCTACGAGTCGAGTGCATCTAATGTCCTTGGCGAAGTTAAGGACATGATGAAGCATTATATCGATATGATTTCCAAACAATATCGACAAATAGCCGTCGACGTTAATTTCTTGAAGAAGCAACAAAATCTGAGAGGGAGTCGATGCCCTGAAGAGGGTGGACCCTCTAGATTCAGTTGTAAATGGTGTGGTGGACAGCACTTCCCCAGAAACTATCCAAATGTGAAATGTGACATTTGTGGGAAGTCAAGCCATCTAGCTGCTACTTGTTGGAGTAAGATTAGTTCTCTCCAACAAGGGAGTAAACAACCGGGCCCAGTGAATCATAGAGCACAAGGAAATAACTTACAGTAGAATGATGCACCTAGGCAAATATTGCATAGGGGAAAAACAAATATAGAAGAGTTGCCACAAGGCAACGGGGTCAGCCTTATTGAGGCTATACGAGTCCATGATACTGAAACCTCTAACTTAAGAGTCGTGACAAGAGGCCAAAGGGTAAAGAGGTTGACAAAGATAAGGAAAACCGGTTGAGGCAAACCCTAAACAAGGGGATAAGGGGACGCAAGTCCAGAATTCTAGCATAGAAGGGGGACCACTAAAGCCGGTTAACAAGAAAGGTGATCCTAAAATAGATAAGGAAGTGCCAAGAAAGAAGGCAAGAGCCAAGAAAGAAGCACCAAAACCGGTCCAAAGACCAAAAGAGAGGATGGTTTGGCGAGAAAAGAGAGCTTTGGCTACTTATCATGACTTTGATTTAGCAAGTTCTCTTTGCGAAGTCAAACCAGATGTGAATCTCTTGCAATTGATCAAATTATCTCCAGGAGTACGCAAGGAGGGGAAGATTGGTTTGACCATGCTGAAAAGAACTGTCCTAAGGTTCTAGCTTATGTGGATGGAATATTAGTGAAACATGCCATTGTAGACACTGGATCCTCCGTCAATATCATGAGTTCAGAATTGATGGAGAGGTTGGGTCTAGGCATCCAAAAAGACAGCTCCACCCTTTTGAGAATGGCTGATGATAGTCTAAGACAACCAGAAGGTTGCGTTACTAGAGCTCATGTTACAGTCGCGAGTGTAGAATGTTTCTTGGACTTTAGGGTGATAAGATTTGCAGGACGTCCTAGCTATCGAGTCTTGCTAGGTAGGCCTTAGATCTTACGAACAGACTGTCAAGTCGATATACCCGCCGGTCGAGTGGTTCTAGATAGAGGTGCTAATCGAGTAATAGTCAATGCTTATCCTGAGTCTCCTCAAAGTGAGAGAGCTCCTTTATTTTCCACTGAATTAGAGACAGCAAATGATCCATCTGGCAGTGAGACATCATCCAGCGATGAATCTAAAGAGGGGTCCACTATAGAGGATATTTATCAAATAACTCTAAATGAGCCGATAGAGCCGCAAGATAGGATAAGAGATGCCGATGTTATTGAATTAGACCTTGGCACGCCGAATGATTCGCGGACAATTAAATTAGGTTCCATGCTCAGTTCGCAAAAAGGGAGGACTATGTGTCCTTGATTCAAGAATTCTGCGATATCTTTGCTTGGAGTTATGATGAGCTGAGAGGTATCCCTCCCAGCCTGGCTGTTCATACTATTCCTGTAAAATATGGCAGTTGTCCTGTGCGTCAGAAGGTAAGGCGTATGCCTTTTGAATTGAGGGACGGGTTGTTTGAGGAGTTACAGAAGTTATGGAAAGCTGGTTTAATCTTTCTTGTACAACACACAGAATGGTGTTCACTAGTTGTTATCAGGAAGAAGAAAAATAACCATATCCGTTTATGTGTAGATTTTAGAGAGCTGAATAAGCAGACAGTTAAGGATTACTACCCATTGCCATTTATTGACCAGATTTTGGATCAATTAGCGGGTAGGGAGATATATTCGTTCATGGATTGCTTTGCAGGATATAACCAGATGGCAATTGCAGAGGAGAACAAGTTGAAAATAACTTTTATTACTGTCTGTTAGAATATCAAGCTCATTTAGTGTGTGTTGACCGACATGAGCTGGACACAACTAGTCTAGCCATAGTAGTTAGATACATTAAATAAGTCGGTGTCTTTGGTGTGAATGGTCTTATGACCGTAGGTTGTATCTTTCACTATTGAGTGTGGTATGAATAATAGTGTGAGTGAGAGGAAGCTTGTTGCTTCACTCTGTCTGTCATCTATCTGCCTCTTTGAATCTGAACATGGTATCAGAGCCATGAATGGGCTCACTGGTGGAATGCACTCAATAAGAAGACTTGAAGAGTGAACTGAAGAGCTGGAAAAAGAAGAGGACTGACTGTCATTTCCATCAAAGGTCACACTAGAGGTATGTACTGTGAAGCATTGGAGTCTCATGGCTTGAAGCAGGGTTGTGGCTTGCTGAGGAGTCTTCCAAGGACTGATTGAGCACCAGTGAGTGCATCATTATCATAGTAATGAGCAAGATGTGCAGCAGCACAGATCTGCCCAGCCTGCGTGTTTGCGCCTGCTGAAGGCATGGCTTCTGCTGAAGCAAAATTGACATGAGCACTGTACAAGAGGTCATCAAATGCTAGTGAGCAGACATTGGAAGGTAGTTCAGGGTTACAAGAAGTCATTGCTTGTGTTGGAGTTCTCTTATGAGCTAAAATCAGAGTACACAGACCTGGAACAGAAGGCTGAACTGCTATATACAGTGTATATACAGCATATGCAATACTTTGGAAGAGCCTTGAAGCTCTCTGACATGCTTTATGGACCTCACTAGAGCCTAGGAGCATTCTAGAAGACATAAGTATCAGTTCTCAGGACTTTGAGCTGAAGTTCCTTGAAGAAAATACTCAGATTTGGAAGTGTAAACAGGCTGGAAACCTGTCTCAGAACAGTGGGCAGCAAGCATTAGCTTTCACTGAAGCATTACTTGACACTTGGCTGGGATCTACCATATGTATGACATGGGATATGTATGCTGGAGGTTTATGGATTGGGTTGAGCATCAAGGGATCATGGAAGTTGAAGTCTAAGGCTGGTGATTACTACAGTGACATTGTCTCAGTGGTTGCAAGCAGTAAATGCAATATATATAAATTGGATTCATGAAGACAGGATGCCTATAGTTACCCGAATGCTCATGTATTGAACCCAAAACTTCAAAGTGAATGTCTAACATGATTTGAGGCTATTTTTGGAGCTGGTTTGACTGTGGTTTACTGAGAAGTTGCTAACTGCAATTTGTAAGCAGAAGGCTTGATACTTATACTTGCTATCTATGCACTGATTTGTGCCCCATTGGTTATGCTCAGTTTGCTACATGTACTAGCAAATGTCTATGAAGGTTTGGGATATGTATGCCATGTATACTACTCAGTTTTGAGCTTGAAATCACTGCTGGTCACTCACAGAATTACAGTTTTCAGACTGCATATACGTACCCTGGCAGTGAGGTTGCAGGAGTTCAAAGAGAAGTGAATACATAGTATTTGCATTGACTGCTTTACTCACAGGTTAAGCCACTTGGTGTGAGCTGTTTTGGACTGTTAGTGGGCTGAAATACCTTGGTTTTTTACTACAATTAATTGCAGAAAACTGTCATAAACAGTTCCGGGTTGAAGTTGAACTGTTAAGAAAATCTTGGTTTGCAGGTAGTCAGGCAAGGTCTGCAACATGGCAAATGCTGATAGAACTGATAATGTAACCCAGATTGTGGGAGAAAAGCTTGATAGCAACAATTATGCAATATGGAAGTTCCGCATGGAGAACTTTCTGATAGGCAAAGGATACTAGGACTTAGTGATAGGTGTTGAGGCTGAACCTGAAGTTCCAGATAGGAATCCTACAGCTGATCAAAGACGAGCGCATCGAGCTTGGACGGAAAGAGCTCGCAGAGTTTTACATTGGCTGTCATTATGTATCTCGGATGCTATGGTGATGCAGATCATGAACTGTAAATCCCCAGCAGATGCATGGAACATATTGGTCAGGTACTATGGCACAACTACGAGTGCCAGGAAGATACAACTGAAGCAAAAATTCAACAACATAGAGAGGAGGAACAGATCCATACAGGACTATGTCACGGAGATTAAAACCTTAGCAGATCAGCTCGCATCTGTTGGCTCACAGGTAGAAGATGAGGATATGGTTGCAGTGACCTTAAATGGCTTGGGTCCGGAGTATAAGTCTTTTGACACTTCAGTATCTGTGCGGGCTGAGATGCCTGATTTTAATGAGCTGGTTGCATTATTGATTCATGAAGAGGTGAAGCTTGGCTTAGCTACAGGGTCAAGCAGCTCTAAGAATAAGGATGTAGTTTTTTATTCGAATCAGCGTGGTCGTGGTAGCCGTGGTAGAGGCTATGGATCTGGCAGAGGAGGCCAGCAGAATGCATCCTATAGTAATAGCAATCAGCAGTCATCAAATGCAAGAGGTAGTGGCAACTTTCGAGGCAGGGGGAGATCGAACTCCCGTGGCAGAGGCTCATGGCAGCAGCAGCGTCAGTCAGACAATCCAAATAAGGACAAGGATTGTCACTACTGCGGAAAGTATGGGCATATTGCAAAGGATTGCTGGAAGAAGCAGGGAAATCAGAAGGGCAAGCAGCATGGACATTATGCTACGTCCAGTCAGGCAGATGACTCTGGTGATAGACTGTTTGCCATGCAATATGTCAAAGATAAGACTGCTGAAAAATCATCTGATGATGTAGTGTGGTACATTGACTCGGGGGCGTCGAATCACATGACCCCTCATGGTGATTGGTTCACGGACATGGTGGTTGAAAAGCATGGCTATGTATGCACAGGTGATGACACGCAACATAGCATTGAGCATAAAGGCAAAGTGCCTCTGGTTGTACATGATGGCAGGAAGAAGAATCTTCATGATGTTTTGCATGTTCCTTCGATTACGAAGAACCTATTGTCTGTGGGCCAAATGACAGAGCAGAACTTGCAGGTTCGCTTCAATAAGCATGGCTGCTTTATTGAAGAGTTTGGCAATGGATGCAAGTTGATCGCGAAAGGCCACAGAAATGGAAGAATGTTCACTCTTGATGCTACACTGCCAGAGCTGAATTCCGCTATGTTTGCTCAGGGTTCTGGCACTATCAGGGACTTAGAGATTTGGCACAAGAGAGTGGGGCATGTCAATTTGCAGAGGCTGCAGACCATGCAGAAGAAGCAGCTGGTAACAGGGCTACCTAGATTCCAATATTCAGATATTGGTCATGTCTGCGAGGCTTGCCAGTTTGGTAAGCAGTCACGGTTGTCGTTTGTCAGGCATGTAAGACAGAGTACACGACCACTGCAGTTAGTGCACTCTGATGTTTGGGGACCAGCTCATAATGCATCTATGGGGGGTTCCAGATACTATGTATCCTTCATTGATGACTACAGTCGATATACCTGGCTTTACATATTGAAAACAAAAGATGAGGTCTTTGCTGTTTTTCAGAAATTTAAGGCACAGGTTGAGAAGGAATTTGAGTGTTACATCTCTTGCTTGAGATCTGATAGCGGTGGGGAGTATGTCTCCAATGAATTTGTTGATTTTTTGGCTGAAAATGGCATTCGTAGGCAGCTAACCTGCAGCTACACTCCGCAGCAAAACGGAGTAGCTGAAAGGAAGAACAGGGTTCTGATGGAAGCTGCTAGGGCCATGATGAATGAGAAGCATATGCCGCTTTACTATTGGGCAGAGGCTGTTGTGACAGCCGCATATATTCTGAACAGGACTCCCACTGCAGGCATTCATGACATGACACCGTTTGAGAGGCTCTATGGCTATAAACCGGATGTAAGACACATGAAGGTCTTTGGCTGCCTTGCTTATGTGCACATTCCAGATGAGAAAAGGAAAAAGTTGGATCCCAAAGCGCATAAGAGTGTGTTCATTGGATACTCGCAGGAGAAGAAGGCATACAAATGTTATGATCCCTCTACCAGGGAGACTTTGGTAAGCAGGGATGTCATCTTTGATGAGCTGGGCTCTTGGTATGTCTCACCAGTTGCAGTGCCATCCGATTTGCCTTCCACTCATGTCTCTACAGTTGATATACAGCAGAGCACTGCTATGACAGGACCTATCAGTCAGACAGTATCCCCATGGACAGGGAGATTGAGGAGCTCACCGTCCACTGACACGGGTATGTCAGTGAGGGGGAGACATGATGTCTTGGACAGCAAAGGAAAAGAGAAAGTTAGTGAGGATGGTATGATGACACCTGGCAGAATGACTTCGGGCTATGAGTCTAGTGATACTTTAGACAGCGAACTTGGTATTCCGACTGTCTATACGCCTGGCACGAGGCAGAACAGGTACATTCCGCCTCATGAGAGAGGTGAATCGAGTAGTGCACCACAGCCTAGACGATCGCAGAGGGTCAGATACCCTGTTGACAGGTTGACGTACTCTGGTTATTCTGCAAAGCATTATGCATACATGACAAAAGTGATGGAGATCAAAGAACCAGGTACTTATGCTGAAGCAGGAAAGGATGAAAACTGGTGCATGGCTATGGACGAAGAGATGAAAGCCTTGGCTGAAAATCAGACTTGGGATTTGGTACCACTGCCTGAAGGGAAAAGGCCTGTTGGCTGCAAATGGGTTTATAAAATCAAATGTAAGTCTGATGGCAGTGTAGAAAGGTACAAAGCAAGGCTGGTCGCTAAAGGATATGCTCAGCAGTATGGCTTGGATTATGATGAAACATTCAGCCCGGTTGCAAAAATGACAACCATACGAACTATTATTGCCTTGGCTGCTGCAAAAGGCTGGAAATTGCAGCAGATGGATGTTAAGAATGCATTCCTCAATGGTGATTTAATAGAGGATGTATACATGGTTCAGCCGGAAGGGTATGAGCACCCTGATTTTCAGCATTATGTGTGCAGGCTGAAAAAGGCACTGTATGGGCTGAAGCAGGCTCCGAGAGCCTGGCATGCTAGGATCAGCAGTTACTTGCAGAGTCTTGGATTTGTTGTTGGCAGGGCTGATCACAGCCTGTTTACAAAGAAGACTGGCAGTGGCTTGGTAGTGCTGGTCATATATGTTGATGACCTGATAATCACTGGAAATGATGACATGGGAATTCAGCATGCTATGAAGATGCTGAAATCTGAATTTGACATGAAAGATTTGGGAGATCTGAAGTATTTCTTGGGTATTGAGGTCGTACCAGCTGAAAATGGCTTATGGCTGATGCAGAAGCACTATGCCATGGAAATGCTTAAGAAGTATGGCATGGCTAAATGCAAACCACTAGATACACCTCTGGACCAGAATGTAAAGCTAGACATGAACACTGGGGCTGAAGTAGAAGATGTGACTATGTACAGGCAGATGGTCGGCAGTCTGATTTACTTGACCATCACTAGGCCTGACTTGAGCTATGCAGTAGGGCTGATAAGCCAGTTTATGCAAAAGCCGAGAAAGCCGCACTTGGATGCAGTTAGACGCATCATGAGGTATGTTAAGTCCACTGTAGACTATGGGCTGTTCTATGTCAGAGATAAGCCCTTGATACTGATTGGATACACAGATGCAGATTGGGCAGGATGCTCAACTGACAGACGATCTACAAGTGGCTATGCCTTTGGCTTTGGTAGCGGCATGATCAGTTGGAGCAGCAAGAAGCAGCCTACGGTTGCTTTATCTAGTACTGAGGCAGAGTACAGGGGGGCTGCATTGGCAACATGTGAGATTGCTTGGCTGTTCAAGCTTATGGCTGACTTGGATATTCAGGTTGATGCTCCAGTGAAACTGTTATGTGATAATCTGAGTAGTGTACTCCTGGCCATGAATCCAGTTTACCATGCCAGGACAAAACACATAGAGGTACACTACCACTTTATTCATGAGATGGTCCTTGCAGGAAAGGTTGATCTTATACATGTGAGGACTGATGAGCAGGTAGCAGATATCTTTACCAAGTCTCTGGGTAAAGATAAGTTCTGTGGTTTTAGACAGCTACTTGGAGTACATATGCTGACTTGAGCTTGAGGGGGAGTGTTAGAATATCAAGCTCATTTAGTGTGTGTTGACCGACATGAGCTGGACACAGCTAGTCTAGCCATAGTAGTTAGATACATTAAATAAGTCGGTGTCTTTGGTGTGAATGGTCTTATGACCGTAGGTTGTATCTTTCACTATTGAGTGTGGTATGAATAATAGTGTGAGTGAGAGGAAGCTTGTTGCTTCACTCTGTCTGTCATCTATCTGCCTCTTTGAATCTGAACACTGTCTTTGGTACTTTTGCGTACCATCTGATGGCCTTTGGTTTGTGCAATGCACCTAGATCATGGCAATGAACAGCAGACAAGACCTTTGGTGACATTTTCCCAGATGAGTTGAAAGTATTTATTGATGACCTGGGGGCAGCCACTGTAAGGGAAAGGATGTTGGTTATCTTAAGAAAATGTTTTGAGCGCTGCAGACAATTTTGTATTGCTCTTAACCCACGGAAGTGTGTCTTTGGAGTACCTTATGGGCTATTGCTAGGCCATGTGGTCAGTTCAGTAGGGATCGCAACTGACCCTGAAAAGATCAAGGTCATAGTTGCTATGAGTCCACCACGCACTCCAAAAGAGGTTCATAGCTTTATGTGATCAATAGGATACTATCGAAGGTTTATAAATGCTTTGGCGGAAAGAACGTTGCCATTAACAAATTTATTATCCTTTAGCTGTTCATTTGAATGGAGTGACCCTTGTAAGGTAACTTTCGAGGATGTGAAACAGGAGCTAGTAAAAGCACCCGTTTTAAAATCACCTAAAAGGAGTGAGGTGTTCTATATATTTTCAGCAGCCAACCATGCATAGTATCAGCTGCTGTTTAGCCCAAATTTGGGAGGAAAAGTGGTATCATCCGATAGCTTTTGCTAGTCTGAAATTGGGCATTTCATAGATCAATTATACCTACATGGAGAAGTTGTGTCTTGCGATGGTCTTTGGGACTAAGAAATTTAGGCACTACATCCTCTATGAAAAGGTAGTATTCTATACGAAGGCGGAAGGACTTAGATTGCTTATGAACAAGCTACAGCCACCTGATCATTTGGCAAAGTGGTTAATCACTTTGCAGGAGTTCGATTATGAGATTAAGAGTAAGCCACCCAGGTTGCAGGGTATTGTGGAATGCCTTGTGGATTTCGGGGAGCCGAAAGAGGTTTTGGCTGAAGAAAGTGATATTGAGGAAATGTTTAAAATTGATACAGCTTCTATCCCATCTTGGTATGCTGCTATTACACACTATTTATCAATAGGAGAGACTGGAGCTAGTTTGTCAAAGACTGAAAAGAGAAAAATTAAACAACAGGCTTTGAAGTTTTCCTTGATCACAGGGACACTATATCGGTAGGGTGTTGATGATATCTACCGCCGATGTGTGATGCCTGACGAGGTTCCTTTTATCTTGGAGGAGTGTCATGACTCTGCATGTGGAGGGCACTTCGCGGGACGGTTGACGGCGCAGAAGGCTTTACGAGCTGGATATTGGTGGCCATCCATCTTCCAAGATTCTTTTGAGTATGTTAAGAGGTGTGATACTTGTCAGAGACATGACAGTAGAGAGAATAGGAAACGCCCACTTACGCCTATCATGGTTATCCTTCCATTTGAGAAGTGGGGTATTGATTTTGTGGGTCCTATCACCCCATCGTCCACTACCTAGAAGAGGTATATTATGGTAGCAATTGATTATTTTACAAAATGGTCAGAAGCGCGGGCGATGAGGCAAGACAATGCAAAAGAGACTGCAAGTTTCCTTTTAAAGCAGATTATCTGTCGTTTCGGTCCACCAAAAGAATTAATGTCGGACCTTGGAACCCATTTTTTGAACAAAGTGATCAAAAGCTTGACAGAAGCTTAGCAAATCAAGCATAATAAAACAACTCCTTATAATCCGCAAGTAAATGGGCAGGTGGAAAGTACTAATAAGCAGCTTGTGGGTATCTTGTCTAAGATAGTCTCTGAGAAGAAACGAGACTGGGACAGGAAGCTGTATGTGGCAGTATGGGCGTACAATACAATGTTCAAGTGAGCTACTGGCCATACTCCATTTAAATTGGTTTATGGGGAAGAGTATGTGTTATCCCTCGAGATTGAATTGCCAACCATACAGTTTGCAATTAACCATTCTTTGGGAAATAAGGATTTCACGACCATAGCCCACCTGGATGAGCTGAAGTTGCAGAGCTTATTACACCAGGAGGTGGCTAAACGTCGGATGAAGCAGTTGCATGACCTTAGAGCGAAGAAATATACCTTCAAAAAAGGGCAATTAGTTCTGTATTACGATGCGCATAGGGAGTTGTTTCCAGGGAAGCTGAAACCTAAATGGGATGGCCCCTACAAGATTGTCAGGTTAGGGAAAAATAGGTCTACGGCCCTATTAGCCGATCTATAGGGAGTAGAGTTAAAAAATAAGGTTAATCTTAATAAGATTAAACCTTATTATTTCTGAGTATGCTGATACAAAGAAAATGCATTGTAGGTCCATGCTGGGGATGATCTGAGACCTGCAAAAGAGCTTAAAAGCTGGTTGATGGGACGGTTAATCCCTTATTTGGAGCACCCATATTTGGAGCAGAGATACCATCAAGGGAAACTTATCTGGTGGAGCAAAGGATACAAAGTGATTGAGCAAGAAGACGGAACCTTTGTGTGGGAGATCAAAGTCTTCTGCCATCACTGTTTACGACTGTTGACGAGTATCCCTATTGAGTTCAATGAATAAGGTGGGATGGAGCCATCAGTTCATCCTCTCAACATGCTAAACTTTTATTACCATAATTACGAATAGAGGAGTTCGCGATGGCAGGCTGTGTAAACCCATTGTAGACGTATACATTATATTTTGACGGAGCGTCTCGGGGACCTAATAAAAAAGGGAGTGCTGGAGTAGTAATCTGAGATCCCCGATGAAGAGTTACGATGAAGTTAGCTGCTTATCTCGGGGTAGGATTCACTAACAATATGGCAGAGTATAAAGCCTTGATTATGGGACTGCATATTGCCAAACAAGGTTGTATTCAGCGGTTGTTAGTAAAAGGGGATTCCCAGTTGATCCTGAATCAGCTAGATGGGACATACACAGTGCAGAATCCCATTCTTTGTATATATCATCGAACTGTTATGACCCTACTTGAGGAGTTTGAGAGAGTGTCTTTTCAGCCGATTCCACCTTACTAGAATCAGTTTGCAGATTCATTGGCAGATCTTTCTTATGAAAAAGACATTTTCTTTAATTGTGGTCCTAGTTTGGATATTGTTATCAATGATGAAACAGGACCCAGTTGCTTGTGGGGAATGTTATCAGAGCATGCAATATATGGCAGACGATTTGGGTGATGCAAAGAGTAGCCGAGACCCATCTACCGTTATTATCCTAGACCCATAGGTTGATTAGACAACATGTTATGTGTACGCCTCTTGCTATATATGCAGGAGGGATGGGTCATAACCTTATGTATTTAGTTTAGGGCTGGGAGCCCTGTGGTCTTCCTCCTTGGAAAGGAGCTTATTATTGTATATCTGTGCTATTCTAGGGAAGGATGTGTAGGTGCTATTCTATTTGATCTCGTTAGGCCAAGAGGGCCAGTGTTGTGAGGTTTTGAATGTTTTATTTCATTAGGCCAAGAGGGCCGATCAAGTTTTGTAGTAAAGTGCTTTATTTCATTAGGCCAAGAGGGCAGGTTTTCTGTTTAGTACAGGTGCGGTTAATGGTTGTTTGTTTTAGTTTTGTGCTAGATAGGTTTGAAGAAGAGCTTGGAAGGAGCCTTTTGTTGCGCGGAAGCTTCTCGTGGCCCTATCCAGGTGATATCTCTCCTTTATGAGTTCCGTGTCTCATGCTATTTGTGTTTGTGTACTTGTAGGGGATTTTCTTTTCTTGTTGGGGACCGGCGTCCGGCATGAAGTCCCAGGTTTAGGTTGGGTATGTTTGAGGGAGGCCTGAGTAGTCGTTTCCTCCTGTAAAGACATTGTCAGGCGTTGAAAGACCTATTTTAGAAGGGCATCCTAGTAACCCTGTTCTGCTAGCCTCCTAGGCAGCCGTTCCAAGAGTTCTTGTTAGTTGTGAGGCAGTTAGAGAAGCCTGTCGGAAGAAGAAAATAATGATGATAAAAAGAAACTCTGAATATCTTAAAGACAATAAATATATACAAAGGTGTGTAAAAAGGGGTTCTAACCCCTATAATAGAAAAGAAAAGAAAGGAAAATTTATAAATAGTTGATCATTGCCTTGCGACGGCCTGGTAGGTTCCTGGGGACGAGTCAGACCCGGGGCCGATGCCTTGTCTTCCTAGGGATGGCTTCTTGCTAGAAAAGAAGAAATTACGGAAGGTTGGAGCGAAAATAAAAGTGAGCATCAGAAAAGGATTAAGTGTCGCCTTGCGAGGGCTTGGTAGGTTCTTGGGTACCGAGACAGGACCTGAGGCCGCCGACGCCCTGTTCTCCTTGGGTCACTACGCTCAGCTCCCTCCTTTTTACATGCCCAAGTATGGAAATATACAAACCCTAAAAGAAGAAATGTGCTGATAGGAAATACCTCTTGATCAGGCTATAGGCGTCCTTGCCTAGTAGGAGCTCCTGGTTGTGTTTTCCTTAGTTAGGTAGGTAGTTCAGACCACCACTTAGGGCAACCTCTTTGATAGTTCTTTTTAGTTTGGTCGTGTTGGAGCAGTGGGTCAGTGACTAGCTTCGGACCTTTTATCAGATTATGCTCGGCCTACTCCTTGTGGATGTCATGCCTTGGTTCTATCAGGGGGTAGGGTGAGCATTGTGCTGTGTTTAGTATGTATTTATTTTGTATCAGTTTGATGCTTCCTTTGGTTGTTTTGTGCAAATCTATTATGGGATTCGACGGGCTGAGTCGCCCTATCCCGTGGTCGCCAATGAGAGCAGAATTTTGATGTCGAGAAGTGCTTAAAAATAGCTAAAAATTACGAATATCAAGGGAAAAATATTCAACGTCGAAGGTGGCAGCTCGACCTAAGACGATTTTAAGTGTCAAAGTGCTTTAAAGGCGCCCGATCGACACTTGTTGAACTTTGATAATTTTTCAGACTGCCATGCGGGTTGTCAGGACTTACCAGCCAATGAGGGATGTCAAGCCGAACGCCCAGGATTTTTCAGAGCTCGATTCAGACACCGAACGGAGAAATGGCCACAAGTTGGGCAAGATGCGAAGGGGTGGACATTAGAGTGGTCAAGTGGCAAGTGACCTTTGGGAGCCCCCCAAACTTTTAATGTAGCATGTAATTTTGGCAAGAAGTCGTGGAGAGAGAAACGTGGGGGGGAGCATGGCCAGACAGGCGCCGAAAATTGCGCCCCCAATCATGGGATGGAGATGCCAGCCTCAAAGCAACCATTGCAATTGACATTACCCCCGGTCTACCCTCTGCCTGCTGATCTTATCGCCGTCTCTCGCCCGTCAAATGGTGGCCTCAATGGAGATCTCTGATTTCATTCTTTCTCTCTCCTCCCTCTCTCTCTCTTAAGGGGTTGTTCTTGTGTGGAAGAAGACAATGAAGAATGATGGAGCAAAGCTTGTCCGGATGAGACCGAATTGCTTCCGGGTGGATGAAGACATGAAGAGTGCTGATTTTGAAGATGTTGGACATTGAATGAGGGCTGACACGCAGCCCCATAGCAAAACCGAGATCCCGAGACACAAAGCCTAAGCGGTAATTCAATTTTTATGAAGAAAAAATGAGTGTTTATGCTATTTGGGTGATGAAATATTGTTCCCATGGGCTAATTATGCATTATGTTGTTGTTTGCTATGAGTTTGATCCGTTTATGCTCAGAAAATCAGAAAATCATAAGTGTTATGGCTGAAATTAATAGTATAAAACTCGTAAAACACGCGTTTAAGAGGCAAAATGGGGGTTTTTTGCAAAATAAAGGGGAAACATGAGATATAACATCAATAAAACCTAAAATTTTGCTGTCAAAGGACCTAAGGGCCACAACCCACAATCAATCTCAATTTCTAGTCATTTTTTATTGAAGATAATAGAGGAAAAATACCAAAAAATGGTGAAAAATGAGTTTTAAATGGGAGAAAATTAGGAAACGATAAAAGGAAAATTCCAAAAAATCACATAAGTGTTTGTGCAATGTATAATGAAGGTAGAGCATGAGGTTTGCCTTGGTTTACCCTCATTTCTATGTTTTTGTCAGTATTTATTGCTTTCTCTACAAAGAAATACACATAAAACGACTCTTATACCTATCAACGATTGCAAAATATTAAACGGTAGGGTGAGAAGGGAATTTGAGCATCAAAGTACAATCTTAAATCTGATTTATGTGTTGCATAATGGCTATAGGATGTTGTTTTAAAATAAAGGAAAAGGCAGCATGAGCATAAGGCTCGGTTTCTCTCCTCGTTTCAATACATAAACATTAGCATGGAAATCATGAAAAGATTGGTTTCGCACGATGCACAATGCTGATTTTCTATTGTTTGCACACTAAACCATTCACATTATGCACTATGCATGGTTCATGGTATCGAAGGAAAATCTTCTGGACTGCATAGCAATTGTTTTCTTAGGACTTTGACCCACGATTGAGAGTGTGAGGTTATCCCTTGCCGTAGGGTAGAGGGTCGAAAGGGACTGTGAAGTGAGAAAGCATGGTATATCTCCTGGAAATACGAGAAATATAAAGGAGAGGAGTTTGTGCTCGTTTTTGTTATATGTTTAGCAGCGTATCAAAGGGCCAATCCCTGAGATGTAGGAGAGCTGCAGTGGGGCTCCGACTCTTAGTCGGTGGAGTGCCTCCTATGTGTGTGTGATCGTGGCATTGCATAAGTACTTTGGGATATCCCTCTGAGGAGTTTTAGGGAAAGGTTGGACTATAAACTACAAACGCATGAATTAAGCTTTAGGGCAGTTTTTCCTTTAGCATTAGATTAATGCTCCTGGTCCGCGAGGCCGTGAGGGTGTTTGTGTGTCATGAGCATGAGGTCCGGCTAGTGCTATAGCCAGTGCCGGCCCATTTTAGGTCCCATCAATGCTTATGACGATTTTGTATTTTTATCCAATATGTAGTACAATGTTCACCTTCCCTTCTCCTCATGGGGAGATCCCATAACATTTAGGCATAATGCCTCATAATACACACATGGGGAAGCACCTCTCGGCTGAATGTCGTGGCTCCACTACGACTCTACTACACCTCGGGGACTAGCTCCAAGATGCATCGCTAACACATATAACATTCGCACAAACTCCACTGTTTCATAATTCAGTGTTCCAGGAGATTTCGATTTGCCTCACAAAAATTTTCCCAACAGAAGCACCCATCTAAACCTATAGCATATGTTTCCTGGCCTCTCAGCGTTGGTCAACGTTTATCAATCAATTGCAATGAACTCTAGGAGATACCACGTGGCATGCTTGATGCAAGGTGTATGACAATTGTGCACTACCATTTTATGTTTTTTTTAAAACTAGCCATGTGAGGTGCGGAAAACAGCCCTTTCATGAATTTTAACCAAGCGTTACGTGCTGCACTACTTTAGGGACTAGCACTGGAACTTCCGTGCTAGTAGTCACCTATATTTAATTATGGAATGATCCCTAAATGCTATGCACAAAGAGGAATTTAGAATTTTTATCTTTTTAGCAATTAGATCATCGCACAAACTTCATCCCCCCCTCACCGTTTAGGTGTTGCTGTGGTGCATAGGTATAAATGATTGTTTTGCGTCATTTTTGTAAATAAAAAATAATGAACACATACTATAACACAAAGAAAGAGGCCAAACTGAGGCTTAACCTCATTTTTTAACCTTGCCAAACATTCACGCACATAAATCTTATTTTTTCATATTTTTTAAGCACGAAAATCCCAATTTCCTCTATTTTTTGCTATATTTTCATATTTATTATTCATGGAAAATAGGTATTTTTTGATTTATTTGTATTGGCTTATTATTTTGACTGAAACCTAATATTTTCTCTAATTTTGTTCCATTTCCACCCCCTTTTCTCCAACTCAAAATTAAAAAAACCACCAATTTGCATTAAAAATGACATTTTGCAGGTTTTAAAGAATTAATGACCGCTCTAAATCATTACGGGTTTTGCATTTTTGTAGTTACATCCTTCAAACATGATGCAAACAAGGTTCAAACAAAAATTCATCGCATATGAACGACATTTGGACCATGAAACAACAAAAACAAGCAAATTTCTTTCTAAAATTGGAGCATACCGTGTCTTGCGTGTTGCAGGTATTTTAATAATTATTCTCAGCAGCCCACGGACTGACCAGCAACCATTCTTGAGTGTTGAACGTGTTTCCTTAGCCTCCTCTTCATCTTGAAGCAATCCGATCACAGCCAGACAAGCATTCTTCAGCCCCTCTTCTTCTTGATTTCCTGCACATGACTTGCCTCTATGTAGGAGAGAGAGGGAGGAGAGAGAAATGCTAGTTTTTTATCACTTGACTCAGTGCATCATTCCGCGCGTGGTCTAGATCGATTGGAGGCATAGAGAATCTTCATACCACAGCCAAGAGGGCTCCTCTCCATTCTCCTGATCAGAAAATGATGATGAAGAGGGGGAAAAATGGGGCGCAAAATCTGATGCCTCCACCCCCCCCCCCCCCCCCCCCATATTTCATATCGTGAGCTTTTTAAGCTCTTAATTAGAGCTTTAAGCTTTAAAGCTCAAAAAAACCTATTCATGACTTGGGTTTCACACTGCATGGAAGTGGATTTTTTTAGTTTTGAGGGGGCAAACGACATCGGATTCGAGATCCGTCTACATAGATGGTTTCGTGACGTCAAAATCTACAAAGCTGGGGCCTGTCACACTCTTCTCGGCTTCCAAATCCAGTAGTTGCTTCACAACCCCAAACCTTGCGGGGATTAAATGGGGGATCAAACGACCTCGGAATTGAGATCTGAGACTTGCATTGGATTTCTGATGTCGATTTGCATCTAGGAAAACTCCAGCTCAACCATCCGCCATCATTTGATTCTCCATGAAGATTAGCACTAGCGCTTTAGGGACTTGCCGCTTAAAATCGTACTAATTGTCACCACGGCCTTTGACGAAGTCTATTTTTCCCCTGATATTCGTAATTTTTGGCTATTTTTAAGCACTTCTCGGCATAAAAAATCATTTGTCATTGGCGACCACGGGATAGGGCGACTCAGCCCCTCGAATCCCACGAATAGATATGCACAAAAAACAACCATAGAAAGCATCAAGCTGATACAAAAAAGACACAACACAATACATCACAGCTCATACCCTACTCTTTGACAAAACCAAGGCATGAAATCCACGAGGACTAGGCCCAGCATTAGTTGACAAAAGGCTCGAAGCTAGTCACTAACCAACTGCTGCAACATAGCCAAGCTAAAAAGAACTATCAAAGAGGTTGCCCTAAGTGGTGGTCTGACCTACCTTCCTGACTAAGGACAACTCAACCAGGAGCTCCCACTAGGTGATAACTCCTATAGCCTAATAAAAAAATAGTATCTCTTTTAGCATAGTTTTTCCCTTTTAGGCTTTTATTTTTCCACACTCGGGCGTGTAAAAAGGAGGGAGCTGAGCGTAGTGACCCAAGGAGAACAGGGCATCGACCTCAGGTCCTGTCTCGATACCCAAAAACCTACCAAGCCCTCGCAAGGTGACACTTAATCCTTTTCTAATGCTCACTTTTATTTTCACTCCAACCTTCTTATATTCTTTATTTTCCAGCTAGATGTTATCCCTAGGAAGACAAGGCATCGGCCCTAGATCTTGTCTCATCCCCAAGAACCTACCAGGCCTTCGCAAGGTGATAAACAACAGCTGAAGGATTTTTCTTTCTTTCCTTTTCTATTTTTATAGGGGTCAAATCCCTTTTTACACACCTTTGTATATTCATATATTGTCTTTTAGATCTTTAGGGTTTTGTCTCTTTCCATCATTATTTTAGTAGGCCTCTCTAACTACCTCACAACTAACAGGAACTCCTAGAGCAGCTGCCTAGCAGGTCAGCAGAACAGGGTCACTAGAACTCCCATTTGAAACAGGTCTTTTAATGCTTAACAATGCCTTGCAGGAGAAAATGACTACTCATACCTCCCCCAGACATACCTAACCTAAACCTGGGACTTCATGCCTCGATTGTCGGTCCCCAACAAGAAAGAAACCCTCACACGCACATATATCATTAATTGCTTAAGGGAAAAACTCGAAAAGGGAACGAAACCACTTGGAATGGCCACAAGAAGCTCCTTTGCAGCAACGCCTCCCTCCAGCGACTTCGTCAACCTGTATGGCGCAATCACTAAAACAACAAAGCATTAAACGTACGTGTACCAAACAGAGATATGGCCCTCTTGGCCTAAAGAAATAACACTTTTCACTACAAACTAACTAGCCCTCTTGGCCTAAAGAGAGAGATTATTAAAACCCCTGAAAACAACTGGCCCTCTTGGCCTAAAGAAATCAGCTATTAACTACTTAAAGCAACTGGACCTCTTAGCCTAAAATGGATAGTTCATTCTAATCCATGCAATATATGATCTCCTTGGCAAATACAGCACATCCTATCAAACTAATCAGGATAGCATAAAATAGGAGGACTAGCCTCATGCTCCTCATGCTCGTCAGCTAAAAGCTTGATCTACACTCTTTATATATTCACTAGTCCAAGCCTTTCTACTGATATCTCAGTAATAATGGCCATCTCTTCTTGGGTACTATGAGCTAAATGAATCACATCATTAGGTTGATATATCTCATCCCCTTGGTCGTCATTCAAACGGATCGCATGTCCCAACTTTCCAGTAACTCCTCCTACATGGAGAATCATGGATTTATGATCATTCAACTCTTCTCTAATTGGACCATTACATATGTCAATGATATGATCCAAACTAGACAAAGCTTCAAGCCTAGACTCATCACGTAGATGCATCTCAAGGCGGCGGTAACAATTGTCAGATGTCGCATTATGGCCTTTAGTCGCATCCTCTTGGGAATCCATCAAAGCATGTCCACATGCGATTCCTGGCCCTTCGTCTAACACAGCAATAGTATTTTTAAGGGTTTTTGGTCTCCAAACCCATCTCATATTCCTTTTCATATTCTTAGACTGCCTCATCTGCCCACATTGGACCAATGGACTCACTGTGGATTTATCATCATTACCAGATGGCCTCACAGCCTTATGGCTTCTATTTAGTATAGGTGGACCTTTGGCATGCCGCATCTTCTCTACATGAGATGTCTTTACTTGCCTTTGCCCACTTTGCAATAATTGCTTAGCCATAGGAACCATGCTTTTACTAAAAGGAATAGCATCTACTCGAAAGCATGATTCATCTATAAATTGAAAAGGTCTCTCAAGAGCCTTACTAGGAGCACAACTAGAACCACTCATAGAATGCTCATCTAAGCTTGTAGACCTAATGGTTCTATCAATTCCACCATCACAACTACCTCTCATGGAAGTGTTGCAAGCCTTGATGGGACTTACTGGGCTTGGAATCTTTTTATCCCAGAGGATATATTATCCCTACTATTGCCATTTTTTGCTTGGAGATTTTGGCTACCAAGGTTCCTCTCATAAGCTGCCTTGGTATCAACAAGTGAGCTGTCTCCTTGTAGAAATGGTTGGAAGCTAGGATGCACTTGTACTGAGCGGGGAAAACTCCAAAAGTTTTCCCAACATCTCTGAATATGTCCCTCATAATCAATGGCATGCATCTTTGCTTCCCTTAATATGACTTAGGATTCCACAGTCCCACTTAGATTTGCATGTTAATCTCTAAGCCACTCAAAAAGAGCTCACGTAGCACATCACCTGGAAATGCAGTAGCTCTTCTTGGCCAAAGCCTCAGAATATCATCAAAGGCTCTAGCATATTCTTTAACAGAAGGATAGGACTCTTGCCTAATCTGCATCAGCTGCCCTAAAACTTGGGTCATAGGCACCTTCTTCTCATATTCATCTAAAAATTGATCACTCAACTCCTCAAAGGATCTAATAGACCCCCTTGGGAGGCTCCAGTACCATTTTCTAGCCTCTCCCTTTAGGGTACTTGAGAATACGAGCATCCGATGAATATCATTGAATCCACTTGCAAGGCAAGTTAGGCCGTATTCTCGTAAATGCACAATTGGATCCTCATTAACCAGCCCATGAAACAATGGGAGATCCCTATAAGGAGGAGGGCATTTAGTCCTTTCCTTCAGGATCAGCACTGGGCCATTAAAATCCTCATATTCATGACCTAACTCTAGTGTCTTGGGGTCTCCAACCTCTTCCATTTCCACATTTACTGGTGTAGGAAGGTTAATATCATCCTTGCTATCCCTTTCTGCCAACTCACAGAGTGGTCTGGGGAGTCCTATGCTATGCACTAAGGAGTCTACTCCATCGCTTGATGTTGGTAATTTAGTAATTCTATCCTCATTTTCTATTGTTTCCCTAGAATCGGAGGTAGGTCCTAATAGAACCTTCCTTTCTAATAAGGGTTTTCCACATATGTAGATATCGTCCAATGCTTTATGGATCTCCAAAATTGTGCTTTGGAACCCAATTGCATCAGGCCCTAGCATCGGAGGTATCTCCTGCTCATAGGCATATATTACTTTAACTAATGGCATCATAGTCTTTTCCTCCAAAAACTTATCGCTTTTGAGGATCACAAACCACTGTGTCATCCTAACATCACTTTTACCCCCTAATCTTTCCTCTAGCTCCCATGTCATCTCTCATGATTACTCCATGTGTATTTCCCCATAGTGACCCAAACTCCAGCATGGTGTCACTTTCAAAGCAAAGGGTAAAGTAATCAGCTACATTTCTAGCCAAAGATCCCACTAAACCATTTAGAATGGACAAGGTATCTTTAGGGTTACGAGGATTCCTTGGTTTCATCATCATGTTCATGGATAAAACTTTAATCCGCCTATTTTAGCATCCACCTCTTCAAGGTGGCTATCAACTATATAATAAAGCTAACAGGTCCCTTATAAGACCAAGATTCAAAAACCACCACTTATAAGCAGCTCCAGGCAGATGCACCACTGATGGGACCTAAAATGGGCTGGCACTGGCTATGGCACTAGCCAGACCTCATGCATACGACAGACAACCCCACCACATGGCCTCGCAGGCCAGGAGCATCTAAAACTCACTTTGCACTAAATGCTTATGACGATTTTGCGTTTGTATCAAATATGTAGTCGAACGTTCACCTTCCCTTCTCCTTAGAGGGAGATCCCATAACATATAGGCATAATGCCTCGTAATACACACATGGGGAAGCACCTCTCAGCTGAATGCCACAGCTCCACTGCGACTCTCCTACAACTCGGGGATTAGCCCCAAGATGCATCGCTAACACATATAACATTCGCACAAACTCCACTCTTTCATAATTCAGTGTTCCAGGAGATTTTGATTTGCCTCACAAAATTTTCCCCAATGGAAGCACCCGTCTAAACCCACAGCTTAGGTTTCCTGTCCTCTCAGCATTGGTCAACGTTTATCAATCAATTACAATGAACTCTAGGAGATACCACGTGGCATGCTTGATGCAAGGTGTATGACAATTGTGCACAACCATTTTATGTTTTTTTAAAAACTAGCCATGTGAGGTGCGGAAAACAGCCCTTTCATGAATTTTAACTAAGCGTTACATGCTGCGCTGCTTTAGGGACTAGCACCGGAACTTCCGTGCTACTAGTCACCTATATTTAATTATGGAATGATCCCAAAATGCTATGCACAAAGAGGAAAATCAAAATTTGTATCTTTTCAGCAATTAGATTGTCGCACAGACTTCATCCCCCCCTCACCGTTTAAGTGTTGCTGCGGTGCATAGGTATAAATGATTGTTTTGTGTCATTTTTGTATATAAATAATAATAAACACATACTATAATACAAAGGATGAGACTAAACTAAAGCTTAACCTCATGCTTTAACCTTGCCAAACATTCACACACATAAATCTTATTTTTCCATATTTTTTGAGCACGAAACTCCCAATTTCCTCTATTTTGGCTATTTTTTCTATTTATTATTCATAGAAAATAGATATTTTTTGATTTATCTGTATTGGATTATTTTATTTTGACTGAAACTTAATATTTTCTTTGATTTTGTTTCATTTCCATCCCTTTTCTCCAACTCAAAATTGAAAAAAACCATTGATTTGAGTTAAAAATGATATTTTGTGGATTTTAAAGATTTAATAACAGCTCTAAATCATTACGGGTTCTACATTTTTGTAGTTACAGCCCTCAAATATGATGCAAACAAGGTTCAAACAAAAATTCATCGCATATGAACAACATTTGGACCATGAAACAACAAAAACGAGCAAATTTCTTCATAAAATTGGAGCATATGGCATGTCTTGCATATTGCAGGTTTTTTAATAATTATTCTGGGCAGCCCATGGACTTTCTGACAAGCAGCCATTCTTCAGTGCTGAGCCTGTTTCCTCAACCTCCTCTTCATCTTAAAGCAATCCGATCGGACAAGCATTCTTCAACCCCTCTTCTTCTTGATTTCTTGCACATGAATTACCTCTATGCAGGAGAGAGAGGGAGGAGAGAGAAAGACTGGTTTTTTATCTCTTGACTCAGTGCATCATTCCTCGCGTGGTCTAGAGCGATTGGAGGCGTAGAGAATCTTCATCCCACAGCCCCTCTCCATTCTTCTGATCAGAAAATGATGATGAAGGGGGGGGGGGAATGGGGCTCAAAAATCTGACCCCCTCCCCCCCCCCCCCCCCAATGTTTCATATTGTGAGCTTTTTAAGCTCTTAATTAGAGCTTTAAGCTTTAAAGCTCAAAAAAACCGGTTCATGACTTGGGTTTCACATTGCGCGGAAGTGGATTTTTCAGTTTTGAGAGGGCAAACGACATCGGATTCGAGATCTGTCTGGATGGGTGGTTCCATGACGTCGAAATCTACAAAGATGGGCCCCGTCAGGCTCTTCTCGGCTTCCAGATCCAGTAGCTGCTTCACAACCTTGAACCTTACAAGGATTAAATGGGGGATCAAACGACCTCAGAATTGAGATCCGAGACTTGCATTGGATTCCTGATGTCATTTTGCATCTATGAAAACTCTAGCTCAACCATTTGCCACCATTTGATTCTCCATGAAGACTAGCACTAGCGCTTTAGGGATGTGCCGCCTTCGAGGAAGTCTATTTTTCCCTTGATATTCGTAATTTTTGGCTATTTTTAAGCACTTCTTGGCATAAAAAATCATATGTCAACCCTGGAGTTATTGTTGCATTTGGCCCATCCCCAAATAGGTTTGGATAACATAGTTGCTATTGGACAAATCTCAAGGCATCGTAATTTTAATCCTAATGATTGTTGTTTGTACTAGCTACTACAACTTCAAGATCCCAATGAACTAATAGTATGTGATATTAGCAAGGTAAAAATGCAAGATCAATTGGTGTACCTTCGATGTGTGTTTCATATAGTATTTCCCATGCATGCATCATCTATGTGCATAACCCTTAAGTAATCTTATATGTTCTTTATGCCATGTGCAACTTTGTTACGTAGCACTGGGATGCAAGGTATTTGAGTACATGGATTGTGCGAACCTCGATGCGCCATATGCATTAATCTATGCAAGGTCATCTAAGGTTGCAGAAAGAAATAACCTATGTGTTGAGATGACAAGCTCTACACATGCGGACATTGATGATGGACCACCTGGTTAGATGGGTCCACACGTCTACACTTAGCACGTCAGTGGTCATTATGACTCTCACATGGCCATTGACTCATTACTTATTATATTCAGGTTGTTATACCTATCTACAGCTGGCATAGTTATAGCGCCGGTCGACTAGTGTAGTCGGTTATGCATTGTTTGACTTAGTAGGCCACTTTCCTTTATGTTGTATCTTATCTATACTTTGTGTACATTGTAAAGTGGGTGGAAGAAGAAGAAGAAATCAGCAAGAAAACATTTTGGCCTCCATCTCTCTTCTTGTCTCTTGAGTGAGCTTCTCCTTGTGCATTTTGTGTGTGTTCGGTGCAGCATCTTGAGCAAGGCCCCCCACCACGCGATTCTTGACATGGTATCAGAGCCACACCACTCAGAGAGGCTGATTTCAAAGGTTGAAGCGAAGGAGAAGAAGCAAGGTTCAAGCAAGCAAGCCACGGGTAAGAAGCTCTCCCATCCTTCCACTCTCTCTCTTGGATAGTGCTTGTGGAGGCACCGGAAGCAGGGCAGAGCAAAAATCTCAGATTGCAGTGAGATTTGGTGTGCGCAAAGAGCGTTGTATATGCTGCAGATAAGCCCTTTAGGGCTTGCCCATAGTTATTTTGGGCATCTGAGGCCGTTTCAGGGCCCATTTTAGAGCCGCAAGGTTGCGGACAGCAGTTTCAGGGTACACTGTGACTTCGACTGTATTGATCGAAAGTAGGTGCACAGGTTACAGATTTCAGATCTGTAAGTTCAAAGGTGTTTACCAGTGAGTAAACACAAGGTTTATCTGCAAACAGGTTGCGGATTGCATGTATTGTTGAGCAGACAGTGAAGAAGGTTGTCTGGTGTATTGCTGTGCACTACAGGTCGAGGGTTGCAGAAGATTTGCTTGCTATTGGTATTAATTTTGTGATAATGGCAGAGAACAGTGGAAGCCCCATCATTGAGAAGCTCGACAAGAACAACTACCCATCATGGAAGTTTCGTGTCACGAACTTCCTTATTGGAAAAGGCCTCTACGAGTTTATTTTAGGTGAAGAAAAGGAGCCGAAGGTGAGTGATCCTCCAACTGCAGAAGAGACAAAGGCACGGAAGGAATGGAATGCAAAAGATAAAAAGGTCATGTATTGGTTTTCTGTAGTAATTGACAATAATATGCTAGGACACATTAGAAAAGCAGAGAATTCATATGCAGCTTAGACCATACTTGAAAGTATGTTTTCTGTAAATACAAAGGCACGTAAGATTCAACTCAAGCAAGAGTTGAATACATTGAAGAAAGGGAAGATGTCTATCAATGAGTATGCATTGAAGGTAAGGAGCATTGCAGATGCCTTGGCAGCGATTGATGCAATGCCCGATGATGATGATTTGGTATCATCTACCTTGGGTGGACTTAACAATGAAAAGGCTTGAAAGTCTTTTGTAACTTCCGTATATGTCAGAAAGCCATTTCTAGATTTCGATGAGTTGGTATCCCTTATGATCACTGAAGAGATCAACATGCAGAGTGAGACATCTGAAAGAAGTGGTGAACAGGTCCAAGCTTTCTACTCCAATTCAAGAAGGGGACGTGGTAGGTTCTCTTCAAGAGACCGTGGTACAGGACGTGGTAGTGACAACCAGCAAAATAGATTGAATCAGCAATTTGGCGATATGCAGGTTTTAGGAGGTCGTGGTAACTTTAGAGGCAGGGGGAGTTTTAGAGGAAGAGGTGGATGGTAGAACAGAGGTTCTAACAACTCTGGTATTGTGTGTCACTACTGTGGCAAAACAGGTCATATTGCAATCCAATGTTATGCTAAGAAGGATGATATTCGCAATGGGTAAGTTGCAGCAAGGAAACTATGCATCGTCTTCACGACAGAATGAAGACAAAAATGAATGTCTATTTGTTATGCAGCATATGCTGAATGCTGTTACAGGAAAGGGAACACATGATGATGTTTGGTATGTTGATTCAGGTGCATCCAATCATATGACCAGCCATGCAGAATGGTTTGGAGAGATGCAGGATTTGCAAAATGCAGGTTATGTGCAGATGGGTGATGATTCATGCCACCCAATTTCACACATTGGAAAAGTTCCCTTGTCCTTGCATGATGGTAAGACAAAGAGTCTTTCATATGTATTACATGTGCCATCTATTACAAAGAACTTGGTGTCAGTCGGTCAAATGGTAGAGCAAGGACTGCAAGTCAGATTTAATGCAAAGGGCTTCCTTGTAGAAGACTTCAATGACGCAGGTTGGTAGCAAAGGGAAGTAGAGTTGGGCGTATGTTTACTCTGGATGCTGGAATTCCTACTATGAATGCTGCTACGTATGCTAAAGGAAAAGGTGTTGTTGCAGATATTGACATTTGGCACAAACGCATTGGACATGCAAATGTACAAAGGCTGAAATTAATGCAGTCCAAAGGGTTGGTTACAGGTTTGCCTACATTTAGAGTTGCAGAATTTCATAAGGTATGCGAAGCATGTCAGTTTGGTAAGCAGGCAAGACAACCCTTTTCACATGGCAGAGATGTAAGTAGAAATATCCTTGATGTTGTGCATACAAACATTTGGGGGCCTACACAAAATGTTTCTCTTGGAGATAGTTCATACTTTGTCACATTCATTGATGATTGTTCTAGAAAGCTGTGGGTATATTTTATGAAGGAAAAGAGTGAAGCTTTTGAGCACTTTAGAACTTTCAAGGCTGCAGTTGAAAGAGAAACATGCTTGAAAGTAAAGTGCTTGAGGTCAGATGAGAGTACCTCTCAAATGAGTTCAGTGATTTTTTGAGGTCTCATGGGATAAAGAGACAGTTCACATGCAGGTATACCCCACAGCAAAATGGGGTTGCAGAAAGGAAAAATAGGCATATTGCAGAAGTTGCACGTGCCTTGATGCTGAAAAGAATATGCCTAAGCATTTTTTGTCTGAGGCTGTTCATACTGCTGTTTATATTATGAACTGAACTCCCACAGCTGTAGTTCATAGTATGACCCCCAAAGAATGTCTTACAGGTAAGAAGCCTGATGTTTCACACTTGAAAGTATTTGGCTGCATTGCATATGTTCATGTGCCAGATGAGTTGCGGAAGAAACTGGATCCAAAGGCTGAAAAGTGTGTCTTTATTGGATACTCTTTAGAGCAGAAAGGGTATCGCTGTTACAATCCTGTCACATGTAAGTTCAGAGTGAGCAGGGATGTCATCTTTGATGAAATGAGCAGTTGGTATGCATCTAGTGGTGATGCATTGGATGATGATGATGATGATCATGACACTCATGTGCAGGCTGAAAAGCAAGAATCATAGACTCTTAGTGGACCAGAGATATCATCTGGTAGTCCTTGGTCTAGGAGACTAAGGAGTAGCTCTACATCTTTAGGTGCATCTAGTAGCACTACAGGTAAAGACAAAGGAAAGAATAAAGTGTCAGATGGCATTGATGCAGTTCTTGATGGAAACTCTAGTGGCTCAGAGAGCTTGGATGATGAGCTTGGCATTCCTTCAGTGAGGACTCCAGGTGTGCAGAGAGCACATGTTAATGCAAAGACTCCATTGAGTGATCCAGTGGTATGCAGGTCTAGCAGGGTGAGATACCCTATTAAAAGATTTGGTTTTGAAGGTTATGCAGCTCACCATTATGCTTATATGGTGAAACTAGTTGAGGATGTTGAGCCCACATGTTTTGAGGAGGATGTTAGTCATGCTCATTAGGAGGCAGCAATGGATGAGGAGATGGCTGCATTAGAGGCCAATAAGACTTGGGATCTAGTATCATTGCCGAAGGGCAAGAAAGCTATTGGATGTAAGTTGGTTTACAATATTAAGCACAATGGAGATGGTTCTATTAGTAGGTACAAAGATAGGCTGGTTGCAAAAGGCTATGCCCAGACATATGGCATAGATTATGATGAAACCTTCAGTCCAATTGCTAGGATGGCAACTGTCAGGTGTGTAATTGCTTTGGCAGTAGCCAAAGGTTGGAGATTGTAGCAAATGGATGTGAAGAATGCCTTCTTGCATGGTGATTTACATGAAGAAGTGTATAAAGGATCAGCCAGCAGGTTATGAGGATTTAAAGCATCCCACGTATGTATGCATGTTGAAGAAGGCGCTCTATGGGCTCAAGCAAGCACCTAGAGCATGGTCTGACAAGATCAGAGAGTATCTTGTCAATATTGGCTTTTATGTTTCTGATGCTGATCACTCACTTTATGTGAGAAAGGGAGATGCAGGTTTGGTCATCATAGTCATCTATGTGGATGACTTGATTATTACAGGTGATAGTGATAGTGGGATTGATGAAGTCAAGGAATTTTTGAAGAATAAGTTTGAGATGAAGGATTTAGGTGAGCTAAGGTACTTCCTTGGCATTGAGTGATCAGATGTGATGATGGTATATGGCTCTCCCAAAGACAGTATGGCTTGGATATGTTGTCCAAGTATGGTATGACATCATGCAAACCACTTTCAGTCCCGTTGGAGCAGAATGTAAAGTTGAGTGGTGATGTTGGGGATGAGATAGAAGACCCTACTATGTTCAGGAGGATAGTGGGGAGTTTGATCTACATGACCATTACAAGGCCAGACTTGAGCTACGCTGTTGGTCTTGTGAGTCAGTTTATGCAAGTACCTAGAAAGCCACATTTGGATGCAGTCAGACGCATATTGAGATATGTGAAGTCCACATTACATTATGGACTTTTCAATGAGGCAGGTATAGATATACAGGTGTTTGGATACACAGATGCAGATTGGGCTGGTAGTATGTCTGATAGAAGATCTACCAGCGGATACATGTTCTCTCTTGGTAGTGCAGTAGTTGCATGGAGCAGCAAAAAGCAATCTACAGTTGCTTTGTCGAGTAAAGAGGCTGAGTATAGAGGTGCTGCTGTTGCAGCATGTGAAGTAGTATGGCTGCAAAAGTTATTGGCTGATTTGGATGTGCAGGTGGAAGGTCCAGTTGTCATTTATTGTGACAAAATGAGCAGTATACAGTTGGCTAGGAACCCTGTGTTCCATGCCAGGACAAAACATATTGAGGTACACTACCACTTTGTGAGAGAGAAGGTACTAGCATGTGAGATTTACTTGGTGTATGTCAGCACACAGGATCAGATAACTGACATCTTCACGAAGGCATTGGGTATAGAGAAGCTTCAAAAGTTTCGAAGCTTACTTGGAGTTGCAGAGATGCAGTTGAGCTTGAGGGGGAGTGTTGAGATCACAAGCTCAACACATGCGGACATTGATGATGGACCGCCTGGTTAGATGCGTCCACACGTCTACACTTAGCACGTCAGTGGTCATTATGACTCTCACATGGCTATTGACTCATTACTTATTATATTTAGGTTGTAACACCTATCTACAGCTGGCATAGTTATAGCGCCAGTCGACTAGTGTAGTCAGTTATGCATTGTTTGACTTAGTAGGCCACTTTCCTTTATGTTGTATCTTATCTATACTTTGTGTACATTGTAAAGTGGGTGGAAGAAGAAGAAGAAATCAGCAAGAAAACGTTTTGGCCTCCATCTCTCTTCTTGTCTCTTGAGTGAGCTTCTCCTTGTGCATTTTGTGTGTGTTCGATGCAGCATCTTGAGCAAGTCCCCCCACCATGCGATTCTTGACACTATGATCCCCCTATGAGTTCCTTAACTATTGAAAAATAAATTCAAGCTACTTGTTGAAATGAATTAATGTGCATGCCTATGCCTCAATGAATAGCAGAGATGGAAATTAGTACCTAGATATTTGGATATGAATTATTTGTACCCGACGTTGTAATCGTATTAGCAATAGCACCTTGGCCAACGGCTCCTTTGGTGGATGTGAGATTACCGTTGGTGCTTGTAACCCTTTGTTTGGGGGCCATACTTTCAGATTATAAATTTCTCTCTTTCTCTATCTTTTGTCAAAGAGATGATGTGCCGGGGTGACTTCCCTTGATTGCGACGGGGGCTCAATTTGTGGAGAAAGGAAATAAATTGTGGGAAAGAGACAGAGTGTGTGGCCACCCTCTTTGGAGGGGAAGGGAAAGAATCTCTCTCTCTCTCTCTCTCTCTCTCTCTCTCTCTCTCTCTCTCTCCCTCTTCTTCTTCTTCCTCCTCTCTCTCTCTCTCTCCCTCCCTCCCTCTTCTTCTTCTTACTCTCTCTCTCTCTCTCTCCCTCTCTCTTACTCTTCTTCTCTTCTTCTCCCTCTCACTCCCTCTCTTCTTCTTCTTTTTCTCTTCTTTTTCTCCTCCTTCTCTCCTCTCTCTCCCTCCCTTCTCCTCCTCCTCTTCTTCTCTTCTTCTTCTCTTCTCTCTCTCTCTCTCTCTCTCTCTCTCTCTCCTCCTCTTCTTCTTCTTCTCTCTCTATCCCTCTCAGTAGCAACAAGTCGAAGCCTCCTCCAAGTCCTTATTTTCTTGATGATGGAGGCTTTATAAGGTGTTGGGGGTAATATTTGAGGGGGGGAGAGAACAAAGTAATGTCACCCCCCCTTCCTTACGATGGGGTGATTATATAGGAAGAAGGGTGGTGTATTATTGGGGAGGAGGGGGGAAGACATTGAGTTGTGCATGGTGGTGGGGAGTCTGGGCCTCCCAACTGTCGTTATCCCCAAGGGGGTGCTAAATACATGGCATTCCCTTCCTTGTCCTCATCGCCTTTAGTCCTTGTTTGGTTCCTCGACATCATCATCGTCGTTGACTCCAGTTGGCTACCGCCCACATCACCTTGTCGTCGTCTTCACCCTCTTTCCCTTCTCTCCCCCCTCGCCACCTGTCAGCGACGACAGGGGGGAGGATAATAATTTAAAAAACATTTCATTTTTAATTCTATTATTAAGGTGGGGTTCTCACGGTGGGATATTACACATTGCCTTTGTAGTGGGAGTGGTTAGCAGATACATGGCAAACCCTGGCAAGAAGGAATGGGAAGCAATGAAAGGTATTGTGAGATACCTCAAAGGCACAAAGGATTTGTGTATCTACTTTGGTAAGCAGAAGGCATCTATCATTGGCTTGATGGATGTAGACTATCTTGGACATGCGGATTGCAAGAAGTCCACCTCAAGGTATGTATTTACCTTCATGGTGAGATCAGTCTCTTGGATATCCACATTGCAAAAGTACGTTGCATTGTCTACTACAAAGGAAAAGTATGTGGTTGTCCATTGAGGCATGCAAAGAGGCCTTATGGTTGTCATGTATGATTGCTGAGCTTGGTATTATCAAGGTTCCTGTCCTCCACTGTGATAGTTAGAGTACTATCATGTTAGCACGGAACCCTCTCTTTTATGCAAACACAGAGGTCATACAAGTGAAGTATCATTTCATCAAGGAGTCACTTCACAATAGAAGCATTGAGCTAGTCAAGGTACACACTTATGATAACCCTATAGACCTTCTCATGAAGGGTCTTCTAGCAAAGTGGTTTCCCCATTGCTGATGGATGATGGGGATTGGATAGGTATAGTCTCTTCAGCTTTGTACACACTTAGACTTAGTTGATTATTTTTTCTCTACCTTTGGGCACATTGCCTTTAGGAGGGAGGTTGTTGGGAATAAAGGGCAACGTACCTGCCCACACAGCATTGTACTCTATGTACTATATACCTATCTAGAAAACCAAAAGAGGTACACTATTCTACCCACACACTGTGTCATTCTCTCTCTCTCTCTCTCTCTCTCTCTCTCTCTCTATAACGTACCCACCCTTGATTATGTGATGGATAACGTTTTAGTAGCTACCCAAAGTTTACCTTCTAGCCGTTTGCATCTATACTCTAACAAGAATGATTGGATCTTGTCCGGCTAGTTAATCCTAGGTCTACCTCGCAGGGGAAACATCCCATCGTTACCCACGTAGGACCAACTTGAAGGTTGCTAATTGACCTAATAGTCACCTATCAACAAGTAGCTCACATCTGGAGGTGTCCTTCGAGAGGCTTCTTGTCTGGAGGAAGGAGCGACTACCATTACCCTTGGCTCATGGAGTACAATGCTTTTTTCCAATAGTAGACTAAGGATTTATGAAATCCCTTGTAGTGCTCTAGCATAGCCATTGTACCTTTACCCTAAGATAATTTATAGTTTGGGTTCTAAGACCAAACCTTGGGTAAGTCAGCAAATCGGCCCTTCCTAGAGTGTCTTCCTAGCATTTGTTTTTTGGGATATCTCTCAGCTAACCAAGACCACCTTGCCATAGAACTGGATTTATCAGGAATCCATCCATCCACTTTCCTCTATGGAAGTTCTTACTTATCTAATTACCTACCACATTACATGAAACATATGAAAACTGCTTTATCAATTAAAAACAATCCTTTTATGCACAGTTTTTCATTTGCGTAAATTACTCACAGACATACAATCATAATAAAACAAATTCATTGATTATGTTTCATAATGTGTGTTCTCCCTCCCATATATGAGAAAATTTAAGATTTCACGTGCTGCCTCATCCGTCACATCTGCATGTCACCAACATCAAATCCACTTATAGCTAGTGTTTTTAGGTGTCCCAAGTAGAACTTGGGCCATACACGGGACCAAGTAGTTCCTAGGTGCGTAAAGGATTTACTAGCCAAAGCCCCCTTGACACCTTAACCACCTCCTACTTATATATGATCCCTGCTGGAAGAGCTCTCGCCATTGGAGTTGGTGCTTCTGCTACAGTGGTAAAAACATCCCCACTTGGTATGGGGATTCAACACCTATCCTTGGGGGAGGTATAGGGCTTCTCAAATTTTATATGCTTTAATACTTAATTCAATTAGGATCTAATCTAGAAAATGACAAACAAGATTGATGTCTTCAAGCAGTTATGAGTTCAATCAATCATGCAACTTTCAAGTGATGATTAATCTAGTAGCAATCGATACTTGAATTTCACATAAGGAACTCTTTCCCTTGGAATTTAACCAAGCGTATCTAGATTTTGGGGTCTCTAACTTCCCAATTTAAGGTTTATTCTTGTAACCAAGTTTCTTGGCCTAAAGTCAATTTTCTTTAACTTAGAGATATTTCTGATCTTAAAATCTTCTATCAAAGCTTCTAGATTAAACTATATCCTTGACTAATTTCTTCAAGGTTTTTTTTTAAATAAATCCATCTTGAAAATTTTCTCATGATTTCTCTTGAGTTCTAGAATTTCATTGTTTCCTTAACAGTTTCTAGCCTATAACATGTTCTAATAATTTGCCAAGTGAATACTCTAAGATCGCAGTATTTCTTAAGAGACTTATCTTATTTCTATTGAATTCAAATATAATTTTTTAGAAAAAACCTATGGTATTGAAATTGGTAAAGGGTTGTTATCTATGCCCTTGACTCCGTTAGTGACTCCCATGCTCACAACTCTAATTGTTGCTTCCACGTTAGTAGGATCATTTGCAATTGCTACATTTGAATTGTTTTTCTTCAGGGCCATGATGAAAATATGATTTGTAGAAGAAGAAAAACATGATAGTAATACCAGTTGGCAAGGGTATAAGACTCTCGATGATGATGATGGTTATTGTGAGACTCAATGATATAGGCCTCGCGAATGGTTCTTCTTGCATCGTGGAGAGCAATAGTTCTCTCTCTTTAGGACGGGAGTAGAGGTATGACTTCTAATCGGATATAGGCCTCGGGAATGGTTCTTCTTGCATCGTGGAGAGCAATACTTCTCTCTCTTTAGTAGAGGGAATAGGGACGGGAGTAGAGGTATGACTTCTAATCGGATTGACAGAATAGGATAAAGTTCTTCAGTGTCTTCTCTTCTCAGATTAGAGTAGAAGAGGATGAGAGACCTTCTGCATATCCCCTTCTTTGGGTTGAATGGAATGATGTCTCTTTGTCTCGTAGAATAGAGTCTCCTCCTTCTCGATCAACATCTCGTTCTCGTCAAGATTACTCTTGTTTTCCCTTTCCTAGTCATCCCCAAGCCCTCAATTTATAGTTTTGCAAAGGGGGGAGGCGAGGTAAAAGAGAGGACGCTTGCTTTTTAGCATTTTTTTATGACATCATCGATGGCAAAGAGAGAACACTTTCTTTTAGCATTTCTAATGAAATCATTAATGATGTCAGAGAGGGAGCTCCATTTTTGCAGCATGAAGATAAAAATTTACAAAACTATGGGTGAGCACCACGTGGCGCATCATCGGGCGGTCGTCACTCCAAGGCTTAGAACTAAGCCAATAACTAAGGCATAGATCTTGGCATATTGGCCTTGGCATACTTGGAAACGGGCTAAGAAGGCTTAGTTGGCACCTTGGCTACGTGCAAGAAGCTCCCACTAGCTTGTAGGAAAATCCTTTCTGGGAGGTCACCCATCCCAGCATTGTCGTCACCCAAGTGCACTTAACTACCAAGTGTTGAGATATCGAGCTCCACTCGTGATATGCCAGGGTGACCGTTGTGCATTTATGTCACCGACTTGTCAGTTGTAGATGCGGTTGGTACACCGCCCATGAATGATAGCTAGATGACAGCTATCCTTATCTACTCTAGTTCGTGGCTAAGTTAGTATGCCACCTTAGTTAGTTGTCTTTGGTTTGAGACCCATATATAGGGTTCTTCTATTTCTTTGTATGAGAGTTCTTTTGGCTTACACAACTAAGAAGAGGAAAAATTGTTTTCAGCCTTCACCTTTGTGTGTATTCCCCCATTGTGCAAGCAAGAAAGCTACAAGTGAGACTCCTTCCTTCTCTCCCATAATATTGACACCAAGTGACTATCCACTAGGCTAGTTCTTTTTGTTGTTCTATACTACAAACATAGTTTTAATAAGCTAGTCTTGGGAGAGTCTCCCAAGTCTTTCTTCCATGAACTGGCATATAATACCTCATTAATAATAATAATTATCTTCATAATGAGAGAATTTCATGAATCAATTTTATTTGGAATGTATACACACATTAAAATAAACTAAGTGATGGGGACATTACATTCTTTCCTCCTTAGAGAAATAAAAAAGACCAAAAGAAATAAACAAAACATGGTAATTGTAGCCTGAGATGCATTAGGAAAAAAAGGAACTCACAAATGGGCCTTTTCGCCGCCCCCTCTCTCCTCTTTAAAACAAGGAAAAGAGGAGAGAAGAATAGTAAAATAATCCTCTTCTATCTCCACTTTTGCAATCTCATTTTGCCTTTTTTATATTATCTACAAAGATATACTCAAATTCCTTCCCTTTTCTCATTCAAGAAGTCTTTTTTAATCAAATTTTATATTAAAAAAGGAGTTAGTTACGTGAGTGTGGTGCTTGATTTTCAATGCAAAATGATTAGTAGATACGAGGTAGTTGATTTCTAATTGAGAACAAGGAAAATAAAAATTTAGAAGTTCCTTTTAAGATATTTTGGGGATTTTTAATGTTCTAGCTTTTGGTAAAAAAACAAACTAACTGGTCAAATTTTGTGTTTTTTGGAAATATTTTTGGAGGTAAAATAGAAATGTCTAAAATACAAAAAGTCTTTGGACATCCCTACCCTCTAAGATTTTTTCCCCCATGTCTATACTCTCTCATGGCTCTATTGTGACCTCTTCTCTGTGTTTATGCAACCTTCATTAACAGAGTGAATTACTTACACCCTCCTTTCCCTTGCCACCTTTGTGTGCCTCTTTGTGCATCTCCACTCTACCTCATGTGATAACCAAGTAGGCTCCCTATTTCTATTAATAGTAAAATGAATACAAGAAAGAAGGAGTTGCATATTAAGGTAGAGATTGAATATACCCCATTATTCAAAAGAACCCAGTATACCAGTGTTAACCCTTAGGTCTTGCAGAGTTACAGGCAAATGGGATTGAAACATGTGGATTTATGGGTTGATGGGGGAATCTACCCAATTGACCCCTTAAACAATAGATCTCCAACTTTCTGAGGAATCACAAATTTGCTAAAGTATGTGTGTGAGGGTGAAAATGGGTTGCTCGGTTACACTAGGCAGCTCAATGATCAAGCATTCAAAGTATTTACAACTTGCCAAGAAACCATAAAAATGATGTGATTGCTGCACATCAACTTCATATAGAAGAGCTCATAGGAAAATTGGTACAATTGAATGACACTATAATTCAACCAAACAATCAAATTATTTCAATGCACGACACTATCCATGACATTGGTATCTCATATAAGGAGGAAAAGGCACAATTGGATGACCTAAGGAAGCTCAATAGCAAGCTAACATAGGACTGCAAACGAAAGAATAAGCCAATCAATGAGTTAATTATGAATAGCGGCCAATGAAAGCGACGTATCAAAGGATGTAATGTAGCTCCGAAAGAGAACTTAGATGAGGGTGAGGTTGGATCGTGTATTAGTAGATTGCTGAAGGCAAGTACATTGAAAAATGTTTTGAGAAATCCTAATTTTAAGGCTATGAAGGAAAATGTAATTGATTGCACATTAAAAGATGTGTCAAATGAGTTCTCAACTGTGGATGCACAATCCATTTGTGACAGGGCCGGTATTAGCACAACGACTTACTCAAAGATATTCAAAGGTGTGAAGGCTGGGTTTGGTTGTGTGTTGAAGAGAAATAGAATCGTGCCTCTTCCTCAACCTTAAAATGAAAGTGAGATCATCAAAGAAGTAAAGCTTGAAAGAGTTAGTGTAACTCTAATGAATAGAGCTTTACAATTCAACAAGAACAACCTAGGGAACTTGAGTGTTCAATCCAAGTGCCATGTGTGGTGGATCACTACATTTGAAGTTCCTAAGGAAACATTTGAGGGGCTGCATCTATTCTTTATACACAGAAGAATTCCAAGCATCATTTATCATCAGGAATATGATGAGATGCTCTCGATTGAAGGGGATGGTCAATATTGGTTGAATGGCATCTTCCAGGAAACTTGAAAACTTTAAGATGCATGTGTGGAATCTCCAATGGTGCAAATACAAAGAATCCATGCCTATATTTCTTGATAGAGAGGGTGGAAGGAAAGGATGAAAAGAAGAACTGGAAAAGGGTGACAAGTGCTGCACTGACGCGCAATAGAGAAGATCCCACTTGAAAGCCCATGTTCAACATTCCATTTGATCGTATTCACATTTGTTCATTGCATGCTTTTGTCATAATCATGGAGAAACTTGTATATGAATACATTTGTTTTGCTTATAGGATACAACCACAAAAAGAGGCCATTGCAACGTGTAGGAATGTGGAGCGTGCTATAAAAAATTGGGCTACACAAGCATCAAGTGATGATTGAAAAAGATGAGAAGAGATCAGGAAAATCTGGTAACTTGCCAAAAAATCCTTGACTTGAAGGAGCAAAGGCTAGGAAGTTTCTCTTAGCACCCATCAATGAGGAAGAGAATGTCATAATTCGTTGTCAGAGAGTGAACTAGAGAGAGAGAAAGAGGAGAGAGAAGACTACAGAAGAGAGAGAAAGACTGCAGGAAGAGAGAGAAGAAGACTGACGAGGAAAGAGAAAGACTAGATTTGGAGAGAGAAAGACATGAAAGAGGGAGAAGCCATTGAAGCTGTGAGCAAAGATGGGAGAGAAGGACTATAATTGTATTAATGTGTTAAAAAGATATGAAAAAGTACATGTCCTGTCCTTTTATACCCATGTCAGTGTGACATGGCATAATATCAATATTATTTACACTAAATCCTTATTTCCAGCTTCTTACAATCCATCCCTTCCCAAATGTTTTTGTCCTAAAAAACAAACCTGAAAGACTAGAAAAGGATAGATGAAACAGAGTACTACTCTGATACAAGGGCTACAAAAATAGAAAAATCACTAATTTGTACTAATTAATGGATAGGATCAGAAGTGGAAAAATGAATAGGCCATATGAACATCCATTTTGAAATGATAAAAATGAAAATTAAACCATCATAACTCCAAGAAAGGACACCTGCAAGAAATAGACAACTTGTTGTCTACTACAGAACCTACTGTAGTAAAATGGAGATATCTTGTGATGGGCATATCCAAATCAAGTGTGCTATGAGTCAAAAGAAAACTCATTGGACATACTTGCAACCCATATAGATATCCTTCTTTTGTAATCAGACCAGAATTGAAGCTAAGCCAAAACAGTAAGCTGTCCAGAAGCTGTGTGCAGTAGAACAAGAGATAAATGGACTAATTTTCAGCCAAATAAACCTCTCAAAGATGAAGATTTTAACCCCCAATATGGACATTGGCCTAATGAAGGTGCAAAATCCTGCTCAAAACGTCTTAGATCAAAAGGTATACCATCATAATAATGATCAAGAGGAGAAAATTTGTCATCAAACTCATAATTTTGACCACCCGGGTCAAATGGATGGGAAGAAAGATCCCCATAATCATCACCATAAGCATATCCATCATCCGTCATATTATAACCATCATGAATCTCATGTACATCCTCATTATCAGCATACCAATCATTAAATTCATTATCCAAGTTGTCATAACCATAGTTATATGCATCTAACTCTTCTTCTAGTTGAGGTAGATCCTGATTGAGTGTGAACTGATGCATATCCTCAACTAATCCATCATAAGCATGATCAAGAACTGTAAAGTCTTCATTTTCAGCAGGTGCATATTCCTCCTTAGATGGTCCAAAAGGTTGATTACTTACCAAGTGATCTTCATATACATTGGCTTCAACTATAGCATCAACTTGCTGATCAGCTTGGTCTTCTTCATATGGTTGACCTTGAGGAGACAAAGAGTTCAGCACTGCGATTGGTTGATTTCCATTGATTTGCTGACCAAGATCTATGGAATAATTCTCTTCATTCTGACTTTGTACAAAGTGTACTTGCTGTCCATGATTTACTTCTGCAGATTTAGACATAAAAGCAGCATCAAAGTATTCAAAAGAAAGAATCACATGTTGTAGAGTAGGCGGAACCCGATCCTTGAGGTTAATGCACCAAGTAGTAGTTGTTGCAAGCATTTTCTTTTTCCATAAAGCATTTTTTAGCAAAAGATTAATAGCTATCTTACAGCAGGCAACCCACCATAGCTTCTGCTGTGAGCTTGGGAACCCAGGTCAGCTTGTAGCATCCATGTCCTCAATCCCTATCATAGTGCCTACAAAGCTTGTCTCTGAAGCATCCTCACTTTCAAACTTGATTTTGGACCTCTGACACACTGACAAGTTGCAATCCCATGGCAAGGAAATCAGATCTCTAAATATCACAACAACACGAAAATCAAGTGCTCCTAGTAACTTGAATACAAAATTCAAAAACAGAGAGTGGATTGCATAAAAGTGTGATGGTAGTGCCAGAGTATGTCATTACTGCTGTCACATCTGCAAAATCTACATTAACAAGACCTGGAACTGCAATGATGTCAAAAATGCCTTGTACACCTTGCTGCAATACATCATCAACCAAAAGAAAAGCATCCGACAAAAGTGTTTATTGTTGAGCAATGTCAAGCAGTCTGTCATTTGGTATCACAATCAATGTATCTACTGACTTTCGAAGCTGTTCAATGGCCTCTAATGCCTGCACAGCCCTAAGGTTTGGGCTAGTGACACAACCTCAATACTCCTATGAAGCCATAGAAAACCAATCAACACGAGGCATCTCTATTGCCTAATAGCTTCATGTCTTTATCAAATCGAAGCACAACTATAGCTCCAGATCCAAGATGCTTCTAATCTGATCTTCTCTGCCTCCATCAAGCATAGAAGCTTCCGGTTCACAAATGGCAATGACATAGCTGACACAACAAGCTTAAAGAAGAGAATTTCTGAAACCAGTCTTGTGCTTGGTGGAGCAAAAGTTGACATGCCATGGCCGTGTAGCCTGTTTGAGAATAGTAACAAAGGTGATGAGCTTCTCAATCCAGTTTCACGGGTTCACAGCCAGAGGGAAGTAAATCCAACAGATGATCAGCATGGCATTCTGACATGTAGCTCTGGGGCGCTTCAATAAGCCAGCATTGATATTCAATAGCATCTTCTACTCTTCCTATAAACTACAATTTCTGTGCCCGAGTTGTCATCCATGGCCACCGAGACTGTCGCTTGATGACCTCGTACTTAGTCATGGTGCCATGATGCCTTTGTTGGCCCAATTTACTGACAATGCCAAGCCTTCCATGGTTTGGAATGCAACATGGACTCTCTCACTGGTGCGCAGATCGGATGCCGTATGCTCGCGTAGTGAATGTCGGAAGGTCCCCATGAACAAAAGAACTCTACTTTTTGCACAAAACTCAAGGTAAAAAGCATGCACGACATGAACAAGAGACCAATTGGGTGCAATCTCCCCCCATGCCTTGTGTGAGCGCTCCACAAAGCATGTATTTTTATGTATTAATCATCTTCAAGCTCAAATAATAGTCCAAATTACAAAATAGCACGCTTTTGGCTTTTGAGTTTGCTTTAGCACAAAATAGAAATAAAGCTAATGGGCGGGCGCCCAAAGAGTCAGGCGTACCCAATACAATGTCCAAATACAAATATCATAATTGTGTGCCCATGCACATACAAAATAATAAACAAATATCCAATGCCTCAATAAATAGGTGCGACAAAATATAGGCGCCATGCCTAAGGTATGCGTCCATCAAAATATAAGTGATAACTCAAATACTCGCTATCCTCCAATGCGTTCCTCTGCCACTACTACTATCTCTACACATCAACTGAAGCATTCACAATCGTTAGTAAAATAATACAATTAAACTGACAAAAGTGAATACCTAGCAATCTTCAGCTACATAAATAAATCAACTGGTTAGAAATCAATCCTAACCTTAATTTATTACGAGTGCGCACTTTAAACTCATAAATGTTTATTAATTTAATATGTATTTTACGGAATCACCCGCTATGGAATCACCCATGTACACACTAAATTAATGAAATGCCCGAAAAGGATAGGCGTCCCCATCAACTTCTTGCACAAAAAATCCACTTTGCGTATGAGCCCCGGTCAACAAAGTTTACGGAATCCACCGTAAAACCTCACGGAATCCACCGTTGCACGGAATCTATCGTGAAATATGCCTCCTGGCATCATACTCCTGGGGTGGGATAGCAATTGACCTCAATTGCTATTAGCTCAATGTGGACCTAGCAGAGTGGGGAAAGCATTTAAGTCTCTAGCGTGCATCCATTGGGCTTCCTCTACAGGATGGTTTTTAAACTTGACTAAATATCCAGAATATCTTCGGCCAGTTCTAATGGTCATAAAGTCAGTGTCTATGATAGCTTCAGGTTCAAGTATTTCAGTCTCTTCATCTAACAAAGGTGGGTTTTCATAAACAGGGTGTACAGGTAATTGGCCTCTAAAGGGTCATAATAAACTAATGTGAAATGTGTTGTGAACTTTCCAGTGAGGTGGTAATTCTAACTTGACTGCATTGTCATTGATTTTGTGAATGATCTTAAATGGTCCATAGAATCTAGGTGCTAATTTCACAACTGGGTGTTTATCTACACTTTGTAATCTACGTTTTTCTATTCTCAACCAAACATAGTCATCAACTTTGAAATTCATTGCTTGTCTTTTCTTATTGGCTTGTTTGGTATATAATTGCTGGGCTTTGGCAATCATGTCTTTAACTTCATCAAAAATAGTAGCGTGCATAGTAGCAATATCATCAGCACTCTGAATTCTATTTGATAAAGATGCAACAGGTGTAGACAATCTATAACCATAAATCACTTCAAACTGTGCTTTCTTTGTAGATGTGTGTGGTGTATTGTTATAAGCAAACTGCAGTAAATGCAAATGTGTGTCCCATGTCTGTGGTTTATAAATAGTGTAAGCACGTAAAAGATCTAGAATAGTACTATTAGTGGCTTATGTTTGTCCATTAGTTTCAGGATGAAATGCAGATGAGAAATCAATTTTTGTTCCTAGGTTAGCAAACAAAGTAGTCCAAAAGTTGTTACAAAATCTAGAATCACGATCAGAAATAATAACTTTTGGTAATCCATGATTAGTGAAAACAGTTTTTAAAAACAATTGTGCTGCCTGAGATGCTGTTAAAGTTTTCTTACATGGAATGAAATATGCTTGTTTACTAAACCTGTCTACTACAGTCCAAATCATGTCATGGTTAGCTTTAGTATTAGGTAAACCAGTAATAAAATCCATAGAAATCTATTCCCATGGTCTTCATGGAATAGATAAAGGCATAAGTAATCCATACTGTTTACCATGATGTCTCTTAACTCTTTGACAAATCAGACATTCAGAAACAAAGTTAGATACATCAGTGTCCATGTGTGGCCAATAAAAATCTTCAGTTAATATACGTAAAGTAGATATGATACCTCTATAACCTTGATATGGAGGACAATGAATCTCATTCAAAACAAAAGATCTGAATGGAACTGTAACACATAATCTCTTTTCATAAAACATGAATCCATCATTATAAGAGAGTGAATCAATAGGAATCCAATTATTTCCAACTAATTTATTTCAATCAGCATGAAAAGTAATGCCTTGATGATAACTTTCATAGGAGTTAAAGAATCAAATGATATAACATAAATATTATGAATGGTAGGTCTTCTACTTAATGCATCAGCCACTACATTTTCTTTACCTGGTTGATATTGGATAATAGGATGAAAACTCTAAATAAAGGCTGCCCATTTGATATGTCGGTCAGATATTTGGGGTTGACCAAGTAAATGTCTAATACTTTGTTGATCAGTCTTAATCATAAACTCAGAACCCATTAAGTAATGTTTCCATTGTCTTAAAGCTTGTACGACAGCTAATAATTCTTTATCATATGTGGAATATTTAAGTTCGGAGGGTTTCAGTTTACAACTAGAATAGGCTATGGGATGATTATCTTGCATAAGTACGGCTCCTATTCCAGATCCGCTAGCATCAGTAACTACTAAAAAGAATGGTCTATTAAAAGCAGGCAGTTGTAATACAAGAGCATGGGTTAATGCATGTTTCAATAAATCAAAAGATTTCTATTGATTATCAGACCAATGATAAACAATACCTTTCTTTAAAAGTTTAGTCAAAGGCAAAGCAAGTAATGAAAAATTTCGCACAAATTTCCTGTAAAAACTAGCAAGACCTAGAAAAGATCGTAACTCATGCACATTTTTAGGTATAGGCTAGTTCAATATTGCATCTATCTTTTTTAGGGTCAACCTTAATACCATCTGATGATATGATATGACCTAAATATTCAATTTCTGTTTTAAAGAACTCACTCTTTTCCGGATTAGCATACAATTGATTATCTTTCAACAACTTGAAAACCAAGGACATATGTTCATAATGTTCTTTCTCATTTTGACTAAACACCAAGATATCATCAAAGAATACAATAACACAATGCTAATATTTCAAAAATATACGATTCATCATTCTACTAAATGTAGCAGGTGCATTAGTCAATCCAAAAGGCATCACTAAAAATTCATAATGACCAAATTGTGTTCTAAATGCAGTCTTGAATATGTCAGACTTATCTAATCTCACCTTTGATAACCTGATTTAAGATCTATTTTACTAAATATGGCAGAACCTTGCAGTTTATCCATAAGGTCATCGACTCTAGGAATTGGACATCTATTCTTTACTGTGATCTTATTTAAAGCACGATAGTCAATGCACATACGATAAGTATTATTCTTCTTCTTTACCAACAAAACAGGTGCACCAAATGGAGAACTACTAGGTCTAATCAATCCTCTATTTAGTAATTCCTCAACTTGATTTTGAATTTCTTTTTGCTCTATCTGGTTATGCCTATATGGTGCTTTACAAGGTGGTTGTGTACCAGGAATCAAATCTATTTTGTGGTCTTCTGGACATGAGGGAGGTAAACTAGGTGGTAGATCTTCTGCAAAACAGTCTTTAAATTGTGCAAGAAATTCTTTATGCCTAGGATGCATATGTTTTTCTTTAATTTGCAGTTCATTCACCCAAATGAGATAAGATTTACTACTTTTGCATAATACACGTTTAGCTTGAGTATGAGAAAGTAGTGGAAAAGCATTAGATGCATGCATACCATACAATGTAACATGTTTTCCTTGAAAATGAATATTAATTGAATGTGTGGAATAATCTATATCAGGGTTATGCTAATGACGCCAAGGCATACATAAAATAATATCACTGGACTGTAATGGTACAACTAGAAAATTCCTTCTTTCAGTATATTCACCAATTTGAATTTCTAAATCATGCACCTCTTGTGTTTCATTATACCTTGTGCCTAAGAATGCTGCTTTAATGCGATAATGCGTAGGAACAGTTTGTAATTTCAATTCTTTCACTAGGTTTGCAGAAATAAAATCATGAGTACTACCATCATCATGCAAAATAATCTTTTCTTTTCCATGCACTAAACATTTCATTGTCAATAAAGAATGTGGAGTTGGCATACCTGGTAAAGTATCCGAAGGAGTAGTAATGTCGTCTTCATCTTCCATGAAATCAGGCATTTCTTCATGTTCGTCATCTTCCATTGCTCCAAGGTAGTTGATATGGACAGGTGGCTTCTTCTATTGGCAATTCGCTGCTAGATGTCCATGTTGGTGGCATTTGTAACACACTATAGGTTTGCCTTTAGATACATTGTTTGCAATGGCAGGAAGTCTAGGAATATTAGGATTTGGCTGTGAAATTGGCTTGGGGTTTTGATTGGTATTCGATGGTAAAGCAGGTGGTTTTGCCCAAGACTTACGGAAAGATGATGAAGGAAATCGACCTTGATTAAATCTTCTAAAATTTGAATTGAATTGCTTAGATCCATAGTTACCATTGAATTGAAATTGCTGTGGACGCTTGTCTCTTCCTCGAAGTTTGTCTTCAGTGTCATGAGCTAAAGAAATTGCATCTTCAAGAGTTGCAGGCTTGAACATATTGACTTCAGCGTAGTAATGCCCAAGTAATCCAGACATATACTTGCACTTGTGTGTCGCTTCAGGTACGTCTTCAAGCATGTGTAACTGGAGTAATGCATTCCAAAAGCATTCGGTGTACTGAAGAATAGGCTCACGATCTCTTTGCTAAAGAAGGTCCCATTGCTTTATGGCTTTTTTATGGAATTGTGAAGGAAGGAAATTCTGCATAAACTTCTTCTTGAAATTATCCCAGGTAGTGGGACATTTTATGCTCTTACGAACCACGGTCCACCAAAGAGATGCTCTATCCACTAAATGATTAGTGACACACTTGATTTTATAGTTTTCTGCGTATGTTTCCTCATGAAAGTAATCATCAAACTGACTGATGAATGCAAGAACAATTTTTCCATCTCGAGTGCCATTGAAAGTACGGAATTTGAAATTTCTTTTACTTATCTTTGTTTCTTTGCGGATGGATTGAAATTCGAGAGTCGCATCGATGGTACGTCGGATAAGATCTTCAGATTGTGGTTCCTCTTTGTCGGTAGTCAATCTTTGTAAATTAGCCAATTGAACTTGCAATGCTTGTCGAGCTCGTCGTTCTTCATCCAACTGCATCATAATTAAATCCAGCTTTTGCTCCATCGTAGGTTCAGGAAGATTGCCTTCAGCCATTAAATCATCCATATGTGGTTCTGTCATCCTGCAAAAATTCAAAAGACCTCACACTCTCAAAATCCAATTAGCGGGATGAGCGTAACTCAAGTTCGGGTATACAAGGCTTATATATTTTTGTGTGTGGCTTTCACAATCTTCATCTTTGGCTATTGCGGAATTTGTAATTTTTGAAAAATTTGCGTTTTGACCTTCTGCGTGTGCTAAAACTGGTTCAGCAAGTTTGCATATGCGAATAGTACCTTCCAGAGAACAACTTTGCAGTTTGGTACTTCTGCGCAGGAACAATGCTTCTAGGAGTTTTGGGCACAAGTCAGTTCTGACTTCAAGTTACTTGCCAGACTTGCAAAGTAAGTAATTTTTAGACTTGCAGAATTTAGACTTGTAAACTTTGTAGATTTTGTATGACTTGACTTATAATAATAAGCTTGAAACTTGATCAGGCCATGACATCGAATTTTAGGGGGGGAGGGGCCGTTTTTTTCATGCCACGAAAATCACACTGATCTCCTCCTGATGCCATCGACTCAGATTTTGAAGCTTTTAAGCTTCTTTAAACTTAATAAGCTTTATATTAAGATTTTAAGCTTATGAGTTTTTTGAAACTTATCTCTGTATCTCCAGGACTTGTAGAAGAGGATGTAGGAGTGGTCCTCCGCCATTGCAGGCCGGTCCTTCGCGATCAGAGGCTGGAAATAGAGATTCTTGACCGCTAGGAATCCACCCATATCGACCGTTTGGGATGAGATTGACCGTAGAGCTCGATCGTTCCAGGAACTCCGCCTTCGCACAAGATGGGTAGTGATTGGAAGCTCTCGATCTTAGCTTCGCTCTGATACCACTGGCGCGCAGTAGTGAATGCCGGAAGGTCCCCAAGAACAAAAGAACTCTACTTTTTGCACAAAACTCAAGGTAAAAAGCATGCATGACATGAACAAGAGACCAATTGGGTGCAATCTCCCCCCATGCCTTGTGTGAGCGCTCCACAAAGCATGTATTTTTATGTATTAATCATCTTCAAGCTCAAATAATAGTCCAAATTACAAAATAGCACGCTTTTGGCTTTTGAGTTTGCTTTAGCACAAAATAGAAATAAAGCTAATGGGCGGGTGCCCAAAGAGTCAGGCGTACCCAATACAATGTCCAAATACAAATATCATAATCGTGTGCCCATGCGCATACAAAATAATAAACAAATATCCAACGCCTCAATAAATAGGCGCGACAAAATATAGGCGCCATGCCTAAGGTATGCGTCCATCAAAATATAAGTGATAACTCGAATACTCGCTATCCTCCAATGCTTTCCTCCGCCACTGCTGCTATCTCTACACATGAACTAAAGCATTCACAATCGTTAGTAAAATAATACAATTAAACCGACAAAAGTGAATACCTAGCAGTCTTCAGCTACATAAATAAATCAACTGGTTAGAAATCAATCCTAACCTTAATTTATTACGAGTGCGCACTCTAAACTCATAAACGTTTATTAATTTAATATGTATTTTATGGAATCACCCGCTATGGAATCACCCATGTACACACTAAATTAATGAAACGCCTGAAAAGGATAGGCGTCCCCATCAACTTCTCGCACAAAGAATCCACTTTGTGTATGAGCCCCGGTCAACAAAGTTTACGGAATCCACCGTAAGACCTCATGGAATCCACCGTGGCACGGAATCCACCGTGAAATATGCCTCCTGGCATCACTCTAACTCCTGTAGAGGGAAGCTACTCAGCGGCAAGAAAGGAGAATCATCTGATGCCTCTGATGATAACACCAGCCTCTGTATCTATTTTGATGGAGTAGATTGTTCCCCACCATCTTTCAGTCATCTCCATTGATCAAGTAAGATCTAGCACTGGTTCTGCAAGGCATAATTCTAAGCTTCCTCAATGTCCATCACTTCAAGCATCTGTGCGTTTGATGAACAATCATCAGGTTCAGACATCAGCTAATGTGTAGAACACACCCTCAACTCCTGGTTTCACTTCATTTTCTAATAGTAACCCCCATAATGAAGATTCCAAGGACATTTTACCTGAGTTTGTGGGGTCTACAGAGGATGATTCTACAGCTGAGTTCTTGAAGGATTCAGTATTTACGCAGTAATATAAGACTGATGTCCAACCAAATGCATTTCAAACTCATTATCCTTGCTCAGGAAATCTTCATGACTTTTTGTAAGGATATCTTCTAGAAGGGTTCCATGTCAAGAAAGTCACTTGTTGATCAAGACACTGAAGCACATCTACCAATGCCCAGCATACACTAGTGCTCCCACTGGGAGATCCAAGGAATGAAACAATTCTTGACCTTACAAGAGCTATGGTTTTCCAAGATATGACGATGTCCATAAGCACACTTCTAATAATCCATCTCTGCTTAGCACTCTGGGAGAAAGTATGATGTCGATCTTGATGATCTTCTTTGATAGGAGCTCTAATGTAATGCAAATCCTGAGATCCTTGGAAAAGAAAGGAAGAGAAAGTACTTTGGAGAGTCTGCTCTATTAACAAGCAGAGTTTATACATGCTTAAATGTAGAATGTCCCCATTCCACTGAGATCCATGGTTTCTCTAATATCTCTGCTCGAAACTTGCACCAACTAGGGTGTGTATACCGGCAATAAGCAAAGCCTGTAATTGCTTAGAACCTTGAAGATTTTCAAGGAACTCTTAATGCTATTGTTTTTGGACATTGTACTCAGAAAGATTTGTCTGCAAAAGCAACATTCAGTTGTCAGCAGGGAGCTGAAGTCACAGTGCAAGGAAATACTCCTACTGTCATATCTTAAGGATAGTCTTTTTCATAGTCTTTAGCTCAGATTTGTGGTAGCATGCAGCATTGCGACCAAGAAAACCCAAAAAGTAGCAGGGTCCATGATGAAATTATATTATTGAGACAGGCTTTGTGAAGGCCAAGGAGAATGCTGCACTCATACTTGAAATGTGCTATAAAGCTTACAGATAGTTCTAGTTATCTGGCCAACAAATCATAGTTGTTAACTTGGACCAGATCTGCAAGCTGGCAAACAACTGCATGAGGCTTCAAGGCTTCCCAGTTTTCAACACTGTTGGAGGTGGAACAGGATCAAGTCTCAGATCCTTGCTCTTGGAGTGACTTTTTGTAGATTACGGCAAGAAGTCCCCAATACGTCTCTTGAAAAGAGGCTCACCAAAGTAGAAGAGAGTGTCTCCCCCTCATCACCACATTCCAAGGGAAAGAGGTGACGTGCGGAGTATCTTGGGTAGAAAGGAGGCTGTCAAGGTGCCTGCCACACAATCGGCACAGGATGAAGAAGCATGGGGATCAATTATGCCAAAAGCTCACGAGATGCATGGGGATCAATCACTTTGTGGATTCCCTAGCCAATTATACTTTTGTTGAAGATGTCTTTTCAAATGTGGTATGGGGGAGCCCTTAGAATTACTTTCTAACATTAGCTCAAGACTACTTTGGGGTCAGGTAGCAATTGAGTACCTTCCTATTCTGTCATGGGCACATAGGATCATTTATCATCATATTCATTGGACACCCCTTCCTATTTATGCAGGGGATTAGCCAATAACCTAATGCATTTAGTGTAGGGCCCGAGGAACCCTCAACCTTGGTCCACGGTCTTGTGCTGTAGTTGAGTTATGTCATGACCAAGGAACCCAAGGAACCCTCAATCTTGGTCTGCTCTTCTGCTATAGTTGAGTTATGTCATGACCAAGGGTTTGTTTCAGTGCAATTACTGCTAAATGATAATTTTGTGAATTATTTCGTGAGGCCAAGAGGGCCAATCATTCTGTAGTGAAATTTCAGATTTCATTGGGCCAAAAGGGCCAATCATTCTGTATAGTGAAATGTCACATTTCATTGGGCCAAGAGGGCCATGTGTCTATTTAGTGCAGGTGTAGTTAATGTTTCCTTTTTTAGTGCTGTGCTAGACAGATTAAGTGGAACCTAGAGGGAGCCTCTTGCTGCACAAAAGCTTCTTGTGGTGGCCAATTCCAGGTGATGTTTTTGCTATTGGGGGGGTAAAGACGCCTTTGCCTAGCCGTGCATGTATTACTACACTAATAGTATGTGTGCATGTACACTGCAAGTGATGGGCGCCCATCACTATCACATCATTCTTTATTCTTTTAGTGACATTAGAGTAAAGGAAAGGCCGCTCACACATTGTGACTATTGGAGTTTCCACATTATTGTGTGTGTCTCTCTCTCTTGCTTTTGCTCCTTCCACCATAGCCCTTTCTCCCACTTGTGCTTCCACTTCAAGGCGGCTCACCTCCCTTTAATTGGTATCAGATCTTTCTTCTTCACAAGCTCCCGGCACACTCTCAACTTCCATTCAAATACCTATAGCAATCATCTCTTTGTTGGTAACCATAACTACTCTATTCGAGCTTCCTATCCATTGCATTCTTCTTGGGCACTCTTTGAGCCTTCTTGAGTAAGTTGGAGTAGCCCCCATAGCCCTCAGCTTGTTGGTGCAGCATCTCGTTGTGTGGAACATGCCCTTTTTTAGCAACAACTCACGTTTTTTATCTCCTACAACATATTCTCTTCATTGGACAGCTATACAAGTACTTATACACTTGGTTTTGATGCTTGGCATTGATCCTTCCACTCTTGGAATTCCATTTGAATGATAAGATTTAGTTTTGGACTGTTATAAGAGTCCACATAGTGTCATAAAATAGGGCAGCACTTATCTTTGATGATTACACTCATTGCCATTGGTTGGATGATTCCCGATTGATGCTTATATATTCGGGGATGCTATGTCATTGCTTGGAGTTGAATTTGGACTGATTTAACCACTTCATTTACTCCATTTTGGCTTAGGTTTTCTAGTTGGAAATACATGGCAACACTCTATTTGATGCTTCTATGGTCAACTTTGTTGGTTTTATGATGCTCGATTATGTTGAAGTGATGTCTACATGTATGGGAATGCTATGCCCATGTTATGGGTTGGCTTTGGAGCTGATTTTGGTACTAAAATATCTTGGTTTGATAGTGTATTCATTGCTATATACAACAAGACTGAACCTCTTTTAACATGGATTTTATGTGCCTGATGCTTCTGGCTATGATTCGGGTGTTCTATATACACTCCTGATGTGTACTATTGATGCTAGTACATTGTTATATCATATGGCCATGATTTGAGGAGGCTTTGAGATTCCTTTGAGGACTGATATACTTAGTTTTTATAGTGAATTTATTGCTTTAAAAACCAGGGCCGAAGCCTATTTGGTCAATGTATGCTCTACCTATTGGTCACACGGGTGCTAGAAAAAATTCGGCATGGCCCCTACACATATGTGACTGAAAGCTTCATGCTATGCAACAAGCAGTCACCCAAGACCCCGTATCATACAAAAAAAGGAAAAAAAACTACAAAACATACCTATAATCGTATCACACAATCAAACCATAATACCTCAAAAACCTAATCAGGACATAATCAGAACTTTGATAAACAATATTAGCTTAAAGATTATACATGCCCATCCCACGAAGCTTATTTATTGAAAAGAAAAAAAAAGTGCAGTGAGGGGAATGATTTTAATGAAGGGTTCCTTTTAATAAATTATTAACAAGGGTTAAAATTTTATTAGGTTGTAAACCTTAATAAGAAAACGGCGATTCATTTTTAAATTGTTATTACAATTTATTAATGTGAAACAATGCTTTTAATGAAACCCCGACTGCGATCCCCAGACTCAAGTCTCTAAATGCATATTCATTGATTAAAAATTTAATGTGTTTGAAGTGCTCTTCTTTTTCAGCATGTGTATTTTTGTGATGGCTTGTTCGTTTTTATTTAAAATTAAAGTGCCTTTGAGACGCACGTAGTGCATGCAAAGTGAATGGCGGGTTGATTTTAAGTTATTAGAAAAATGTGTGTTTAGCGCTGTCGTGCTGCTGCGCATCCGAGCCGTATACACCTCCATTTCTTTTGTTGTGCATTTGTGCTATTTTTCCGCTTGTGTTTCATTGTGTGTGAGATGCATTACGATAAACCGTATCCAATGTATATATTTTGTTTGTGTGTGTGTGTGATTCTGTTTGGATGCATGAAGTGTGTGTGTTAGAAAAATATGAAAAACTGATGCCAAAGGACATTATCAAGCTGATAATTTCAATGATGATCTCTAAGAAAAGTGCAGGGAATTGTGGAATCAAAGGAAGGTTTGTGGAAGCGATCATCTAAGTTCAAAAGTTCCCATGACATAGAGTTGAAGGAAGTCTCTCAAAAGCTGCTTAAGCGAGCAAAGCACTAGTGAAGCACCGAGGGAGTATTTTGCCACCCAATTCTCAAGGCCGAAGTCGAAGTTTATGCGCAGATCACTCATCGTAAAGCTGACTGTCAAAGGGGCGATGCATGACTCCAAAGATAATCCTCAAGGTCAAAATCAATGTTGGCGCATAGATCTCGTAAGGGTGTAAAGAAACTATCTTGTCAAAGAGGAGGTTTTTTTTTTATCCCCGCTCAACTAAAAGAGAAGGGGAGACTAATTTGGTTTAAAAAACCGTTTTTGGAGGGAAAAAGCATCCTCTGTAAAAAAGCAAGGGTTTTTTTTGGAAAAACGAGTTCATCCAGGGAAAAAAGGGAGGGTTCTCGGACGCCTTTGGGGGGGGGGATATCTTCGTGAAGGGAATGAAGGAAATTACTTGACAGACGACAAGAGGAAAATTTGATTGATCCTTCAAGGCTATAACGGTGCTAAAGACATTGTGTACTCAGAATTCACACAGAAAGGAAACGACATGTTTTTTTTTTTCCGCCTATCAGAAAAATTCTGAAGAAGGGCTTCTTTGAGAATTTTGGGGGAGATAAATCGATGTCTTACGTGGCCAGTTTAGAGAAGATAGCTGTTCCTCAGATGGGAAAAACAGGCTTGTAACTGTGGAAGATGAGGGAAGAAGGAGCAGGAGGAAGAAAAGCAGCAGTTTAAAAACCAGCAATAAGACAAACTAGGGAGAGGAGAGAGTATCGGGACGCGCATAGAATCTTCATCCATCCACGCTTGTCAATCTCTCTCATCAATCGATTTTGAAGAAGAGCGGTTTTTCTTTCTCCTCTCACGGGACTAGCAAGTTGCAGAATCGGGACGATGTGTCTGCCTCTCGTGTTTGCACCATTAAGCTCTGGAACATGCTTGGTGTGTGCAATTAAGCCATCCAGGACGGGAAAAACAGAATCGAATAAAAGACGCCTCTGAACAGGGTTGCAGAATCGTGCCTCGATTTCCCCAACAACAAACGTCGCAGTTTCCTGTCTGGAGATTTGTTAAGAGCTGCAGCTAAAAATTTGTACCTGTACTGGTTGTGTTGGACGAAGCATACATTGAGTTTTCTGGAGAGCCTTCACGAATTACCTGGGTAAAGAAGCATGAAAATCTTATTGTGCTTCGCACTTTCAGCAAACGTGCAGGCTTGGCAGGCCTACGTGTTGGTTATGGTGGCTTCCCGTTGAGCATTATCAATTACTTCTGGAGAGCTAAGCAGCCATATAATGTCTCTGTAGCTACTGAGTTGGCTGCATGCGCTGCTTTAAGCAATCTAGGCTACTTCAAGAATGTGAAAGAGGCTCTAGTTGCTGAAAGAAAGCGGTTATTTAAGCTGCTTCAGACTTTTCCTGTTTTCACACCTTATCCAAGTCATGCAAACTTCATCCTCTGTGGAGTTAAAGGTGGTCGCAGTGCAGGACAGTTGAAGGCTAATCTTGCTAAGGAGGGTGTAATGGTACGCCACTATGATAAAAAAGAGCTTGAGGGGTTTATTCGTATATCAGTGGAAAAGCCAAAACATACAGACAGATTAATGAGAGCTCTTAGAAAGATACTGCAATGAATGTGCCTCCAGACTGCGTTCAAGGTTTACTGGAACTACAATTGTGAAGTTTGTAATACAACAAGTCCTCAAGGTTGTGCTAATGAATCAAAATCGGAGTCATGATCAGCTGAAGGATAACTGTTGATATTCCTGGCAATTGCTGGGAAGCTAAAGTTTGATAGCTGTTCTAGCAAACTAGGATGGAAACATTTGTACTCTGATGCATTTTACTCCTGTTACAACATTTTATCAACAGATGGTTCTCTACACTAAAGGACATGCTTGACTGGATTATTATTTAATGCCCATTGTTTTGTTCAATTTAGCTGTCATCATACACCTGAATGTAAACAGTTTATGAGATACTTCAGATTTTTCTGAACATGAACTTCTTGTAACTCACTTGACAAGGAATATAGTGAACTTTGGCATCAAATATTTGAGTTCTTCTTGTTAGCCTCTTCTCTTGCTGTATCTTGAACCCCGTGTTCTGCAGCCCTTGCGTGTACTCTAGACATTTCTGGTGAACCTGACGTGAAAGTGTTGCGTCACTTTTCAACAAGATGGGAGACTCGCAAGAAGAGATGACAGATGACAATGTCATGAAGAACCTGTTTCAGTCATTTACCACCTATATGCAGCAGCAAGCTCACGCGAAGCGTGATAGTGATGCCATGGATGCCTTGAAAGTTGTCCAACAGGAGATGAAGCAGTTCAACGGCCAACAAGTGTCAACTTACCTGCATTTGTATGAAGAAAAGATGAAGTTTTTTGGGGTTTCTCAAGATGTTTGGAGCCGCTACCTCTTGCGGATCGTGGTGCGCACTCTTGAAGTCCGAATTTCAGAAATTCAAGAAACACATGCAGGTTGGGCAGAGTTTAAGAAGGCATTAAAAGATGAATATTTCCTGGAGGATACAGGTCTTATGAATCGCAGGAATTTCTTAGCATGGGTTTCTATGCCTAATAAGGGACTTTCAGTTTACTGCTCTTCTGCGAGAGTTTGAGAGCCGCTATGATCAGTTGGATGGAACTGAGCAGCAAGCTTTGGAGATGCAGAAAGTGGAGTTATTTTTACAAGCTGCTGATGCTGATTTACAGGAAAAGTTGGATGATCTTTTGGAAGATCAAGCTACTGATTCAGGTTTAAAGACCGAGTGGAGACATGTCATTGATGCTGTGAATGCTCTTGTTAAGAAGCAGCACAGGAGAGTACGATTGCATCGTAATATAGGATCAGTTTCTGAAAAATCCTTGGAGACTTCTTCTTCTACCCCTGCTGCAAGTTCTATGCCTAAGCCTACTCCTCCTGTTGTGAATCCACCAGTTCCTGCTGCTCCAGTGCCCTTATCTGTAGATGATGTTATTAAAGGCTTGGCAGATTTGACGATTGAAGGAGTCAAAGCTAAAGTTGGTAAGTTAAAAGAGCAACTTATGTCAATACCTGCTGTAGCACCTGCTCCAGCGACTGCTTTTCCAGCTGGTCAAAGAAAAGGGAGACGATGTATTTGGTGCGATAGTACAGAGCACCAACACTGCAGAGATTGTGATGCTTTTCAGGAAGCACATAAGAAGAATATAGTGTTCTGGGGACAAGATGGGAAGATATGGCTGACAGAGACTGGCGCTCCTCTTGACACGAACTTTAGTAAGGGAGGCATGAAGAAGCTTGTTGATGATATGGCTGTGCGATCAGCTTATGTGAGTGTTAGAGGAGATGCTTCAGCTTATGGAGTCCAGCTTGAGCAGAAATCAGATGGAGACTCTGCTTTATGGTCCTCTACCTTGGAGATAGCGAGAAGAGGGAAAGTTCAGGCATCTACTATGACTTGTGTGGGCTCCAGCATCCGAGGAGAAACGGGATGGGATTCTCCTGTTGACAGATATTCTATTTTTGCTTATATGGCTAAAACACAGGGTTTAGATGCCATGGTTGAGGAAAAGAGAAGAAGAGATGAGGAGGGTCCCAGCACCTCCAAAAAGACTAGAGGGGGTGACTTTGTTTCACCACCTGTTACAGCTCCACCTATGTCAAGTTCTCCAGCTCAATCAGGTCCTGAACAACCTATGGGAGACAAGCAGATGAAAGAGAAGAGGCAACCAAGAAAGGAGCCAGGATTCAAACTCTTGTCAGACCTTGATATGCAGACGGATATGAGTAAGATTTTTCATGAAAGAATTTTGAATAGTGAAGTCACTTTTACTGTTGGAGAAGCTCTTGGGATTGCTAGAAGAGAAATACAGGATCAGATGCAGGATCTTTTGCGGAGGAAACAACATGCGATGGAAGGACCTGCTTTACAGGGATTATGGCATGGAGCTCTTGGGGAAGAGCATGATGATGCAGTGATGGTTGAGAATGCTTCTGTCAATCCGTACTTGGAGAAAATAGTTCAGCCTATGCAGTACGAAAATGATGATACCCCTATTCTCATTCCTCGTAGCCATTTTTCATGAAGTCATTGGGCTAGAGCAACCACTGAGACGGTGGTAAGGATTGGAGAGAAACAGATTCCTTTGGTCGCTTTAGTCGATCATGGATCCGAGATTAATCTTATTGCTCGAGGTGTTTATGAGAGTGGCAAGTGGCCTATGGATGCAGAGCATGGCTGGCGCATGAGAGCCGCCAATAATACTTCTTGTGATATGTATGCTGCTTGGCCGAGCATCAGAATTTCTATTGGTAATGTTGAAGAGGATTATCATTGCTTTGTTCAGGATTCTTGCTCTTATCCGATTATTCTTGGACAGCCTTTCATTACAGAAGCAAGAATGGAGACAAAAGTGATGGATGACGGCTCAGCTTATGCACGGATACGCAGTAAGGATGGTATGCGAGCTGCTCAGTTTATGACTGTTGGGGTAAATCATCTGAGAAACAGAGACTCCTTGCGTGAGGCACCACTACCTGCGAAGGAGTTGGATTTTCATTAGGTACCGCTGTCTTGCGAGACGCCAGTGGTACAGAGCGGAGAAAAGAGGAGATCTCGCCTCCTGGCAGCCAGTCTTTCTCCAATAATTTTGTTGGTTTTTCTTCAGATAGTTCAGTGAGTTATCAGAAAATTTCAGATTTGCCTAGAGCTGCCAGGTAGTACATTGGTCATAAGGAGAAAGAGTTGAAGATTGCAGGTATTTTGCAAGCAGAAGAGCATGTAGATGGATTGTATGAAGGGATGTCTTATGCAGATACATTGTTTGAGATGGGATCAATGCTGAAAACTGATGTATGTAAGGGTTCAAAGATCATACCTGTGTAAACCTTGGATATGTTTCAGGAAATTTCTAATTTTATGCTGAAAACAGAGTTAGAGGTTAAGAAAACTCAGCAAACTGAATTTATGGCTGATCTTGATCAGCTTATAGAGTTGCAGAGGGCTGAAACCTTTCAGTCAACATAGTTAAATGCTGGAAAAATTCAGCATATGGAGTATGAGGCTGCACCCATGCAGTCCATAGAGCCGAGGGCTGAATCCATTCAGCCAACAGAGTTGAATGCTGAAAAATTTCAGCATACAGAGTTTCAGGTTGCACCATGCAGTCCATAGAGCAAAGGGCTGAAATCTTTCAGCCAACAGAGTTGAGAGTTGCTGAAAATTTACAGAAATTGCAGCAAAGAAAAGAGTGCTTGATTGATGCCAAGGTTGACACGAAGTATAAAACAGTTGATAAGAAGGTTAAGCCGGTTGCAGGGCCGCTTCCTCCTAATAGTGATGAGCAGATAGAAAAAGCTATGAAGCAGCCTATGTTGAGAAATCCTGCAAATATTGGACATAAATTTACAGCTGAAACTCTTGCAGAATTGAAGATTGGAAATGATGATTTCTTGCTTCCAGTGGAAAAAGAATGTTTTAGAGAGATTCTTGGACGTCATGGTAAGGCATTTGCTTTCTTTCCGCATGAAAATGGCTGCATTAGTCCCGAATTGGTTGCGCCTGTGGTCATCTTCACTGTTCCTCATGTACCATGGAATATACGTCCTATACCTGTGCCTAAAGCACACTTGCCAAAGCTGATAGAGTTGCTGAATGAGAAGATTAAGATGGGGATTTTGGAACCCTCTGCTGCACCCTATTCTAACAGGTGGTTTACTGAACCAAAGAAGAATGGTACTTTGATATTTATTCAGGATATGCAGCCCGTGAACAAAGTGACAATCAGGAATGTGGGAACAGGTCCAGTTGTGGATGAGTTTGATGAGGCTTTTGCAGGACGAGCCATCTATTCTCTAGGTGACTTGTATTCAGGTTATGATCAGTTTCAGCTTGCCTTGGAAAATAGGGATATTACTACTATGCAGACACCTATTGGTCTTGTGAGGATGTGTACCTTGCCTCAAGGTGCCACCAACTCAGTTGCTCATATGATGAATGCTATGCATAGAGTTCTACGAGACTATATTCCGCAGTATACCATGCCTTTCCTAGATGATGTGCCTATTAAGGGTTGTGCAGAAGAAGAAAAGAATGAAAGTCTTGATTTGTGAGGATGTAGACAGTTTGTGGCTGAACACTTGGTTGCTTGTGAGCAAATATTGACACGATTAGAGGAGGTAAACTTGACTCTTTCAGGGCTGAAATTTGTCTTTGGTGTTAATGAAGTCATCATAGTTGGGCATATGGTTGGATATTATGGCAGGAAGCCTTCACCTGCAAAGGTGGATGCCATAAGCAGGATTTCAGAGTATTGCTCAACTACTTCAGAGGTGCGGAGATTTGTGGGAGCTTGTGTATTTTACATGATTTGGATTCCTCATTTTGCTCACATAGCAGATGTTCTCTATCAGCTGCTTCGAAAGGGGCAGAAACTTCATTGGGATGAGAAGCATTCGAAAGCCATGCATAAAATCAAGAAGCTGTTGCAGTCAGCTCCTACTCTTCGCAAGGCGGATTATCAGTATGGACGGCCAATCATGTTGACAGTTGATACTAGCCCTATTGGCATAGGTTGGGCAGTGGGACAGGATGATGCTGATGGAAATAGATATGCAATCCGCTTTGGAGCTAAAGTTCTTAATGAGCGGCAGAGGAGATATCCGTAGATTAAAAGAGAGTTGTGGGGAGTAGTCACTGCATTGAAGTGTGATAAAGGGTATTTTATTGGAGCTTCAGTTGTTGTGGAAACAGATTGTTTTCCTTTGCTTGGCATGATTACTAGCTGTTCGACTCCAGATATAGCGATGCTTCGGTGGATTGCCTATATCAAATCATTGAATCCAGAATTTCGACACATAGCAGGGAAAGATAATCCAGTTGCTGACATGCTATCTAGAGCGAGATATTAGGATGAGGAGTCAATGCTTGCAGAAGATGATGAGACAGAGTTTGTAGCTTCTGTCCTTGTTCATGATTGTCATGTATCTACTGTTGAGGCCTTTATTGAAGAACTTTATGTTGATGAGTGTCTGCAAATTGGACAGTATCTAAGTTCATTGACTCGAAGAGCTGATTGGACAGATGATGAATTCAAGAAAATCAGAAGGAAGGCTTATGGGTATTTCTTGAAAGATGGTTTTCTTTGGAAGCATCCAAAGAAGAGAGGCGGCTTGCCCTTGAGAGTAGTTTGTGATGTAGCGATGCAGATACAGATTATGCGAGAGTTTCATGAGAGCTCATGGACTGGACATAGAGGTGTGTGGGCTACCTATGAGAAAATCAAAGAAAGATACTGGTGGAAAGGGATGTATAAAGATGTTTCTCACTTTGTGGAGACTTGCAGGGACTGCCAACTTTACTCTTTAGTGCGACATCGTGATGAGTTGCATCTGACTTATCCACTATGTATGCATTATAAGTGGGTGGTAGACTTGGTTACTGCGCGAGCACGCGTGAAAAAGTGGGTGAATAAAGTTCATTTTAACAATTAACTGTGGTTAAGGGATGACCGAAAAATAAATAAAGCATGAAAAATAGATACTTGGTAGGGGTGTGTATGCAAGAGACTGAGAGCGCACTGAGTAGTCCCAAATGCAAGGAATCCAATAAAAAAAGCAAAAACCACTACTGAAAAAAATAAAACACCTTAGTTTTTTTTAAAAGAATAAATATCAAGGCGATGTTAGTGGGATCAGATTTGGTTTAGGCAATGTTAATTAGTGTTTGGGTGGAATTATTATTATTATTATTTTAATTGTAATTTAGGTATGTTTTGATTTTGTATTTTGTGTTATTTTTTGTTTGTTATTCCTCTTCTTTTTTGTATATATTTTATTTTAAAATATTTCAGAATCAGTCAAACGCATTGATGGAATTTTTTGTGATTTTTTGAATTTAATTTTGATTTGTAGGGATTTTTAATGATTTTTTCTCAATCTTTAGTGAATTTTAAAAAGTTTTTTTTTGCAATTAATTCCCTATATTTTAATCACCAAGATCAGCCAGAAAATTATCCAATTCAAGAAGATAATTTTCAATGATTTTTTGTTTTTTAATTGAATTTTTATGAATTTTTTTGTGGTTTTAGGTATTTTTAAAGTATTTTTCTCAGGTTTGTGGTCAATCAAAAGAGATACCCGGCAGCGTGTGAATAGCTGTGTGCTCGGGGATAACACGCTCCACCGCACGGAGAAGACCGAACGCGTGTCCTCGCGCGTGAATACCCGCTGGCCACGCCCGTACGCACAGGCACACCGGGACGTCCGGGCTGCGTGTGAACACTGGAGGTAGAGTGGAGAAGGGGCAGGAAAGGGGGCTAAAATGGGGGGGAAACGGGGGTTAGTGGAGGTTAGTGAATTAAGTGAAAAAAGTTAGGTTAGGTGAGGGTAACTGAATTAGGTGAGTTAAGGAAATTAAGTTAATTAAGTTAGGTGAGGGGAAGTAAATTAGGTTAGTGAGGTAAATTAAGTTAATTAAGTTAGTTAGGTTAGTTAGGGTGAGTAATTTCATTAAGTAAGTTAGGTTAAGTTAGTTAGGTTGATTAAGTTAGTTAAGTTAGGTAGGTAAGGTTAAGTTGATTAAGTGAGTTAGGTAAGGTTAGTAAATTAAGTAAGCTAGTTAAGTAAGGTGAGTAAAGTAAGTTAATTAAGCTAGGTTTAATTAGGTTAGGAAACGAAATGAAGGGAAAATGAACCCGGAGGAGGAGGGGTGGAGACGACATGGCCCAGCGGAAGGGAGGAGGAGAAGGAGGATTCGGCGGCGCGCTGGCACGGCTAAAGGGAGGAGGAGGTGGAAGGCGCGAAGAAAGAAGGGGAGGAGGCGGTGTCAACTGTTCATGGCATAAATCATGGAGTTCTTATGTTTGCAGAAGAACTTCATTAGGATTCACATGGGAAACTTTCATACATAATTCAGTCATTATTTACCAACATTTGACCTAGATACCATTTAATCTCATAAGTTCCTTTGTAACTTAACATGCAATTTTCAGTTTGTATCATGTAAATTGATAAAAATTAAGTCTATGGGGACCATCTACTTGATCAACAGGAGGTAATTGACAATTTACAGGTTATGTCACATTGGTTCATGAGGTGAATTTGCTTGGAAATCAAGAAGAGTGCCCAAAAGTCCACTTGGTTTGTATGGGACTTGAAGTAATGGACTTGTGTGACTTGTAAGTGACCTATATAGTCTACTTTTGTGTGGAAGCAGAAGAGAAGTGCAGCCCGCATTTTTCGGTGCAATTTTCGGGCCTCCACACCTATGGCAGATGGAGGGAGAGCTGAAGGCTATGGTGCATGGTCTAAAGCATGCAAACACAGAGCAAACTGAAGAAAGAGAGGAGATACAAACAAAGAAGGTGAGAGTCTTTTTTGCCCATCCATTTGGTATTATGAAAATGAGTGGTATGACAGTCCATAAAAGGGGAAAACAGAGATAAAGTATTCAGTCTGCTCTTATGTACATCTTCTTCCATTCTCTTATCGTATTCATGGACCATTGAAGCCCCTCTTGTGCCCAAGTACTTGAGTGACTTTGGGGTAAGTAAATGGGAGATCTTGGAGGTGTATGGGGCTGTTTTGGACTGCTAAAACCTGTCATAAACAGGGCAGCCCACTGTTCTTATCTTCTTAAAGGGAAATCAAGTGAACCATGTGGTTGCAAGTGATGGTATTGACCTCTAAACATCAGGGCTTCATTTTAGAGTGATTAGAGAGGCTTATTCTTGAATTTATGTGCATTTTTGGAGCTTGTTTATGGGCTGGAAATTACTGTTATAAAACAAGGCTGAAGTGAATTAAAAGCTTTGTCAGTGCATTGGTCTACGTCTTGAAAGTAGTGGAGTCTACCATTCAAATACTTGTATCTTGGAGTTGTTGTTCATTGGCATTCATGAAATTGAAACCGTTTGGGCTTGCATTTGAAATATGTATTTGGATTAAATTTGAGATAAAATCTCTACATGTATTGGTCTATTTACCTCATATGCATTTGATGTAATCGAGTCAAAGTCTTTGGATTAAATCTGAGATAAAATTTGAGATAAATTATGTCTTTGGATTAAATCTGAGATAAAATCTAAAATATGTATTTGGATTAAATCTGAGATAAAATCTCTACATGTATTGGTCTATTTACCTCATACGCATTTGATACCATTCATACGCATTTGATAAAATCTCTACATGTATTGGTCTATTTACCTCATACGTATTTGATACCATTTATGTATGCTAAATATATGAAAAGGCTTGTGGTCTTCTTCTCCAACTGAATCATCTCTAAAACCCAAGACTTATCAAACCCCATTCTTTTCTCTCTCTCTTGACCTTGAATCCCTCACTCCTCTTCTACTCTAAATCCCAGTGGTAGACCTTCAACCCCCAACACGACGACAGTGGTGAACCCGACGTGAAAGGTCGGCGGCAGAAGAGAAAGTACAATGGGAGAATCATCAAGTTCGGGAGGAGATGCCTTGCAGCAATTGGTTCGTTTGATGCAAGAGAACCAACAACAACAATTGCAATTTCAGTAGCAGATGGGACTGCAGCAACAGCGGAGACAAGATGAAGAGCAGAATGATGCTGCTGCCATTAAAGCTTTGGAAGCAATTGGGCAGGAGCTCAAGCAATTTAATGGAAAAAATGTGTCCTCTTTTATCCGCCTCTATACTGACAAGTTGGTCTTCTTTGGGGTCCCTCATCATGCTTGGAGCCGATACTTTGCCCGATACTTTGCCTGTTTGGCTGTGTGTCAGAGAGAGAACCAGGGAGAGAGAAAGAGGAGAGAGAATACTGCAGAGGAGAGAGAAATACTGCAGGAAGAGAGAGAATAAGAGTGACGAGGAGAGAGAAAGACAAGAAAGATGAGGAAGCCATAGAAGCTGTGAGCAAGAAGGGAGAGAAAGACTGTAATTGTATTAATGTGTCAAAAATATATGAAAAATTACATCTTCTCTCCTTTTATACCAACGTCAGTGTGACATGGCATATTATCAACATTTTTAACACTTATTTGCTATTCCCAGCTTCTTACAATCCATCCCTTCCCAAAAGTTTTTGTCCTCAAAAACAAACCTAGAAACAACTAGAGAGGAGATGGATAGAACAGAGTACTACTCTGTTTTACAGCTTTACAAATGGGAAATGAATGAAGAATAACCATTACAAGAGCTGAATTTGAAGAACGGAAGTAAGGCCCAACTATATACATGATTTGAAGTACTTCAGAAGCAAATAGAGCCATAAAATCTTCAATAAATAGTCCCAGAACAAAGTAGACGGCTTGTGAATGAGATGTACCATATATCAAAACGAAGCTCTTGAAGAGTACTTTAAGCCCATGTAGATAGCTTGATTCTGAAAATTAGGTACGATAAAAACTGTTCTAAAACAGCGTGCTGTCCTGAATAAGCAATAGGCTTCAGCCACCAATGTCTCCCTCAAGTATGGATACTCATCCAATATGGAATCAGGTCTCCAAGAAGCCTCTTCAGAGGGTAAACCTCTCCATTTAATCAAATATTCCACAATAGAACGTGATCGAAGCTTCTATTCGCGCTGACCTATAACAGCCTCTGGGATGTACTGAACAAGACCATCTTCATCAATAGGTGGCAGCTCATCAACTATATCCACTGGATCACCATAGTAGAGCTTGAGCTGACTAACATGGAAGACGTTATGAATCTTTGTAGAAGAGGGAAGCTCTAGTTTGTATGCCAAATCTCCAATCCACTTAAGGATCCTGTAAGGGCCATAAAATCTGTGGGCAAGCTTATTACTGGATCCATCTTTCAACGTAGAGTACTTGGATTTGGGCACCTTCAACAAAACCAGCTCTCCTTCTTGAAACTCTAAAGGCCTCCTCTTCTCATCAGCATACATCTTCATTTGATCTTGAGCCTTCCTTAGATTCACCTTGCATTGCTGAAGAAGGGTCTGCATTCTTTCCAACTCTTCCTTCCCATGAGGATTGATCTTTTCATTAAAGATGACTGTGGGTAAGGGCACCTTGTAACCATACAAAGCCTCAAAGGGTGAAACTCCTATGCTCGCATGAGTGGAATTGTTGTAAGCAAACTCAGCCAGGTGTAACCAAGAATCCCATGAGGTTTGGACATCATAGCAAAAATGGCGAAGGTAAGTCTCCAACCATTTATTAACTCTCTTTGTCTGTCCATTAGTTTGGGGATGATAAGCCATAGATGGAGCCAACTTAGTGCCCATAGATGTAAATACCACTTGCCAGAAGTTACTCATAAACTTTGAGTCCCTATCATGAACAATCACCTGCGGTAATCCATGTAGTCTAAAAATATGCTCCATAAACTAGTTGGCCACTTGAGAAGCAGTAAACTGAATTTTTGTTGGGATAAAATGAACTGCTTTGGTGAGTCTGTCAACCACCACATAAATACTATTCCACCCCTTCTTGGTAGTAGGTAAGCCAGTGATAAAGTCCATAGTAATATGAGTCCATTTACCCATAGGAATAGGCAATGGCTGTAACAAACCTCCTAGCTTATGGGTGCTATCCTTATTTTCCTGACAAGGCATACACTTCATAACGAAGTCCTTGACATCTTTCCACAGTCCTTTCCAATAAAAACTCTTGCTGATCCTGTCATAAGTCTTGAAAACTCCCAAGAGTCTAGCTAAAGGCGAAGAATGTAACTCCTCCATAATTTTTCGCTTGAAATAAGAAGTAGAGGGAATAACAATCTTGCCCTTCCACCAAATAAGACCATTTTTAAGCTGATAATGCGAGTTTTCTTCCATAAGACCTTGCTGTAATTTTTGAAAGATTTGGCTAAATTCCTCATCTAAAAGATAGGCCTCCTGTAGTTCTTCAATCCAATCATTATGTAGTTCTGTCATGGCTGACACTTTGCAGGCCCACATACGAGAAAGAGAATCAGCCACTATGTTATCTTTGCCCCTTGTATGAGTGATGTCAAAGTCATAATTCTGTAATGTAGCTACCCATCGTCGTTGCTTTGGAGTGAGATTTGATTGAGTAAGGAAATACTTGAGTACCTGATGATCACTATGTACTCTGAATCGGCTGCCATATAAGTAATGGTGCCATTTCTTGATTGCATGCAGGATAGCCAACATTTCATGGTCATAAACATTCATGGCCATCTCCTTATCTGTAAGCTTACGGCTCTCAAATCCAATTACTCCATGCTCTTGAAGCAAAACAGCCCCAATGCCACGGCCACTAGCATCACACTGTATAGTAAACTCTTTGGAGAAATCCGGGCATACTAGGATAGGAGCAGAAGTAAGTAGTTCCTTTAACTGGTTGAAGCTGCTATCTGCAAGAGCATCCCAAAAGAAAGCCTCTTTCTTCAACCTATCAGTCAAAGGAGCTGCAATTGCCGCATAATGCTTTATAAATCGGCAATAGAATGAAGATAGACCAAGAAATCCTCTAAGAGAGGTAGTCGTAGTAGGCGTTGGCCAATCTCTTATGCATTGCACCTTCTTGGGATCAGCCTGTATTCCTTTTTCACTGACTATATGCCCCAAGTATTCCACTTCAGTCTGCATGAAAGAGCACTTCTTCTCCTTAGCAAAAAGCCTATGATGTCTCAACACATCAAAAATCTTCCTCATATGTGACAAATGACCCTGTAAAGTCTTGCTATAGATCAAAATGTCGTCAAAGAATACCAAGACAAACTAAAAGAGGAAAGGTTGCAAGATCTTATTCATTAGGCTTTGAAAGGTAGCTGGAGCGTTTGTAAGCCCGAATGGCATCACCAAGAAATGATAGAGCCCACGATCAGTCCTAAAAGCAGTCTTGACTTCATCACCCTCTCTCATGCGAATCTGATGATACCCTGATCTCAAATCAATCTTTGTGAAGAATCGAGCCCCCTTAAGCTCATCAAGAAAATCATCAATCCTGGGTATAGGATACCTGTTCTTCACTGTTATCTTATTGAGATCCCTGTAGTCAATGCACATTCTGAAAGATCCATCTTTCTTTTTGACTAACAGGACTAGAGATGCATAAGGTGAAGAACTTGGTTCGATGAATCCCATTTCAGGAAGCTCTTTGATTTGCTTGGCTACTTCCTCTCGTTCACATTTTGATAGACTGTAAGGTGGCTTATTGATTGTCTTTGAGTTGGGCTCCAAATCAATGGGCTGATCCACTGCTCTCTTAGGAGGCAATGAAGTAGGTACTTCAAACAAATCTCTATACTCCTTAAGAAGAGCTGTCAAGGCTGGATGGTTTGCTGAATTATTGGGTTGAAAATCAGATCTACTAGGAATTCCTTGTAAATGGATGAGCTTTCCATTGGAGAAAAACTCCATATATAACTGTGAGAAATCCATAGTGATCCTGCCTAATATCATCAACCAATCACAACCAACTACAATATCTATGGACCCCATTTCCAAAGTGATCAGGTTTACTTTGACTTCAAAATTTTCAGCCAACTGCAAAGAAACCTGTGGGCAAATCTGTGTGCTGTTTCCTTCTTGATGATTAGCCACTTGTACTCTAATGGGCTGCTGTAAGTCTGTGGGAACACAATTTAACTTGTCCATGATGGACTTATTGACAAAACTGTGAGTATTGCCACTATCTATCAGGATGAACATTGGCTTTCCACATATGCTTCCCTTCATACGAAGTGTATTAGGGCTCTTAGATCCCGTCCAAGCATCCATAGAGATAGAACAATTAGTGGCAGCAAGCGACTCATCACAAGATCCACCAGGATCAAACGGAACATCTCCGCCTCGATCAAAAGGAAAAGAGTCGGCTGGATCATAAAAGTAATCCTGTCCAATGTCCTCCTCAAGATCTTCATTTTCAGCATTGATTGCCACTACATTAGCTTCATCTATGTCATCTTCAAAGTCCTCAAAAACTAGCATTCTGAAGCTTTGGCTTGAAATTTTTGTATACACACTTTGAAGCATGATCAGGAGTATACTTTTCTCCACACTTGAAGCATAAGCCCTTGTCCTTCCTTTCCTTGTAAAGATCCATGGGAATAGATTTAGGATTTGTATTAGCTGAAGTGGACTTAGGCCTGTTGTGTCACCCTGCTTAAATTCAACCTTTGGACTGTTTGCTGTCCTGAAATTACTTTGAGACCTAGAAGCATTAAATGGAGGATAAGTTGGTACCCGTAAGCTCCCACTAGGCATATGATTGCTGCCATAAATGTTACCAACTTGTCCTTGCTTTAAAAAAGTCCTTGGTTGTCCATAACTTGGCTGAAATGAAGACTCTTTCCTATACTTTCTTCCATAACGCTCCGCAAGCTCAATAGCCTTGAAAAGTGAAGTAGGATTTTGCGCCATAACATCAGCTAACAAAGATGGCTCCAAACCATAAACTTGTGAAGCTTGGCCTCATCACTGATGCTTTCCACATACATGGTCAAGTTGAGGAATTGGTTTGTATATTCTCTTACACTTAGGCCCCTTTGTTCCAAACCATACCATCTCCGTGCTAGCTTCTCTTTTTCAAGAGGCGAAACAAAGACTTCAACCATAAGTGCCTTGAAAGCTTCCCAATTCTCAATAAGTATATTCTCTTTCTTGATATACCTCCACCAGGTATGGGCAAATCCTTCTAGATGCAAGGAAGCAAAGTGAATCTTCATATCATCAGTTTTAGGGTATATATCAAAATAGGACTCCATTTTAGAGGTCCATTCCTCTAATTCTGATGGTGAAGATGACTGGCCATTAAATTTGGCTAAAACAATTTTGTCCTTGAATTCTCTATCATGAAAGGGTTGCTGTCCCAAAATTGGCTGATCAAGATTTCCAAGTACAGAACCTCCAAATTGAGACTGAAATCTTCCAACAGGTGATTGAGAATTACCATGTAATCTTCCTGTTGGTAAAGTACCCCTGGAATTTTGAGTATGCAGTCCAAAAGCTTGAGTATTGGCCCCATTCAAACTGCCCAAATAGTCATCATGCCTTTGTGAAGCTTCTTCTACTTCATACTGACTATTAGGAATGCCTCTTCTTCCAATGATCCCATTTCCATGACCATTCTGGTTGGATGGCTGAAGTGGGACTGAAGGGCCACTATTTGAACAAGCCTTCTCATTAACTTCTTTTGATGCCATTTTCAATTGTGTGAGTTTAGAGATTTGTGCCATGAGTTGGTCATTGGATTCTACCAACTTATCAATAGAAGCCTTGGTCTGATCAGTAGATTGAACCATCTGCTCCATTCTTGACAAGATGGCCTCATGTCGTTCCCTATGTCTTTGTTCATGGGCACACAAAGTATCAGTGAGTATACTGATTTCTCCTTGTTGTTGAAGCTCTTCAGGGTTCTCTTGAAGTGTGCTATCCATCATGGAATCCCTGATTTACTGAGCATAATCCTCCTGGACCTTATTTTTGCCTTTATGTCCTGCGATACTAGTGGTCATGCAGTACCCCTTGTCAGTAAAACGGCTATAACTTTGGCTAGGAAGCTTCGATTTCAGAAATTTTTTGTGCGAATCGAAGCTAACAATGCCCTTTTCGAGATGAGCTACAGCACGCTATAATAGGCTTAGGACAAAAAATTCTGTAACTGGATTTCAGAGTCTGAAGTGTCCAGTCCTGCAACCTGTCTAGACTTGTAAGTGCCATGTTTTGACCCTGTAATGCAAGATAGTAACCCCAAATGGTTACCAAACCCTGCAAAGGGGTATATAGGACCTATGGGTATCCTGTAGTACCTGCACCTGTGCTTTAGCAATGAAGGGTGTACTTGTAACCACCTGTAAATACCCTGTAAGTGACCTATAAATTCCATGTTTTACCCTGTTTTGGTCCTGTAGGTACTTGAGTCTTTGGAAAGTCTTCAATCTTCAATCCTCCACTCAGTGTACCTGTGTGAGGGATAAAACGGCATGACAGGCTCCCTACACGGGCTCCGAATCACCGGGAGGTGGGCAAAGTTCCCCCCGGGTCGGTTGGTTGCACCCCTTCGGGATCTTCGATAGTGAGGGAGGGTCACCTCTCTTTTGTCCGACTATCTCCCTCGGCATCCACCTTTTTCCTCGGTGGGAATATCAACATGGCAGAGGCTAGTGTACTAAGCAATCAGCATGATATGCATTTCAGAAATATTCATTTAGCCTTTCATGAGATGCAATTGATTGAGATAAGAAAATTTTGGATAGGAGAAGGGTCTTACCGCTGCAATTTAGTGACTCACTGATTGCTAGTACTTACCCTTTTACAATATTTCAATTTGGGTAAAAGAAATTCAGCTAATCAATTGGATTAGAGTAAACAAAGGCATCAATCAATGTATTCAGTCAATAGGATTCAAATGTTATGCTGAAATTTCAGATTGAAGCCTTTAATTCACTGATTGGAACTAATATGCATTAAGCAAGCATTGCATTCATGAATAGATGGATTCAAGCAAAGGTTGGCTGAGAATTTGATGAATAATGTTCAATTATTTAATCTCTCAATCAAATGGATTAAGCTCATCAATTGGATTAATGCGAGAGATTAAGAATTGAAGAGAAATACCTTGACATGGCTGAAGATGACTTGTCAAATGCTTGATAGAGCCCCCGATTGTCCAATGTTGGTAAAATAATCCATAAGACTTGCTTATCTGGTGCTTGAGACCAATCTTGAAGCTTCAAATGCTTGAAATTGAAGCATTAAACCCGTTTCCCCCAAATTTTTGCTCCATAGAAGCTCTTGATCTTCAAACTTTAACCATTCCGTGCTTAATCTTTGCAATTTGTTGAAGAATCCTTGCTGAGATGATTCCATGGGCCAAAAGGATGAAGAATCTTCAAGAAATTGTCAAGAAATGAAAGCTTGGGCTGAAGCTTTCATGGCTGCCATGGACTGTTCACCTAGGGTTTATGAAGAGGCTGAGAAACCTTTAATGGAGCTGAATCTTCTCTTCCAACTGATGATTTTGGTCACCAATGATCAACAAGAAGTGCCATGGTTGAGGATGAAGCAGGCTAAGCAGGAGCAGGGCTGGAATCAGCCCGAAAATTGCACCGCAATTTTCGGGGCTGTTTCCTGCTCTATGGCTGAGGCAAAGCTGAGCAATCCTATGCTCATACTGAAGATCTTGAACAGGGGAATCTATTCCATGTAATATTTGGCCAAGAAAGTCAGGGTTTAGAGAGATATGAATTGATCTTTAGGGCTGATCTTCCATGAAACCTGCAGGAAACTCCAGGAAAGGGGAAAGAGAAACCCCTCTTTTCAAAGTAACCACAGTTTGTTCCCAAACTAGGCCCTGTTAACCATCCTTTACCCTAGTTACCTTCAGTTTTGCATAAAATTTGATGACGTCCAGCCATTTAAGCCTTTACCCGCCATATCTGACCTTGGATATCTCCAGATGTAGTCACTTGCTAACTGTAGGTGTCCTGCAGCACTCCACTAGTCACTGTCTTGTACCATTTTTGTCTGAAATTGGTTTTGAAATAGGAAAATGGGATTGAAAATGGAAGAAAATAATGGATCAAAGACTCAATCGATACCACTTGTCAGAGAGAGAACCAGGGAGAGAGAAAGAGGAGAGAGAAGACTGCAGGAAGAGAGAGAATAAGAGTGACGAGGAGAGAGAAAGACTAGATTTAGAGAGAGAAAGACAAGAAAGATGAGGAAGCCATAGAAGCTGTGAGCAAGAAGGGAGAGAAAGACTGTAATTGTATTAATGTGTCAAAAAGATATGAAAAATTACATCTTCTCTCTTTTTATACCAATGTCAGTGTGACATGGCATATTATCAACATTTTTAACACTTATTTGCTATTCCCAGCTTCTTACACTGTGCATGGCCTCCAAGACCGGATTCATGGTCTTTTTCAAAAAGATGCGGGATGGTCTGGATTCAAGAAGGCTCTTTGAGAAGAATTCTTTCTTGAAGACTTTGGCCTCATGACGAAGAAAATATTCACTGAATGGGTTGAAAGGCCCAATAAGGGACTTACCACTACTCTTCACCGCGAATTTGAAAGCAAATTTGCTCAGCTAGATCCTGATGAACAGCAGAGTATGGAGAGCCAGAAGATTGAATTGTTTCTAAAAGTTGCGGATCCTTTTCTTCAAGAGAAGCTAACTGATCGGCTTGAAGATCCTGACTCTGAGACATGATTGAAGACTGCTTGGGGTGATGTCATTGAAGCAGTTAATATGATTGCTCGAAGAGAGCTAATGGACCTAAGGTGGGGGTCTACCTCTGCACCATCTGAGTCCATAAAAGAGCCTGTTCTTGTATCTTGACCTCCTGTCTCTATGGCCGAGCAACCAAGAAATCCTGTTGTTCCACCTCCAAAGAAAGATGTTATGGATGAGCTGATCAAGAGAATGCGGGATCTCCATCTTAATCTAACGGAGATTAATTCTAAGGTGGAAAGGCTTGATGTGAAAGTGGAAGAAAGAGGACGGACAACTGCCCAAAGACCCATACGAGAAGGCTTCAAAAGACGTTGTATCTAGTGTGATAGCCTACAGCATGATAAGAGGGAGAGCACTGCATTCCGTTAAGCTGAGGCGCAAAAATTAGTACTTTGGAAGGATGGTAAAATTCATGCGACCGAAACTGGGCTTCCTCTTGAGCCAAATTTCAGTAATGGTGGCATGAAGAAAAGGCTGAAGGATTTGGCAACAAGAACAGCCTATGCGGCTGTTGATGCAGCTACCTATGGGCTACAAATTGAGCCAACTGATGAAATTGTTAAAGCATGTAAAGCTGATATAAAATCTAAAGTGTGGATGCAGGCCTTAGATCGCATGGAGTGAGGCAAGGCATCCAAAGATGATTTAACTACTGTCAGTCAATGCATCTGAGGAAGAACCGGATGGACCGAGCCGGTTAATTCATTTTCAGCTTTCGCTTGGTTGGCTGAAATCAATAATCAAGAAGCTATGGTAGAAGAAAAGAGAAGAAGAGATGAAGATGTTGCCGGCCCCGCCTCTTCGGGGCCAACCAAACATGTGACAAGAAGTAAACCGAATCAGTAGAAGGATGCTAAAAATCCACCACCACCACCACAGCATGATATGGAAAATGCCCCACAAGCAAAGAAGACGGAAGGAAAGAGAAAAGGTAAACATCCCAGCTACAAGTTGCAGTCAGACATAGAGACTGCGACGGATCTCAAGCGGATCCTAGAAGAAAGGATTCTTGGAAGCAAAATTGAATTTACATTGGGTGAAATTCTCGGAATCGCAAAATGAGAATTTCATGATGTAATAATTGATGTAATTAAACAGAAAAGAAAATATGTTGATGAAGAAACTGAAGAATCTGTGCATGCTTTTTTGCAAGCTCTTCATGTGTATTTGCAGGATGAAGAGAAGTTGAATACTCAAGGGATTCGATTGGAGGCAATCAAAGAATTGATTGCAGCCATAGTAGCCAAAGATGAAGACATCTATGAAGCAAAAATTGAAGAAGCTATTGCAAAGAATGTTATGGTGGGGTCTTCTCAATCCAAAGAGCAGCCCATGCATAAGAAAGAAGCTCATCTTCACAACATGCAAGAAGATATTGATGCTCATTTTGTTCCAAGTAGTCATTACTCCCGTACTCATTGGGCAAGGGCGACCACCGAAACCGTTGTCAAGATTGGAGAAAGAGAGACTCCATGCATTGCCCTTATAGACCATGGTTCGGAGATCAACGTCATGTCAAGAAGTCTCTATGAGAATGGCGGATGGCCCATAGATGTGGACCCAGTATGGCGCATGAAAGCAACTAATAATTCTTCCGACGATCTCTATGTGGCATGTCCTTATGTACGGGTTACTATTGGTAATGTAAAAGATGAATTTCATTTATTTGTTCAAGATTTGTGTAGCTATCCTATCATTCTTGGTCAACCTTTTATTTCTGAGTCTTGTTTGGAGAAAAAGGCCCTTGATGATGGCTCATCATATGCTCAAATAAGAAGTAAGGATAATGACAAAGTTGGTCAATTTCTGACTGTATGTGTAAATCATCACCGGAATAGAGATCAATTGAGAGATCATCTTGTGCCTCCTAATGCCCGAGAATTTAAGGGTTTTCAGGTTGCACTGCTATAAGTGTAGGCTATGGCAGTGTATCATGTCATAAAAATTTGCCTCCACATGTAAAAGGGGAGCGTGTCATCACCGGTACAGACATAGCCATGTTTTTCAACCACCATATTAGTGAACCAATCACTGTGAGGAGTCATGTGGTTCGATGCTCTTGAATCAATATACCAATCTGCATCATCAGTGGATTTTGCAGCAACTTTGTCTTTTACATACTGCATGGCAAACAATCTATCTCCTGAAGTATCATCTGCCTAACTAGACGTAGCAAAGTGTCCATGTTGTTTGACTTTCTGATTGCTGTGCTTCTTCCAACAGTCCTTGGCAATATGCCCATACTTCCCACAATAATGACAATCCTTATCCTTATTTGGATTGTCAGATGGACGATGCTATTGCCAGGAGCCTCTGCCTCTAGGGCTAGATCTCCCCCTGCCTCTAAAGTTTCCACCACCTCTTGCATTCGATACATGCTAGTTGTTATTGCCATAGGATGCATTTTGCTGGCCTCCTTTGCCAGATCCATAGCCTCTACCACGGTTTCCAAGGCCGTGTTGATTAGAATAGAAAATTGCATCCTTGTTTTTAGAACTGCTAGATCCTGTAGCCAAGCCAAGCTTAACCTCTTCATGGATAAGCAATGCAACCAGCTCATTGAAATCAGTCATTTCAGCCCGCACAGACATAGAAGTGTCAAAAGACTTATACTCAGGCCCCAAGCCATTCAAAGTCACAGCAACCATGTCTTCATCTTCAACTTGTGAACCAATAGATGCCAGCTGATCCGCAATGGTCTTAACCTCTGTGACATAATCCTGTATAGATATGCTCTTTCTCTCCATGTTGTTGAACTTTTGCTTCAATTGTATCTTCCTGGCACTTGTGGTTGTGCCATAGTACTTGACCAAAATGTCCCATGCATTCTTAGGAGAGCTGCAGTTCATTATCTGCATTACTATGGCATCTGAGATACATAAAGAAAGCCAGTGCAAGACTCTACGAGCTCTTTTTGTCCAAGCTCGATGTAATCGTCTTTGATCAGCTGTAGGTCGATCTGGGAGCTCAAGTTCAGCTTCCGCTCCAGCCACCAACTCCTAATAGCCTTTCCCTATTAAGAAGTTCTCCATGCGGAACTTCCATATGGCATAATTGTTAGTGTCAAGCTTTTCCCCCACTATTTGGGTTATGTTGTCAGTCCTCTTTGCATTATCCATGTTGTACGCTCTATCTGACTACCTGCAAGCCAAAATCTTCCTGACAATTCAGTTTCAACCTGCAATTTTTTATGACAGTTTTCAGCAACCCCTATGCTCAAACAATCAGTATTTCAGCCTGAAAACAATGGTACATTCAGCTCCTGACACTTGACAATCACCTAGGTATTGTAGCGTGCATGTACGGACTACATTCAATGCAAAACCAGCATGTATTTGGGAAACCTGTTCATGTACAGACAAGCAATCTACAGGCTGAAAATGACAGTAACCAGCAACTCTTCTTTGATCTCAACATAGAGGATACATGCCCCAAGAACACTTATAGCAGTTCAGAGTTTTATATCTGTATATGGAGTTCTAGACATGTCAGTCTGACACTGTATACATCATGTATTGCAAGTCCAAGAGCAAGGTACACTTGCTGTAAATTTCAGCCAAGCAAAGATAGTCAATGATAGTGTATTTTAGTCCACCAAACTCTTCAAAATGTCATAGACATATGCCACCATACATGGGAACCAATACATGAACCTGTCAACACCGATGAGTGTCCTGTCTTTAGGAGCAATGTTAGACAATGCATTCATGACATTTATCTCCTCAATCTTTACACTGGACTTTGCAAGTATAATGTTGCGATCATTGGATTTCTCCCACACATTTTCTTTTCCCTTTTCTTTGCACTTTTCATTGTGCATCTTATGGCACTATAGTCATATGTGTCCATATGTGTCCTGCTTTTCTACAATAATGGCATGTAAGATCAGACTTATGTCCATGGGACTTGCTGTGTCCACGTGACTTAGATTGGGACTTCTGAGAGTTTTTCCCATGACAATTATTATCTTTCTTACCACTTCTGCCACCTCTAATGGATAAAGCATGTGAACTATTGGAAGCATCATAGTTTTTCCTATTAATTTCTTCAATCAAAAGAGCACTCTCTACATCTTTCAATTTCATCCCATCAAGTTTGTTGGTATAGATCGCAGTGGGAAATAAATCCCAAGACTTAGGTCAAGTGCCAAAAAAAACAAAGGATCTAGATTATCGTGAAAGTCAATACCTTGTGTTGAAGCAGATTCTTCATGATAGAATGAAACTAGCTAAAGTGAGTGAACAATGGGGTCCCCTCCTTCATGTTTGCAGATCTATGTTTAAGCCAATACATTTGCAAAGTAGGGCTCTATTTTACATAAATTTCCTAAATATTTTCCCATATATTCCATGCACTCTGATCTTCATCTTCAACAACATTATTGTGGACCTCTTCAAAGAGTGATAAAATAGTGGACTTGCATGGTGCATCTAAATCAAACCAGTCATCTTCATCCATGTTCTCGAGTTTAATATATTTGTTTCTTAGTGACTTAATTTGTAATTTTTGCACCAAAACTTGCCATATTTGAGACTTCCATTAGCCATAGTTGGTGCCATCCAACTTGGAAATATTAAACAAAGCCGTATCTTTGAGATAACCAGCCATAATGAGTCAAATAGAGGCAAACTATGTAGAAAACAACCTACTATAATTAGCAATAAATAGGCCAAAACCACTACCAAAACAAGCTGAAAATAAGAGAAACTACCAAAATACTAGTTGTACACCAAATAGTACCAAAAGTACATCAAAATGACATGATTACTGTTGAGATTGGAAAAAGACTAATTTTTGTTGTTTTTGAGGTCTGAATGGTTGATTTTTGATGGATTTAGAGTGATGTATCGTTGATAATAGAAGTGTTTGAGAGTGTTTTGGATGATATTGATTATGTTTTTGAAGTTCATGATGATTTTTAGTGGAAATATGAAGCTCTGTGATGTTCTGATAGGTTCTGTTGAGGTTCTGATTGGTTCTGATACCTTCTATATAGCTTTTGTTTTGTTCTGATATTCTTCTGTATGAAGCATGGATTGATGATTGATGAAGGTTGAAATATTTTGAAGGTTTATTGAATAGTTTTTTATAGTTTGGAATGGTTTTAGTATGAGTTATGAGGATTTGATGTTCTTTGATGACCTTTTGTAACCCTCTGTAAACCTTCTATAGAGCCTCTATCTCTGTTCTGTATCTGCTCTCTTCCTGTTCTGTTCTGTTCTGTAGATCTTTTGTAAGTGTTCTATAGAATGTATGTGTGACTTTGGAAAAGTTTTCTAACTTTTGGAAAGGATGAATATAAGTTCAAAAGAGCTAAAATAAATGGAAGAAGCAGCTGCTGAAGACTGAAGAGAAGACTGGAGTGACAGTGACAGTAGTGAGCTATGAAGAGACACTGTAGTGGCTCTGGTGCCTCTTTACATAAGACATACCTCTTGGGAGGTGCATCCACGACCTAAGAAGGATTATTGAGAGTCATTATTAGAGTATCGTAGTGAGGAGATGATGTACTATTGAGAGAGAGAGAGAGAGAGAGAGAGAGAGAGAGAGAGAGAGAGAGAGAGAGAGAGAGAGAGAGAGAGAGAGAGATAGCCAATTCTATCAAAACAGTGTATCTGTATATGAGAGATTGAGAGAGAAAACTATGAAGACATTGAAGATGAATGCTATGTGATTGATTTTCATTTGAAAATGGTGTATTATTTTATGTTCATTTTTCTATTGATGGATTCTATGAAGACGTTGAAGATTATGGTTGATTTTATCAAATCCGTGGGAGATATCTACTATGATGTTGTGTGAAGAATTGATGTTTTCTTTGTTTTGGTCATCAAAAGAATAAAATAAAAGTCTTTTAATGTTACAAGATGGATTTTCTTGCAGAAGAATCCCTTTTTCCTTGGTGTCTCTCTTGGGGCTCCATGTTTTTAGTGCACAGCTAGGGAAACTTTCCATCAACAAGCATCAGAAGAGGCTAAAAATGAAGGAAATGGCATTGCTAAGAAGAGAAGAATTCAATGGATGCTTGCAAAGTTCCTTTTTCCATTGAAGAGTTGGAGATTCTTATTACCAAATCCACTTTCCATAAGAATTTCATCCCACAATGGCAAAAACATATTACTATCATGATGCATGCTCTATGCGGTGGTTTGTTTTCTCTTCCTGTTGAAGTAGCAGAAACTTGCATCTTGGTGGCAAATTGATTGGGAACAAATTGAAGAGCAGAAGCAGAGAGAATGACTATCCATGGAAGATTTGGTATTCATTGAGAAGTCTCCAGACATCATCAAGTGGGAGATCGTGAAGAAGCTTCATGAGTCGTGGTCTGTGGAGGTTCACGAAAACAAGAAGAAAAAGAGTTGGGATTTGTTCGTGGATGCTCAACAGCAAGATACATGGGATGCTTGGTGCATTGAAAATCTTCTGTTTGTCCAATTAGCAACCCACTGGAAGTTGGTAAATAGAGTGTTTTTCACAACATACACTATTGAAACTATCAGAAGCTGGCATTATTATAATGGCACAACAACGATCCTAAGAAGAATGAGTTTTGATACTTTTAGAATGGAATATCTCCACCTTTGTAGTGGTTTGAAAGCTGAATTCAGAGATGTTGAAAAGAAGGAAGTAGAGGAGATGTTGGTCAGAGAATCCCCCAAAGACTAAAGCCCCTCTTTGATTCTATTTTGTTGAGTAATGAACAACTAGTTGGAGCCAAGCCCTTGATGAATGACGCAATCAAGAGGCAAGCGTTAGAACGAGTCGAGAGGTACATAAGAAGAGAGAAGGAAAAAATCAAAGCTGAGAATGAGCTTGCAATAGAAGCCTCCTTTGACACCCCAAAAGCACTCTTTACAAAAGTCCCCATGGTGACTCAAGGTCCCCTTCCTAGTCAGATTTGTCCTGGAAATATTGATGGATAGGCCAGCGAATGTAGTCCCATTGCCAATTTTTAAGGGAGAGTACAATGAAGACCCTGATCTTCATGTAGCAAAATTAATGGTAGCATGTGTGGCTAACAATGCCAAAACCCCTGAGCATTGGTTAGCGATATTCCCCGCCACATTCAAGGGTGCGGCGTCTCAATGATATGAGAGACAAGGAATATGAAATTTTGGCACATGGGACAACCTAAAGTTGGCCTTCCTCACTAAATTCAAGCGTGAAGGTTTTGAAGAGCGGATGTGAGGGAAGTTCATGAACCTAAGTTAGTCCTCTAGAGAAAGAGTGGAAGCTTATGTCTCACGAATGAAATCCATCCTGAAGAGATGGACTAACCATCATTTGGACAAAGGCATCCAGAAAGGAGTGTTTCTCAGAGGCCTACAACCTAGAAGTTTGCAAGTTTGTGAAATTGAGAAGACCAGTCAATTTGCAAGCTGCAGTGGAAGGTACAAGATTGTATGACGAAGTTGAAGCAAGGCTATCAATGACTCCAGGAAGAGGAGTCTTACCTTTTCCTATGCCAAGAATGGTATACCTACCAAATGCAGTTCCAGGGATAGTTCCCTACCCCTATCCCCAGATGCAAATAGTGCCGTAGTATAGTGCATCTAATCCACTATGGTCACCACAGACAGCAGTGCCTCAAATGATGGTTCAACCACAACAACAGTGGCCTCAAACAGTTCCTCCAATGGCAACTCAACAACAGTGGAACCCTACCAACTGGAATCAACAATCCCAAGTCTTAACAAGAGCTCTGAATCAGAACCAAAACAGAGGACCCTCTAGATCGACCCAATCAGTTTATGCAATAATTACAGAAGCTTCCCAAAACCCTACTACAAGCACTTCAGGAGGTGAAAATCTAAAGGACTACTTATCCAAGTCAGTTGCAAGTATCAAGAAAGAGCTTATGGATGTGATTACAGAGTAGCTATAGATGTTGAAGGTGAATACCACCAATATATCCACCCCTATGGGAACTCGAAGAGATGTGATGCACTCTAATACATGGTGCGGAAAGTGTCATCAAGCGGGACATTTAGCCATTGAATGTACCCAAAAACCAATCATTCCTGGAGCCTTTTGTTCCTATTGTTTGAGGAAGAACCATACAGAGGATATTTGCTCTCTGAAAGAGAGGCATGAACAAAGATAGAAGGATGAAAATGCAAGATTCAACTTGCTAGAATACAAAATGACAACAGAGGATATTGGACCAAAGCCCAGGGAGTTTGGCGCTAATTTTGGTCCAGGGAGGTCTCCCTCTCAAAGTTACAGAGGACGATAGTCTGGCGATGGTCAAAGATCAGAGGTGGAATGTTACAGGTGTGGAGAAAATGGTCATATCTCCCCAAATTGTCCAAACACTAGATGATCTATGGATTACAAGCCCTTATGCAGTCAATGCAAAGGAGAAGGCCACACTGCAAAGGACTAGCCCTTGTAAAGGCCAATGGCACTGATAGGCAACAGAAGGTACAAGAGCTTGCCTCCAATTTTGTAGAGTTGGAAGTTGCCGCTGTCACGTGCGCCAAGAAGAAGGAACTAGTTATTCAGAACAAAAATAATTCCCTTGCCAAGACTACAATGTTCAACTTGCCAACAGAGGGACAGAGCAGTACAGGACAAAATAGTGCAGTATAGAGCACTGTAGTGCCACAGAGAGTCACAAAGACAGTCCCAGAAACAAGAGAGATCTAGGAGATAGACGATACAGAAGCACCTCCAGAAACAGAGGAAGTGCTGATGCTGCCATTGCTAGAAGAAAAAGGAAAGATGAAAATGGGTGTAGCCCCATTCCCAAGGAGGCTGGAAAAGCCCGTGGATCCTATCAAAGAATATGACTTGGTCAAAGACCTAGACACTTTTAAACCTAACTTAACATTCCGGCAGTTACTGATGCTGTCTCCCAGTTACCAAAATAAATTTAAAATCATATTGACAAGAAGACGCGGACTAAGGATTGCTTCCCCAACAACAATAAAGTCCAACAAAGCCGCAGAACTTGTGAAGGAAGTAGATGTGGCTAACTCCTTTCTGGATCCTAGAACCCTAGAGATTAGTGTATGGATAGAAGGATGCTTTATTTCAGATACATTGATTAATGGAGGTTCATCAGTAAACATAATGACGAATGTGACAATGAAGGACTTAGGGTTGCAAGGAATTCAACCTACACAGTGGCTTATTAGATTGGTAGACCAAAGCAGAATTAACTCGTTGGCTAACCTATTTGGTGGTCAAACCAAATTCTTATGGGACCTCATACCCTCTGCTATTGGGAAGACCTTGGCTTTTTGAAGCAAGAGCCAAGACGAACTGGTTCAAAGGAACCCTAACCCTAGGCAGAGGACCCAACAAAGTGGTGTTGAAATTGTATGGATCGCAAAAAGGCAATGTATCCACATCCATCGAAGTCATAACTGACTCCTCCAATGAGGTAACAGATGGTACATCATGAGACGAAGAGGCTGTTAAACAGATCTTTCCAAAGAAAATAGAGGCACATTCCCTAACAGTAGACACTGTAAGCCAACTACCAAGGAAAGCAAAGTCTTTGTCCATGGGAGAATACCTCCTGCCTCAACTAGAATCGACTTCTAAAATCACCTTTGACAGTGAAATAGAAGCATGGATGTACTATTCTCCCTGTTACATGGCAGTAATAGAGATAGAACAGAGACAGAGTAGAGATAGAGCCAGAGATAGAAGCAGAAGCAGAAACAGACACAGAGGCAGAAGATCTGTTATTCTCCTACCGAGCCTCTACAAAAACAGAGACAGAGCCTCCAGAGGAAGAGGATGAAAATGATGAGGAAGAAAACGAAGCAGGTTATGAAAGTGCAGTTGAAGAAGATCCTCTGATAGTGGAAGATCTTGTTGATATCCCTACAGAGACCTCAGAGGCCGAAGATCTTAGGGTGTTGGATGGAAGGACCATGGTTCCATTTGGGTTAACCAATGGATTACAAAGTATGTAGAATCTGCATAAGAAATGGATCAAAGGCATGAAAATTAAGTTCACCAGTGGCTCGTGTCACCCTGACCGTTCAGTCCAAAGAAAAGATGATAATGATACCCCTTGCCAACAAAAGCCAAAGCCCTCAGAGCCATGGCCTCTAGAAGGTTTGTGCTATGTGACATTCTTGGACACATCCTTTGAAGATGAATCCCTAAGTCTAGAAGAAATCACCACTCACACAGAAGCAAACAAAGCTTTGATACCCTTCTAGCAACCTCAACAGACAAATGAGTCATCTCTTCAAAAGGAGGACACTGGTTCTAGTGGAACATTAGATGAGGACACTACTCTCTTGAAAGAGTCAAACCTCTTTCCAGAAGCAATCTGTGGGACATTTATCCGCGAAGTGGAAGGTGAAAGACAAGTGACGTTCTTGGATACTAACAGTACTCACTTTAAAGTGGGTCTCAATCTTCCAGAAGAAGAACTAGTGGTCCTGCGAGACCTACTCAAAGATAACTTAGATGTGTTTGCTTGGTCATATAAAGATCTAAGGGGGATTGATCCCACAGTATGCCAACATCACATTGACCTAGAGCCTGATGCCAAACCTGTAAGGCAAAGAAAAAGGCGTATGAATCCTAATTATTCTGCTCTAGTGAAGGCTGAATTATTGAAAATTCTTGAAGCCGAGTTCATTTATCCCGTGGCTAACAGTGAATGGGTTTTGGCCATTGTGGTTGTACCCAAGAAGAATGGGAAACTTCAAATATGTATAGACTTTCAAAAGCTCAATTCAAAGACAAAGAAGGATAATTTCCCTATCCCTTTTACAGACCAACTATTGGACACAGTGGTAGGCCATGAGCTCTATTCCCTCTTGGATGGATTCAACGGATATAACCAAGTCCAAATTTCAGAAGAGGATCAATCCAAAAAAACCTTCACTGCAGAATCGGGGACTTATGCCTATAGAGTGATGCCATTTGGGCTCTGTAATGCTCCTATCACCTTCCAATGAGTAATGATGGCTACCTTCCAGAATCATCTTCATGATTTCATTGAGGTGTATCTTGATGAATTTTGTGTCTATAGCTTAATCCGTGAGCACTGGGGACACCTAGAGCAATGTCTTGACAAATGCGGAGAGTATGGGATTTCTCTCAACTTTGACAAATGTGTCTTTGGCATCTCATCAGGATTTCTTCTGAGCCATATAGTCTCTGCGCAAGGAATTACAACAGACCCAGCAAAGATTGAGAAGATAGACACCTTGACAACACCAACAAACGTCAAGCAATTGAGAGGATTTCTTGGCCATGTGGGCTACTATAGAAGATTTATTGAACATTTTGCAACCAAGGTAGCCCCTCTGCACAAGCTCCTAAGGAAAGATGCGTATTTTCTTTGGATTGATGACTGTGAAGAAGTCTTTAAAACCCTAAAATAGTGCCTTATCCAAGCACCTATCTTGCAATCTCCTGACTGGACGAAGGAGTTTCATGTGCATACAAATGCATCAGTTGAAGGGCTAGGTGTTGTCCTATGTCAAAAAGGCCCCTCTAAATTAGATCAACCAATATATTATGCAAGCCGGAAGGTCACTGATGGGAAACAGAACTACACAGTGACAGAGCTTGAGTGCTTGGCAATGTTGTTTGCATTGGAGAAGTTTCGACACTATCTACTGTCCATGCATTTCAAGTTCTACGTGGATCATGAAGCCCTGTCCTTCCTGATGAACAAAGCAGATGTTAAAGGATGAATAATGAGATGGTTGCTCCTATTCTAAGAGTTCGATTTTGAAGTGGCCACTAAGCCTGGCCATTCCCATGTCCTAGCCGATCATCTCTCACGGATCCCTCAAACTACCGAAGAGGAATAGGATGATCCATACCTTCCTGATGCTTCCTTGTTTCTAGTTGAAACAGTTACTCCTTGGTATGCAGACATAGCCAACCTTCTGGCAACTCAACGGTATTCTCTTGGCATCTCAAGCCGTGAGAAGAAGAAGCTTCTGTTAGAATCATCCCCCTACACTTTGCTAGGCGGTGCACTGTACAAGAGAGGCAAAGATGAAGTGCTGCGAAGATGTGTTGCAGGGGATAAAATCGGCATAGTATTGAAAGCATGGCATGATGAACCATGTGGTGGACACTTCGCAGGAGAAGCGACAGCCAAGAAGGCTCTGTTAGTAGGATACTGGTGGCTGACCCTCCACAAGGATGCACATGACTACTACAAGAGATGTGATGCTTGAATGGGGAAACCCACCAAAACAAGTGCCATGCCGCTACAACCTATTCTTCCCCTAAAGCCATTTGAGAAGTGGCGGATTGATTTTGTGGGTCCCATTGATCCACCTACCAGAGGAAAGTAGAATAGATACATCTTAATATCTATGGATTATGTCACAAAGTGGTGTGAAGCTAAAGCCCTGAAGCGGGACGATGGTAACAGCGTAGCCATGTTCATGTACAAGAATATTATCACCTGTTTTGGCAGTCCCCTCGAGCTGGTAAGTGATAGAGGTACTTACTTCCTTAATGAAATCATGGAGGAGCTCACAGAGTTGTATAAGATCCGCTATCATAAGTCCACTCCTTACTATCCTAGAGCCAATGGCCAAGTTGAAGTCACCAATTGCATCCTCTGCTCGATCCTGACAAGAACAATTGCCGCACATCGTCGTGACTGGGACGATCAACTTACAGAGGCCCTCTGGGCATACACAACCTCCCATAAGGCAGCTACAAGATAGACCCCTTTCCAACTAGTGTATGGTACAAAAGACGTCTTCCTTGTCGAACTAGAATTGACCTCTTTGTGAGTGGTAAGTAAAGAATGCTTGGGAGATGATGAGTCACTGCAACGCCACCTCTTGCACTTGGAATTCTTTGATGATATATGGTGGATGGCCCTACAGTGTATGGAAACCACTTAAGCGCGACGCAAGGCCTATCATGATAGTTTCATCAAGCATAAGGATTTCAAAGAAGGTGATCTTGTCCTAGCCTATGATTCAAGATTTGGCAAGTTTCCTGGCAAGCTTCAACAATGGTGGATGGGCCCATACAAGGTACTTGCTGTCAATCCTAATGGCTCTGTTCAGGTGCAGACCATTGATGCCTCTGATGATCCTTTTCTGATCAATGGCTATCATCTAAAGAAGTACTTCCCTCCCTGGGGATATTGACAATCACAATCGACCTACCGTCTCCCTTTTGGGTGTTGCAATGTCTTTCTCTTCATGCTTCTGATAGCCCTTATGATTCTCCTGATGAGGGGGTCTCGTTCTGCTAGCCCCTCACAGTTACCTCTCAACCCGACCTTGTTCTCTTCTCGTCTGATCCAACAATGGTGGCGAGGATGGTCTTGACACATGGTATTTCTACCATTCTCTTTATTAACCCAAAAGGAAAAAAAAATAAAATAGATTGTTATGGGAGAAAAGGAAGAAATTCCCTGTCATAACAGGCCTCGTTCCAAGAAAAGGTGGAAACACCCTTAGGCAGGAAGCTGACTGTGGAAAAGGTGGTAACGCCCCACAGTTCAGGATAGCTGACTCACCAGCATAACCTTTCTAGCAAGTAATTTGAAACCACCTCCCTTGGTGCATTGTCTCTGCAATATCAGTCCGTCTGTCCTTCTTAACAAACAACCTTTCTTACAAATCATTGAAGTATGAGACTTAAATGTTTCCTCCCTGGGTAACCTCATCTTCAACATCCTGATGATGACAACAGATCAAGCAATCTTCATCATCAACCCCTTGAGTGATGTGAGCTTTCATGTTAACAGGATGGGGATGTGAGTATGGGCTGCCCTCTCTATCTATCAATGCGTGCGATAGAGGGTGGGGTGAGTGACCAATTTTTCCCTTCAAATCAAATGAGAGGTGCGATGTGTGAACAGAGTGTTGCACACATGGGATGGGCCTTTCAATGCACAACGCATGATCTGTTCTTGTGCACTACACCATAAGGCTCCTTGGCCTTCCTTCTTGCACTATATGCCGGCACAGGGCGGGATGCACAGTTGCACCATTAAAAGCACACAAGGCATAGAACCTCTGCACAAGTGATGGTGAGGATTACATCAATGGGTTTCAGGAAGGGCTACCCTCTGTATCTTTGAATAGAGCGTGAGACAGAGGGTGGGTTGAGTGTGACTAGTGTTTCTTCAATCAATTATTGAGAGGTGAGGATTGAGGGACGTTATGACCATTGGAGTCAGGCACGTTTCTGTTTCCCTCTATACCCACGAGATGGGTCTCTGCTATCAACACGGGACACATCACTCTGTTTTGTACACGGTACTGCAAGGCTCTCTCGCCTTCCTACTCGCACCTATGCTAGATGGGTTGGACGCACTAATGCACCATCAATTGTGCACCTTGGCATACTCCTGTATGGGGCGAGTGACTGTTCTCTCATCCCATTTGAGTGCCCGTGAGTTGAGTGACTATCCTTCGTCAAACGACACCTCCCCCCCCACGGGATTCATCAACCAGCTACCTCCCTGGGTGTCGTTACATGGTCCCTGCCATGTTGGTTGAATGTGTTGAGATATCGAGCTCCACTCATGATATGCCAGGGTGACCGTTGTGCATTTATGTCACCGACATGTTAGTTGCAGATGCGGTTGGTACACCGCCCATGAATAATAGCTACATGATAGCTATCCTTATCTACTCTAGTTTGTGGCTCAGTTAGTATGCCACCTTAGTTAGTTGAGTTTGGTTTGAGACCCATATATAGGGTTCTTCTATTTCTTTGTAAGAGAGTTCTTTTGGCTTACATAACTAAGAAGAGGAAAACTGTTTTTCAGCCTCCACCTTTGTGTGTATTCCCCCATTGTGCAAGCAAGAAAGCTACAAGTGAGACTCCTTCCTTCTCTCCCACAATCTTGACATGGTATCAGAGCCTTGTTCGTGGTAAGGAGCTCAAGAAAGCAAGCCAAGCTCGCAGTGTTCTGGTAAGAGGAGCAGTGTTGCTTTCATTTTCTGTTTTGGGAGCAGATCTCTGCAGGTAGCACAGCCGAAAATTGCAAGAGTGCATTTTCTCAGGTTGAGACGCCCTTCGCAGTGAAGCAAGAGGGCAGTATATGCTGCGGGGTAGAGCTTTAGCTCTAGGCGACCCTGTTTTTTTGATTTGAGGCCATTTCGGGGCTTGTTTTGAAGGCGGAAGTTTTCTGCACGCACTCAGGAAAAGGCCTTGTTTTATGCTGTGCGACCACTGTTCTACAGGTCGGTGAAAAGTTACCACAGAGATTGCATCGTATGCTTGTGTGCAGAGACATTGGGAGTTACAGAATCATCCCTGTTGCGTGTTGATGCAAAATCGTCACTAGGAAGTGACTGTGTGGTCAAATACCACTTTCGCCAGTTTTGCAGATTTGCCCTTGTGAGGGTGAAGCTGTGTTTTTTGCAGTGACAGAATTTTTTGCAGTATTCTGTAATGGCATCTGATTCTCTCTCACAGATTGTCACTGAAAAGCTTGACAAGAACAACTTCCAAGCATGGAAGTTTAGAATGACGAATTTGCTTTTGGGAAAAGGATATTGGGAATTTGTTGCAGGAAATGAAGAAGAACCAGTTCTTCCTGATGTTCCCAATCAACAGCAAATGCAGGCATTTAAAGCATGGCATGAGAGAGCCAGGAAAGTTATGTACTGGCTGTCTATCAGTATTTCAGACTCTATGATTGTGCATATTCAGGATGCAAGTACGCCAAAGGAGGCATGGGATACTTTGTCAAAAATGTATAGTACAAATACTCAAGCCAGGAAAATGCAGCTCAAGCAAGAGTTGCATAATGTGCAAAGAGAAAATATGAGCATCAATGACTACCACATGAAGGTGAAGAAGATTGCAGATGCACTTGGTTCCTTTGGGTCACCAGTGGAAGATGATGATTTAGTTTCTGTGACCTTGAATGGTCTAGGAAAGGATTATGCACAGTTTCGAACATCCATTTCCGTCCGTGAAAGATTTCCTGATTTTGAGGAGTTGATTGCTCTTCTAATTTCTGAGGAGCAGAGAAATGGTGGTGCATCTTCTTCAGGAGGAACTTCAAAAGAAACTGTTTTCTACTCAAATGCTGGAAGAGGTAGAGGTAGAGGTAGAGGAGGCCGATTTGGAGGCCGTGGTAGAAATCAGAATATGCAGTAAACTCAAGAAAACCAGTCCTATGGAGGAGGACGTGGTAACTCTAGAGGCAGGGGGAGCCAAAGAGGTCATGGTGGATGGCAAAGAGGCCAAAATACAAACAACAATGTTGAATGCTACTACTGTGGTAAAATGGGTCATATGGCTAAAGACTGCTATAAAAAGCAGAATGACATCATGAATGGGAAATTGCAACAAGGGAATTATGCATCTTCTAGTAGACAGGGTGATGACAGAAATGAGCATTTGTTTATGGTGCAGCACTTGAACAATTATGTGACAAGTGCAGAAGAAAGCAACGATGTATGGTATGTTGACTCAGGTGCATCAAACCACATGACAGGTCATGCAGAATGGATGGAGGATGCAAGGAAAATGGAAAAACCAGGATTTGTGGAGACTGGTGATGATACTGCACATCCTATTGTGCAGATTGGAAAAATTCCTTTGTCTATGCAGGATGGAAAAAAGAAATACCTGTCCGATGTATTTCATGTCCCGAATATCACCAAGAATCTGGTTTCTGTTGGTCAAATGGTTGAGTAGGGCTTGCAGGTCAGATTTAATCCTCATGGATGCTTTGTTGAGGATATGAAAAATAAAGGTCGCTTGATAGCAAAAGGAAAGAAGAAGGGCAGAATGTTTACGTTGGATGCAGACATGTCTGAATTGAGTGCAGCAATGTTTGCACATGGGACCGGTGTAGTTGCAGATATTGATATCTGGCATAAACGCATTGGTCATGTTAATGTACAGCGACTTAAATCAATGCAGGCCCAAAACATTGTTGCAGGATTGCCTAAATTCAAGGTTGTAGAAATGCATAAGGTATGTGAAGCCTGTCAGTTTGGAAAACAGGCAAGGAAACCATTTCCTAGACATGTTCAAGAGAGTAAGAAGCCATTGGAATTAATCCACTCTGATGTGTGGACTACTAAAGCTGCATCTCTTGGAGGCTATCATTATTTTGTTACTTTTATTGATGACTATAGCAGAAAAGTTTGGGTGTATTTTATGAAAAAGAAAAGTGAAGTTTTTGGGCATTTCAAAACTCTTAAAGCTATGGTTGAAAAAGAAACAGGCCTGCAAATAAAATGCCTAAGGTCAGATGGAGGGGGAGAGTACCTCTCAAATGAGTTTGCAAGGTTCTTGCAGGAGCATGGCATAAAGCAGCAATATTCATGCAGTCATACTCCACAACAAAATGGAATTGCAGAAAGGAAAAATAGGCATATTGGAGAGGTATCTCGTGCCATGCTCAATGAAAAAGACCTACCAGATTTCTATTGGGTTGAGGCAGTTGCTACAGCAGTCTACATAATGAACAGGACTCCCACTGCAGCAATACATGGGATGACTCTAGAGGAGAGGTATACTGGTAGGAAACCAGATATTTCTCATTTAAAAATTTTTGGTTGCATTGCCTATGTACATGTGCCAGATGAGTTGAGATCCAAGTTGGATCCAAAAGCTAAGAAGTGCATCTTTATTGGTTACTCTCTGCAGCAAAAAGGGTATAGATGCTATAACCCTTCTACTCGTAAGTTTACAGTGAGCAGAGATGTTGTTTTTGATGAGATGAGTAGCTGGTATAAACCAGTAAATGTGATTGATGATGTAGATGCACAAAATGGTAATGCTGCACAGAATTCACAGCAGCAGTCACAAAATATTAGTGGACCTGGAGCATCCTCTAGCAGTGGTTCACATTCTTCACCATGGACAGGTAGATTGAGATTAGGAGAATCTTCTCAAAGCAATGCAGATAGTGGTATGCAGGTATCACGAAAAGGAAAAGAGAAGGTTGATCAGCCCATGTTTGATGTGAATGCAGGTCACTCTTATGTGGATGGTGAATCCAGTGGCTCAGAACAGAGCATTGATGATGAGTTGGGCATTCCTTCTATTGTTACACCTGGAGTAAGGAAGACCAGGGATGTTTTGAGAGCACCTGGGAGTGAACCTACTTTGCGCAGGTCTACGAGAGCTAGGTATCCTGTGGATAGGCTGAAATATGATGGATTTACAGCCATTCACTATGCATATATGGTCAAAGTGATACAGGAATCAGAACCCACTTCTTTTGAGCAAGCCATGGGAAAAGAAAAATGGGAGAAAGCCATGGATGAAGAAATGGATGCCTTGGAAGAAAATGCTACATGGGAATTGGTACCTTTGCCTAAAGGTAAGAATGCAATTGGCTGTAAGTGGGTTTATAAGGTGAAGCACAATGCAGATGGTTCTGTGAACAGATACAAGGCAAGATTAGTAGTCAAGGGGTATGCACAAACATATGGCATTGACTATGAAGAAACATTCAGTCCGGTTGCAAGGATAGCAACCGTAAGAGCAGTCATTGCTATGGCTGCATCAAAGGAATGGTCTTTACATCAGATGGATGTAAAGAATGCCTTCTTGCATGGTGACTTGCAAGAAGAGGTCTATATGGAGCAGCCACCAGGTTATGTGCATGAAGTTCATCCTGAGTTTGTTTGCAGGTTGAAGAAAGCCTTGTATGGCTTGAAGCAAGCACCTAGAGCATGGTCTGACAAGATAGGACAGTATCTTGTCACTATTGGCTTTCAGATTTCCAAGGCAGATTTCTCACTTTATGTGAGAAAAACAGAGAAATGTATTATGCTACTTGTCATTTATGTTGATGATTTGATTATGACAGGTGACAGTGATGAAGATATCCTTCATGTGAAAATGCTATTGAAGCAGAAGTTTGAGATGAAGGATTTGGGAGAGCTGTGTTATTTCTTGGGCATTGAGGTGATTAGATCACCAAGTGGGATACAACTCTTGCAGAGGCAGTATGGATTGGACATGCTGTCCAAATATGGGATGACAGGCTGTAAGCCTATTTTAGTTCCTTTGAAGCAGAATGTGAAGCTAAGCGCAGATGCAGGTGAGCTTTTGGAAGACCCTACTATGTACAGACGCATAGTAGGAAGCTTGATTTATATGACTATTACCAGGCCAGATTTGAGCTATGCTGTTGGATTAGTAAGTCAGTTTATGCAGGCTCCAAGGAAACCTCATTTGGATGCGGCTAGACGCATACTTAGGTATGTGAAGTCCACATTGCAGTATGGACTATTTTATGAGACTAGGGATCAGATACAGTTGCATAGATACACTGATGCTGATTGGGCTGGTAGCATTTCTGATAGACGTTCTACCAGTGGATATGTGTTCTCTTTTGGGAGTGCTGCAGTCACTTGGAGCAGCAAGAAACAGCCTACAGTTGCCTTATCGAGCACAGAGGCTGAGTACAGGGGTGCAGCAATGGCTGTATGTGAGGTAGCTTGGTTGCATAAGCTACTTTATGATATGCATCAGCCTACAGATGGGCCAGTTGTCATTTATTGTGACAACATGAGTAGTATACACTTGGCAAATAACCCAGTCTATCATGCTAGAACAAAGCACATTGAGGTGCATTATCACTATGTGCGGGAGAGGGTTTTACTAGGTCTTATTGATCTAGTTTATGTCAGCACAGAGGATTAGGTAGCTGACATATTTACGAAGGCATTGGGCACAGAGAAGCTGTGCAAGTTCAGAGACCTGCTTGGTGTGCAAGAATTGGGATTGAGCTCGAGGGGGAGTGTTGAGATATCGAGCTCCACTCATGATATGCCAGGGTGACCGTTGTGCATTTATGTCACCGACGTGTTAGTTGCAGATGCGGTTGGTACACTGCCCATGAATAATAGCTACATGATAGCTATCCTTATCTACTCTAGTTCGTGGCTCAGTTAGTATGCCACCTTAGTTAGTTGAGTTTGGTTTGAGACCCATATATAGGGTTCTTCTATTTCTTTGTAAGAGAGTTCTTTTGGCTTACACAACTAAGAAGAGGAAAACTGTTTTTCAGCCTCCACCTTTGTGTGTATTCCCCCATTGTGCAAGCAAGAAAGCTACAAGTGAGACTCCTTCCTTCTCTCCCACAATCTTGACAGAATGTTGGAGCGAGCTGTGGTACCTCCTGCAACCGACTCCAACCCTTATATAGCAGTGACGGTTCCTTCGACCATACGCGAAACGGGCCAAGTCTTTCTAGCCCTATTCTTATGATTGCAAGTGTATGCGATGTCTTAAGTGTGGGTTCGCCAGAGTCTAGTCAGTTTTGACGAGTTCTGAGTTCTATTGCTACATCTAACCTTGCCCGGTAAGGTCTTAAGTGTGGGGACGCGTCCCTGTGCATCAGTTCTGTATATCATCATGAAAATACATCTATCCACCTCCGAATGCAAAATTCCTTTTTTATGCTCTAATGGGGTCCCTCCCCCACTCCTCCATTCTATTTCACCCTGTCCTCGGGGCTATTCCTTCTCCATTTGCCTTTATCCTTTGTTTTGCCATTTTTTCATGTGAACACACCCTACGTTCACTAAGACTCACATCAACCTTACAGCCCTGTTTGTCCCTTCAAACTGCCCATTTTTCCTTTTTACCAACCCCTGTTCCGACCGATGGTTCTTGAGTTATTAATTTTTGAAGTAATTCCCACTCATTGGATCTATTTTCCATGTGAACAAGCCCTATTTTCACCAGAATTCCTATTTAATTTGACAACCGTGTCCTGCCAGTATTTCCCCCACTTTTTCCTTTTTCCTTCCTCCTCTTTCGACTGCCGGATTTTTAGTTATTAAATTTTCCATGTGTTTTCGAGTGTTGTTTTTGTGCTTTTTGTATGTGAACCCCTCCTCACTCCACCAGCAATGTGTTTTGACATGCCAGTCCTATGAATCCCCTTCCTCCAGCCATTTTTCCTGTTTATCGCACTTCGTTCCGGTAATTGGTTCTTCCCGTATTAATTTTCGAGTCAATTTTCGGGTTTGTTTTTGGGGTTTTTTCCCTGTGAACACGTCCTATCTTGATCGAAACTGTGTTTTGCCATGATAGGGTTGTTGGGCATGTTATTCTACACATTTTTCCTTCTTTCTGCACTTCGTTCCAACGAGCGGATTTTCCGATATTAATACACGTATGTGTTTTCAGATTTGTTTTTCGTATTTTTTCATGTGAACCCCCTACTTTTTCCCTGGAACTCGTGTCTCCTTTTTCTATCATCTTCCTCTCATCTCTCAGAACATTTTTCCTTTTTACGGTTTTTCGATCTGATGTATGGTTTGGGTTTTATTAATTTTTCTTTCTTTTGTCGTGTGGTCGTGTCTCTCGTGTCGCGCATGAACATGCATGTTTTTGGTTTCAAGCACCTCGGGATGCCCCCGTGGCCCCTGTGCCTTGCATGCCGCCGTCCTCACCTCGTCTGATCCTACCGATGCAAATTTTTTTTACTCCTGCCCCGCGCATGTGCGGCGCGGGATGGGGGTGGCTCACTTTTTAATGAAAACACAAAAACCACACACAAATTAAACAAAAAAAAACACAAAAATAAATTTAAAAATAAATTTAATTTTTTAAAAAACTACACAAAACACAAAAAAAAAACAAAAACAAAAACAAAAACACAAAGAAAAAGAAAAAGAAAAACCAAACAAAATTCCCACCCAACACACAACCCAACAACAAATACCCACATCTCAATAAATTTATTTTTAAAAAAAACAATCATAAACAAACAATAATATTTAAAAAACCAATAAAACACCACATCAAATAAGTAAATAATACAAAAAAATAAAAAAAACAAAAAAAACAAAAATCCATAATAAAACACAAATAAATACAAAACAATATTCATAACACCACCAAAAGAAAATGAAAAAGACCAAGAAAATGAAAATGAAAAAAGAAAACACCAAAAACAAAAAGAAGAAAAAAAAAAGGAAAAAAAAGGAAAAAAACCCTTACCTGTTTGATTTCCCGTGGCGTCCTCCTCCTCATCAACGGCTCCCCCTTATCCTCCTTCACGTCCGCGTTCCCCTCCTTCCCTCTCTAGCGCAGACATCTGCCTCCCTCTCTCCTCCCCCACGGCGCCCCCCTCCTCATGTCTTCCTCTCCTCCTCACGTCCTCCACACCCCTGCCTTGCCTGGTTCCGGCCGCCGCTTGGGTTCACGTACCGCTGCCTGCATTTGAGCGCCGCCCGCCTGGTTGCGAGTTCCACCGCCACGCCACCTTCCTCGGCCTTGCCTCCTTCCCCATGCCGCTGCTTCCCTCCCTCTCTTCCCCCACGCCTTCTCCTTCCTCCTGCCATACCCCGTTGTCGTCGTGTTGGGGGTCGAAGGTTTACCACCAAGATTTAGAGCAAAAGAGGAGTGAGGGATTCAAGGTCAGGAGAGAGAGAAAAGAATGGGGTTTGATAAGTCTTGGGTTTTAGAGATGATTCAGTTGGAGAAGAAGACCACAAGCTTTTTCATATATTTAGCATACATGAATGGTATCAAAGACTTTGACTCGATTACATCAAATGCGTATGAGGTAAATAGACCAATACATGTAGAGATTTTATCTCAGATTTAATCCAAATACATATTTCAAATGCAAGCCCAAATGGTTTCAATTTCATGAATGCCAATGAACAACAACTCCAAGATACAAGTATTTGAGTGGTAGACTCCACTACTTCCAAGACATAGACCAATGCACTGACAAAGCTTTTAATTCACTTCAGCCCTGTTTTATAACAGTAATTTCCAGCCCATAAACAAGCTCCAAAAATGCACATAAACTCAAGAATAAGCCTCTCTAATCACTCTCAAATGAAGCCCTGATGTTTAGAGGTCAATACCATCACTTGCAACCACATGGTTCACTTGATTTCCCTTTAAGAAGACAAGAACAGTGGGCTGCCCTGTTTATGATAGGTTTTAGCAGTTCAAAACATCCCCATACACCTCCAAGATCTCCCCTTTACTTGCCCCAGAGTCACTCAAGTACTTGGGCACAAGAGGGGCTTCAATGGTCCATGAATACGGTAAGAGAATGGAAGAAGACGTACATAAGAGCAGGCTGAATACTTTATCTCTGTTTTCTCTTTTTATGGACTGTCATACCACTCATTTTCGTAATACCAAATGGATGGGCAAAAAAGACTCTCACCTTCTTTGTTTGTATCTCCTCTCTTTCTTCAGTTTGCTCTGTGTTTGCATGCTTTGCACCATAGCCTTCAGCTCTCCCTCCATCTGCCACAGGTGTGCAAGCCCAAAAATTGTGATGAAAAATGCGGGCTGCACGTCTCTTCTGCTTCCACACAAAAGTAGACCATATAGGTCACTTACAAGTCACACAAGTCCATTACTTCAGGTCCCATACAAACCAATTGGACTTTTGGGCACTCTTCTTGATTTCCAAGAAAATTCACCTCATGAACCAATGTGACATAACCTGTAAACTGTCAATTACCTCCTTTTGATCAAGTAGATGGTCCCCATAACTTAATTTTTGTCAATTTACATGATACAAACTGAAAATTGCATGTTAAGTTACAAAGGAACTTATGAGATTAAATGGTATCTAGGTCAAATGTTGGTAAATAATTACTGAATTATGTATGAAAGTTTTCCATGTGAACCCTAATGAAGTTCTTCTGCAAACATAAGAACTCCATGATTTATTCCATGAACAGAAAACTCTTTGACATTCACCCCCTCCTAACCTGCACATCCTTCGGCATGTGCCACTTCATGAAATTGCAGGTTAAGGAGGCTCTTCTTCTGACATATCTTCATCTTCATCCTCTAAGTCTTCTTCTTCTTCCTTGTCTTCAAGTAGATGACTAACATCCAAGTCATCAAGCTCATAAGTAGCAGACTCTCTTCGTTTGAAGAACTTGATACGTTTGTTGGCTATTGGTAGCTTGATCATGGTCCCATCCATTTCATCCAAAGTGTAAGTAGCATTATCATGTACCACCTTCACCAGATATGGTCCAAACCATCGCTTGGCTAGCTTCCTATGAGCACTATACTGATTGTCTAGGCTGCTGTCATAGACAAGTACCCAATCATTTTCTTGGATAGCTCTTGGGACGGAGTCGATGACACTTGTCAAACCTCTTCTTATTCTTCAACCTTGTTGCCTTCAGCCTTTAAATGGCGGACTTAACATCCTCTAGCCTTCTTTCAAGCTGCCTTATGTGCAAAATCAGCAGCTCTTCTCTATTTATGCCTTCATCCCAAGGCAGGATACTCCATGTGATAATAGACTCCTTAATAGGCATAATAGGTGGCTGCCCATATATTAGTTCAGCCGGCATATAACCTGTTACTGCACTATGGGTAGTTCTATCAGCCCATAATGCGAATGGAAGCATTTTAGGCCATTCTCTCATCTTTCCTCTGCATGACTTTGCCAAAGCTTTGAGAATCGGTTGATGACCTCTTTCACTCTTACCATTTCCTTCAAGATTGTAGGCTGATGTAAGAGATAGCTTGATTCCCAATTGAGCAAAGAAATGGCGAGCCTCATCGGCATCCAATTCTCCTCTATCAATAGTTACTTTGGCAACATAGCCATACCTACAAAACACTTCTTCAAGTAAAAATCTACAAATAGCTTGAGTGGACTTTGTTGGCAAGGCTTTTCCTTCCACCTGGTTTGTGAGATCCTCTCTAGCAAGAACTAGATATCTCATGTTCCTAATTCCTGTAGGCATGGTAACTAAATCAACAACCCATTTGTAATGAATAGATAAAGGAAAGGTAGGCAATCTCTATGCTTAACCATAAAGTACATTTGACAAACATGACAAGTCTCAACAAAATGCTCAATGTCTTTATACATGTTTTGCCACCACAATTTTTCTTTTATTTTGGCAAAAGTGTCCCATATGCCTCTATGGCCAGCCAATAGGCTTTCATAAAATTCTTGCATGACCTGTCTTTGAGTCTTCTTGTCTCCTAGGACACAAACAAGCGCTCCTCCTTTGTTCTTCGCATGCCTCCAAAGGTAGCCATCTTTGAGAAAGAAGCCATAAGCCTTTTTCTTGATTCTCTTGAACTCTTCATTAGTCCAATCTTCCTTCCTTGTCATAGTGCTCAAGAATTGGCCAATTTTCAGCCAATCGTCTACATAATATTCTTTCTTCAAATGAGAACAAACTAAAACAAAACATTGAGCATGCTGTCTTTTAGCTGCCCACCGTCCTTCCATGGTTGTTTCTTCTTTCTTTGCTACTGTAAATTCTATTACAGCAGTTGTACCTGCTGTACTTGCCGTAATTAATGATGTTTTTGAGCACAATCATTAATATGATCGGAAACAAACTTGTGGCATCCAAGCTCATTGACCTCTTTATTTTTCTCATGAATTTCACATCCTTTGATTGGTACATCATCAAGGAAAGGAAGTGTCAGTTGGGGAATATAATCTCTCAATAATTTATGCATGGCATTTATAATGTGAGCCACTGAATTTGTAGCTCCTTGGGGTAGAGTACACATGCGTACTAAACCGAGAGGCATCTTCATTGTGGTAATGTCTCGGCTCTCCAAAGCAAGCTGAAATTGGTCATAGCCTGAGTATAAATCACCCATGGAATAAATTGCTCTTCTTGCAAAAGCTTTAGCAAATTCATCAACAATTGGCCCCGAACCAACATTTCTAATAGTGACTTTATTGACATGCTGTAAATCTTGAATGAATCGCAAAGATCCATTCTTCTTAGGCACGGTAAACCATCGGTTAGAATACGGAGCTGAAGATGGCTCCAATATTCGCATCTTTATCTTTTCATTTAAAAGCTCCAGTAACTTAGGCAAATGAGCCCTTGGTATCAGAATCGGTTTAAGATTCCAAGGGATGTGTGGGACCGTAAAAATCACCATTGGTGCCACAACACTTGGATCCACATAGCCAATTTCATGAGGCTGAAATGAAAAAGATTTTCCGTGTTTCTTTAATATCTGCATAAAGGCTTGCTTTTCAGCTAGCAAGAGAAAAGAGTCTTCACCAATTTTTAGCTCTTGTAAGCTTTCAGCTGTAAATTGGTGTCCAATATCTTTGGGGTCACGAAGACTTGGCTGTTTGGATACTCTTTCAGCCAGTCCCTCACTTTCGGGAGGTAGTGGAGTTGCCATCGGCTTGACCTTCTTATCAACTGTCTTGTACTTCATTTCTACTCTTGCCTCATCCCTGTTTGGCTATCCAAAAGCTTCATGATCAGCAAATTCTTGAATTATGTCATAAATATCCAATGTGCACACCTATATGGATTGATTTTCAGCCTGATTTTCAGCATGAATAGCTGATGTATTTCAGCCAATGTATCATTATAAGTTGTTATAATATCAAGCTCCTATTATTCTCCTGTCAGTATGTATGACCGACATTAGCTATGTCCAGCTGTATCAGCAAGTGTGGGACATTAAATAAGTCGGTGGTCTTAGACCCAGTGTGAATGGTCCTACGGACCTTAGTACTATTGTATACACTTATGTTATGTGTGTGGTTTACGAGATAATGAAAAAGGAAGAAGAGAGCACTCTGCTCCTCACTCTGTCTCTGTCTCACTGAATCTTAACATGATATCAGAGCACCCATGACTGGGGTCTGTGGAGTGCATGCGGGAAGAAGACCTGGAGATTGAAGGAAAAAGATCTGCTATGTAGAGGACTGATTGTCATTGTTTCTACAGAGGTATGTATTGAATGCATCTTCATTATAATTGAAGGAGAGTGTGTCAGGACCTATTTGGAGCTTTGAGAAGGGTTGGTTGAGCACCTGGAAAAAGACATTGGTCATCATTATGAAGGGAAGTTGTTGCTGAAGATATTCTAATAGACTACGTGTTTGCGCTTGATTTCCAGATGGTCTGCCTTGGCTGCTCATGGACATGATAAGCATCATCTATGCCATTTGTAACTTGTACACATGCTTGAGAAGACATCTTGATAGTCTGACATGGCAATGGTTAAGTTGGAGCCGAGATAAGAGCTGAAACAGTCAGCTATACATCTGAAATTCAGACCAGGCCTGCCACAAATAGGGAATACACAGCAAGTATACTTCTTTGACATGAGCTTGGGAGCTCTCTGACATCCCTGGAAGGACTTGATATAGAATATATATGCTTAGGAAGACATATGTATTAAATGTCATGCTTGGAAGGTGTACTCTCTTGATGAAATCACTCAGATTTGTGAGCTCTTGACAGGCTGAAAAGTGTCATTCATAGTTTACAGGAAGCACTTATCTAACTTGGAAGATTGCATGTTTTTTTTGTCGGCCTTAATGACATGTATGACATGGGATATGTCTGCTAAATTGGTGTGCTTTACCTTTCTTAGGAGGTTGATGGGCGTTTGATGAGACGACATATTTCCTCATCCTATTATATATATGTATATCTTGTACTATCTTTTCTTTTTTCTTTTCTCTACTCATTGAAGCAGATTGGCCTTTAAATGGGAGGTTGTTGGGGGTAAAGGTGCCTCTACCTGGCCACTCGTGTATTACTACACTGATAGTACCCATGCTTGCACACTACAAGCATGATAGGTGCCCATCACTATTACTTTATTCTTTATTCTTTTAGAGACATTTGAATAAAGGAAAGATTGGTCACACATTGTGACTATTGGAATCCCCACATTGTGTGTGTCTCTCTCTCTTGCTCTTGCTCCTTCCACCATAGCTCTTTCTCCGGCTTGTGCTTCCACTTGAGGGATCACCTCCCTTCACTTCCTTTATGGAGTTCTTTCATTTTATGCTATATGTGTTTATGTACTTGGGGGGGAAATCGTTCTTTTGTTGGGGACCGGCAATCAAGGCATAAAGTCCTAGGGTTAGGTTATGTATATCTGAGGGAGGTTTGAGTAGTTGTCTACCTCCTGTAAAGACCTTATCACACATTGAAGACCCATTTTTGGAAGTTAGTCCTAGTAACCCTGTTCTGCTAACCTGCTCAGCAATTGTTCTAGGAGTCTGTGTTAGTGTGAGGAAGTTAGAGAAGCCTGCCAAAATAAAAAGAAGAGAAAATTTTGAATATACTTGCAATATAAGAATACAGAGTTGTGTAAAAAGGGATTCTAACCCCTAAAATAGAAAAGATAAGAAAGAAAACTCTTAAGAGCAATTGATTATTGCCTTGTGAAGGCTTGGTATGTTCCTGGGGATGCGTCAAATCCAGAAGATGCCTTGTCTTCCTAGGGTTAACAGCAAGCCAAAATAAACAAATAAGGAATATTGAAGCAAAAATAAAAGTGAGCGAAAAAGAAAAAGCTTGAAGTGTCACCTTGTGAGAGCTTGGTAGGTTCTTGGATACTACGTAAGGACCTAAGGCCGATGCCCTATTCTCCTTCGGTCACTCTATGCTCAGCTCCCTACTTTTTACACACTTCAGTATGGAAACTTTGAAAGAAAAATATGTTAAAAGAAAATTTATGATGACCAAGCTATATGAGTGCTCACTTAGTGGGAGTTCGTGGTCCAGTTGTCCTAAGTTAAGTAAGTAGTTCAGTTCACCAGCAATATGACTTCTTTGATAGTTCTTTTTTGCCAATCTGTGGTGGAGCAGTTGGTTAGTGACTTGCTCTAGATTTCTGTCAAAGTATGATGGGCCTATCCCTTGTGGATTTTCATGCCTTGATTGAAGGGATAAGATGAGAGCTATTTTTATGCTTTATTAAGTATTACTTTTAATAGTAACTTGATGCTTTTTATGGTTGTTGTTTGTGCAGATTAGCTCATGGGATTTGATGGGCTAAGTTTCCCTATCTGGTGGAAATCCATTTTGAAGCGGAAAAGTCACCCGTGAGGCATAAGAGACCAATTTTTCATGCAAAATGAAACAATTGTGGATCAATGAGCTCAAGTTTTCCTAGATGGAGTTCAATGCCAAGAACGTAACAAAAGTCTCGATTTGTCCTCGGAGTCCGTTTGACTCCCCCTTTAATCTCCACAAGGTTTGGCATTATAAAGTAGCTATGTGATCCAAGAACCGAAAAGTGTGTGACAGAGGCCAACTTTATAGATTTCAACACTACAAATTCAATCGTCCAGTCCATTTGTGAATCGGAGTTCGTTTGTACCTCCATTCGGTAAAGAACTACTTTGTGTAGTGTGAAAAAATCCAAGCTCAAGTTTTCCTAGATGGAGTTCAATGCTAGGAATGCAACACAAGTCTCGGTTTGTTGTCGGAGTCCGTTTGACTCCCCCTTTAATCTCCACAAGGTTTGGCATTATAAAGTAGCTATGTGATCCAAGAACCGAAAAGTGTGTGACGGAGGCCAACTTTATATATTTCAACACTACAAAGTCGATCGTCTAGTCCGTTTGTGAATCGGAGTTCGTTTGTACCTCCATTTGGTAAAAAAATACTTTGTGCAGTGTGAAAAAATCCAACTTGAACCAAAATTTTTAAGGCTTTAAGCCTTAGGCCTTATTTAAAGGCTTATAAATGAAAAGTCACAAATCATGGGGGGGAGAGGGCATTGTTTTTTTTTGTGCCCCCATTTTTGCATTAAAAAATCAATTTTGTGGCTGTTGGAGTGTCAAGGAAAGGAAAGAAGGCAACAAGACATTGATTTTCCACGCTCTTCAATGCTTTCAATATCATCAAAAATTGACATATTCTATTAAGAGATCAATTTTTAGTCTCTCTCTCTCTTTCCTCTCTCCTCTTATTGTGTCTTTCCATGGATTAATATATGAGAAAAGGGGATGGGCTGAGACGAAAAATTTTGATTGTGGGATGATACAGAAGCATAAAGGAGCATAGATTGAGGTTGGAAGGATCATCAACACAGCTGTTGGGAAGCGTTAGCTGCCTCCAATTACGAGATATGTATGTCATAATGCACATCTTATCAACAAAGCACCAAAATGACCCCGTTCCAAGCTTTGTATGGGAATGACTACCTCACTCACTTAACTTTTGTAACCCCACTCTAATGGTATAAGATTTTAAGAAGATATTAGAAGAAATAGATGTGAAGATGTTAGAAGAAATAGATGAGCAAGTTAAAGCAATAAGACACAATATTTGGGTTGCTAAGGATCATCAAAAGGCTAATATTGATCTTGGAAGACATGAATAAAATTTCATGGAAGGGAGCGCAATGTTTATTTGTGTTTGGCCAAAGAATGGTTCACTATTCTTGGATGAATTCAAGAAGCTAAGCCCAAGATATCGTGGACCTTACAACACCATTAAATTCCTAGGGACCGATGCATACAATTTGTAACTTCTCAAGCCTTTCAAAATCCATTGTGTTTTTCATGTTAGTTTTTTAAAGGCTTATGTAGCCAACCCTAGTTATATTCTTGATGATTGACAAGTTATAATGCGAAGTGAAGGAGGCCTTGAGCTTCAAAAAAAAAGATTACTTGATATAAACACCTTAGAATTAGAACTTAAGAAATACATCATCTGGTGTAAGGAGTAACCCGAAGAGGATGTCACTTCTGATGAAAATACTTTGTGTAAACAATACCTCAATTTTTTTCAAGGTGAGGACATCTTGATTCCTCTAAGGGGAAAGAGGATGTAATATCCTCAAGCTCCCAATATCAAAAGTTTGCCATCACGAACTAAAGAAAAAGGAGAATATAAAATTGATTTTAAGATTTAGAAAAAAATTAATATCTTCCATTATTTTTAAATCCCTCTCCTCTTCAACATGAACTACCTTGTAATTCTCATCCTCAAAGTTATCAACTAGAAATATAGCCTCTCTATCATCCTAGGAGAGTTAAGGGATTAACTAAATGAAGAGAGAAATATACATTTATGGTCTAGGGACATAGCCATGAACTCCATGATTGACATCATGCAAAGGAGAAAGAGAGGGAGCATTGATCAAAACAATGAGAGAGAGAAAGAGATTAAGATTTGATGAATGCTATTTAAGAGAGCCTTTGTAACAATACAAAACATAATCTTTCATTCTTCTTTTAAACAAATCACACACACACACACACACACACACACACACACACACACATAGGGGGGAAAAGAGAGAGAGATAGAGAAAGCGAGAGAAAGAGAAATAAATAAAGAGGAAGAGGTTCAAAGATAAGAGGAGTGACATGGCATCATTGGATTGAAGATCACCTCATCATCCTCTATGGATCGACACTTCATCCATCAAAAACTTGAATTGGATTATTGATTCATTATCTCTTTGTTGATACCAATTCCCCTCTTATCACTATTCAATCTATCGTTATCATGGTGATATCAATTCTCTTCTTATCCCTATGTTAATACCCATTCTCTTTACCCTCTATCCTCATCCCACCTAGAGATACATCAAGCTTGATTTCATTTCCCAAAACCTAAAGCATCATAGTAATCTCTTTCTTATCATTCCATTAGGCTTTTCCCAAGAAGTAACCTCCTCTCCAAGTTAAGGTACCCCTTTGTCTTGCCAAGCACTACTTCAAAGGACATATGAACTAGAGAGAACTACAAGGACTAAAGAAGGAGATCATTGGGGAACATGTTAGAAGAGTTCATATGTGCAAGAGATTTCACAAATGAATGAGGTTTCACTCCTTGAGGAGTCCACCATAGAACATGTAAAATACCATGTGAGTTCTAAAGAAAGGGTATTATATTTAGTGAAATTTACAAGACTATATTTACAAAAGGGTGTTGTAACTACAATTTGAAAAAGAATTGTAATTCTAGAAAAGAAAAAGGCATCATTTTAAGGCCTTATAACATGTAAAGAAATGGTATTTCTTAATATCCTTTGAACACGCATTATATAGATGATTTTTATATGTGGACCCCTTGGGTTTCACCCACACTAATCCAAGCCCAAGTGCCCCTCTTTGTAACTAGGTTATACATTCTTTGCTATATTAGTAGTTGAAGTCATGGTTGTACCTCAAATTTGAGTAGACAAATAATAGTTTAGTTGCCTAGAGAGAATTTCTATAGGGAGCATCACCTCACATTATGGAGCCTAGTCCATATATAGAGTTCTATCCAACAAGTTAGATTTTCTTTTACATGCCACAATGGAATGATTGTTTAGTTATCTATAAGAAAGCCACTTCTTTAAGACTATAGTTAGAAAGGGCACCAAAATTAATACCTTCTCTTTTCCTCAAGAGAAGTTAGTAGAATGGATAGTAGGTTATGAACCTTTGTGTGATTGTACTCACTATAAAAAGAGAAATAGGTTTAAGATAACCTTGACATTATTTCGATGGATTATCCTCAAAGAACTCATACTCATTTAAAAAAAGGATTGACTAGAAGAATATTATCCTCTTGACTAGAAAACATCATCTTCTTTGGCTGATAAGGTATTCTCTTTGTTCCAAGGCTTGGAGGATCTTCTCCCAAGATCTCATTACAAGGGAAGGCTTTTTCCTAGCCCTATAATGAACCATTGTGATGAGCCCTAGTTAATTTAAATTCAAGGCCAAGGTTGAGGAAATCCTAAGACCTTGGAAAGATACGAGCTTAGGAATGAATAAAGTTATAGACAAGGGCCTAGGCTAAGTTAAAGAAGTCATAGTGACTCCCAAAGAAATTCACTTCCTTCCAAGGAGCCAAGTTAAGTCCTATCTCAAGTTCATGGAAACTTGACTGGTTTAACGAAACCCCATGCTATAGATTAAGGTAATTAGATAGATCTTATGCTTGGACTTATATTGCAAAGGATTGCATGATGACGTGCAAAGGATTGTTTGACTATTCGTGTATTCTAAGTCAAGCTTTGCCAACATAGGTTCATTTTGAGGAGTGTGCTTAGCCTCTTGAAGGAAAAATTTGAAGCTCTTTCACTAGGGAGTTGATTATTTACTCTAAATACTAGGATTGGCATAAGATGTGAGAGCTCCATAGAAAATTGTTCTTAGGTAGGAGGCAGCAAGGAGCTATGGGGGCTCTGGCCATAATTCCTTGGGTATTCTAGGACCAATCTTATCCCCTATGAGCATAGAATAGGTCTCCTAGAAGTCCTTGATATTAGGTAAGGAAAAAATGGTGTTTTCTCTTCTAATGGAGTCCACTTTATGGATCGAGGATTGATGGAATAAAACAAGGTTTGTATACATATCCCCTTGTAATAGAAAATTATAATTTCTCATAGAATGTTTTCCACTTGTATTTGTATTTGTACTAATATTACATGAATGAGTGGGTTCTAACATGTTAAATAAGAAATTCTTTTGTAAAAGTTAAACATAATTGTGGTAGGACTAATTAGAAAAATAAAACTACTCCTTTGATGAAAGTGGATGGGTGAATCCTTGATAGATTCATCCTATGGTAGGGTGATATTGGTTAGTTGAGAGTTTTCCCATGAAAATGTTAGGTTAGAAAGATCTAGGAAGAGTTTAGTATTTGACTATTTTGGAGCATCATCGTAGAACCCAATTTAGTATTGTTTTAGGGGATGGGGTGACATTAACCTATGGGTAGAGGGGTTGATGTGCCCAGCTCCTTGTCATTTCTCACTCTCTTTGAACCAAGTGTGGCAATAGTCACTTCGATTTGGGAAGTATTGCATAAGAAGCTACCCAAAACTAATGCTAAAATTATGTTGAAAGTCCTTAAAATGCTTTTAAGTCCCCTTTTTAAGTTGATCCTTGTGTTGATAAGGTGGAGCTTCCATTGCGATGGTAGACTCAAGAGATCATCGACCACCTAGATATATCCCTTAATAGACTACCCAAATTGTGCTATTGAGGGTTTGTTAGATAGACACATTACATTCTCAAATAGGATGAAGTTGTTAGTGTTGATATAATAACCATAATAGGATACATGTCTTAGAACTAGCTAAGTACCATTGTAGGGGGCTAATGTGAGACTATATCTTATGGGAAGATTAGTAGTTCATATTCTAGTCCCACTTGTTTCTTACTATCATTAATCTAAGTGCAGTGTAAGCCCACTTCAAGTTTTAACTAACCACACAAGTGATCTTCTTAGCTTGATACTAAATTGCTTATAGGTGAAAATACTTGAGTCATATGAATTGCAAGTTAGCCCTCTTTGGTTAATTTAAGTGGCTTCCTATGAGGTAAACTCAAAAGTGACCTAACAACATGTTCCATGGGATACATGTGGTATTTCTTAGGACAAGCAAATCAATGGATACCAGACATTACCTCCTTGGTTTTTTGGCTAGGTACATCTCGAAGAGTTTTTCTCCTCTTTCATTTAATATCTAGATGTTAATACAAAGTAATAAGCTAATGAATTTTATTCATATGGTTTTGAAAATTTTGTTAAATCAATGTGAGGTGATGGGCCTTAAGACTTAGTTTTTTTATTTATGTTTGGTTATGAATAAAAATATGTAGATAGATAGTTTTTCACCTCCTCTAAGGCTTTCCTTGAATCTTGAAAAGGAAGGAAACTTAGCTAAGAATATTAAAATACATGACCCTTATATACGTTTAAAATTAACAAGTTTCTTTTTAGAAGGATCATGGAACTTTGTTCAAAATCACTGCTATAAGTAAAACTATCTCTAGGTAGAGAAGTTTGTTGAAGAAAGCGATAGTTTGATAGAGATATTTAATGATAAGTCAACCAATATGCTATAACATTGTTAAAACTTCTAAATTTTTTCTCAATCTCATACAATTTTCTATTTCCAAAGAGTAATTCTAGGTCAAGCTAGAAAAAATCAATTTATTGACCAAGTATTTAGGTCAAGGACTTATTTTTGGTGTATTCTTGTGTTTTAACTACTAGTGATGCCCATATCTTCATATGCATATCAATGCATTGATCTACAATACTAGCAAAAATATAGCCAACCTTAAGGAAGAAAAGCATTTCTAAGGTGATCTAATGAAAAGTATTTCTAAGGTGATCATAAAGTATGCATCATAAAAATCTTATTCAAAATCAAATCAACAAACTTCACTAGTGAAGTGATCAAATTTTCTTATCACATTTTCAAGAAAACAAGGACACACACACACACACACACACACACACACACTCAAGGCATCTTTAAAAAAACCTATATTAAAGACATATAATTTATCACCCTATTTCATGCTCAAAGACTTGTTAGTGCACACTCATCAAAAAGATGAAACTTAAATCATGAAGTTCAAAACTCATGCATTTTGTTGTTAGAATGTCTCTAGTCTATTTTCATTTACTATATCATCATAATACCTTCCATGATCTCCATTATTTGTATTGCTTAATTTAAATTATTTTTCTAATTTTTATATAATTTTTTAAGTGAATAATCTAGCATGTAAAATTTTAAGTGTACCTTTTATGATGATCCTCTTACTTCTAAACAAGTTTACACTGTATTACTCACATTTTGATACCTTAACCCAATGTCAAGGAATGCGATTGAGAATGTAAACATGATTAAATCTTGGATACATGGTTAAAGAAAATGAATATGAAGGGTTATAAAATGGTGCATCATTGGTTTTCAACATAATGTAATGCAAGAATACTTTTGTTTTGAACATATCATACTTTCTCCTATATGAAAGTATGATAGCTTCTATGAAAGTATGATAGCTACTACTAGTGACACATGCATTTGATGCTTACTAAAGTTAAACACTCAAATCATGAGCCTGTAGTGTAAAATGAACTTTTTTCCAAGCTTTCCAATTTATGTATCATTTTTCTACATGATTGGAGTGTGTAAGTGGGAGATGCTCAAAACAAAATAGTAAAAAAGATTTTAGTATCATGCCTAATTATGGATTCTTAATGGTCTTCATCAATCCAATGCTCCTAAAAGGTTGTCAAGCTATACCAATCTAGTGGAAAGGAAAATAGAAGAATTCATACATGTGAAAATATCTCACAACATATTTGTTTCTTTGATGTATTTGTCATCTGAACCAAGACAAAAGGACATGAAAAGTTGAAACAAACAATAATAACTAGCATATGGTTCCAAGCTTTTAAGCTTCTCCTACAGATTCTTATGGAAAAAATATCTATCTATAGTAGCACTCATGCAAGTTTTCTATAGTATTTACGACATGGTAATCAACAAAGTGTTAGATAAGTGTGTTAAAATAGTGGCTCAAGTGCAATCACCAACTATTTGTGGTTGAGATCATGGTGCATTTGATCCCACTTTCCAAATAATAATTGGATTTGAATTAAAAAACTATTTCTAATAAAATGATTATAATGGTGTTGTGTCTCTTCAAGAATTTTGTGAAATTTGTTAATTGGAGATGATTTAACCCAAAGTTTCCTTTTGTCATTAGTTGTCATTTCAAAAAACGTTTAATGCCATTAATGCTACAACCTTTCTGAAGAAAGTGATTTATGGGACAACATAGACATGATGGACAATATTTCAAACTATTGCTACACCTATAATAAATTAAATGTGGGTTTTTAACCAACATAAACATACATGGAAAATCATGAATACGATTCATTTAGGATAAACAAAATGTGCAATGCCATGTTCATGTCAGGTACTTGATGAATAATTTTTATTTAAATAATTTTGATATAATATCTCATGAATGTTTTGTGAAGAGCACCATGGAGATTATACCTTGCTTTAGTGAATATCAATTGTATGAGTATCCAAATACATGTGTATGTGTGTGTGTGTGTACATATTTTTTGCATACAATAAACAACACACAAACTCACATCCTTTTTGTGAAAATATTATTTTTTAATAGTATTATGAATCTAGTAATCCTAATTTGAGACTAAACATAAAAAGATGATGGAAATGAATATGAAAATTAAATTAAATACATTCTCTATATCCTCTATCATATAGCAATTATAGAGAGATACATGTGAAGAAATTTGAAACAAAAAATATTAAGCATGAAAAATTACATGGTTGCATGCTTTCCAACTAGTTCAAAGGGACCAATATCTAATTTTTGCTAAAAAGAATGGGCATGCTTTGGGGGAGCTAGAGAAAATGTCCTAAAAATCTATGTAACATTTGCACTCAAACTACTATAGATATGATTTATCAATGAATGAGAAGCCTAATTGAACCAAATTACATGAAGATTATTCTCGCCTTGAGGGAAGCAAGATCATTTCCAAATGTATCACCAATTTAAAAACTTATAATGAATTCCTAAATGAAGATTTAGTGGTTGAAGAAAATTCACTATCCTCCAAATTTAATTTACTATTTTGTCCTCTCAAGAGGTTTTGATATTTTACAAATGTCTTTTGTATGATCTACTATCCAAATATTAAAGAGATTTAAAAAAAGTGATTGGGTGTCATAGAGTATTTTGATATTTACCAATCGTGATGACTAAAAGTAAGCTTCCCTTCGTTATTTGGCCTAAAATTTGATTAGATTTAGCACTCCAATGCACTTTCTAGTCTCATGGAATCACTGTCCTTAGTTGTACTACTAGACCAAAAAAAATAAAACAATGAAAGTTAATGATCATGCACCATATTAGTGGATTTATATGAATAATTAAGGATATTTCTTTCAATTAACTTCTAATGTGAAGTAATCAATGTCCGTAGCTTGAATTTTATGTATCCAAAATTAGATAGCATAATTGAATCAACTTATAAGTACAAAAAAGAAGTGTGATGTCAATGACTATTGCCTTTACATACTTACAATCTTTTGTACTTTTTGATGTGTGGAACTCAAGGATCAAAGGGCTTTATACCTTCTCTTCTATTCCTTTACAAAGGTAGAATATATTGACTAATGATAAAGATTGAAATCCATGCATAAGCACAAATAGACTAAACCTTGTAGACACATGCTTAGGACAATTGTAACAAAACTCTAACATGGGTAGATAATAGTCCCTTTTTTTTGTTGCTTACATATGCTCATATTATATCTTCTAGAACTTGGTTTATATGATTAGTTTTCCCATTCATTTGAGGGTGGTTTGCAACACTTAATTTAAGCATTGTATCTAAAATTTTGAATATAGCTCTCCAAAAGTTGCTCTTAAACTTTTGATTGCAAATGATTATGATATTAGGCAATAGACCATATAGCTAATAAATGCTATCCACATACTATAGGAGGTTTATAGTTGTATTTGTTGGAATTATTCTAAATACCAAAGTGAATCTATCTACTACTACTAATACGCAAAATGACATAATGACCACAATTGGTAGTAGAGAGTTTGACAATAAGATCAATAGAGATACATTCTTACTTCCATTAGGAATCTCTAAGGGGTGCAAAGGTCCATATGTCTTTAGCTACTTAACTTTGTTCACTTGACACTCGCACTAAATAACATAGTCTTCTATATACTTATGCATTCTAGAATCTTGAAAGTGTCAACATATATGCACATACATATTTTTATCCTTGGAGGACTTGCACAAGGAATATTATGATACTCAAAGATTGCATACTAAGCTTATGCAAGTGGGTCTCATAAGGAGTGATTATAATCATAGTCTCTACTACAAGCATGATTGGAAACATATCACATTCATCTTGTTGCATATGGATGATTTGGTACTAGCTAGCATTGATGATATAATATCCTGGAGAACCGCATGTGAAGGGGGGGTTTACTTATAAGGTTTTATGACCTTAAGAAATTGTATTTAATGAAAGAAAATAAATTGAAAATAAACTATCTAATCAACCACACTAACTTCATTTAGAATGCCATCTCAACTTGTGATGTCACTTATTGTGTGATGGAGAGAATCCTTGGCATCCTCACTGCACGATACCTCCGAAGGTGCCATTACCCTTTGAACTATCACAAAATTCAGTGTATGATAACTATGAGTATACAAGGATAGTTAGCCTTAGACTAAGGCTATAAAGCTTTAGCACTAGCCTAGAACAAAGGATATTCTCTATTGGTCACCCATTGCTGCTTGTGTGTGTAACACACACACACACACACACACACACACACACACACACACACACACACACACACACGCACGCACACACGCACACACGCACACACGCACACACGCACGCACGCACGCACACACACACACACACACACACACGCACACGCACGCACGCACGCACGCGCGCGCACACACACACACACACACACACACACACACACACACACACACACACACACACACACACACACACACACACACACACACACACACACGCACGCACACACGCACACACGCACACACGCACACACGCACGCACGCACGCACACACACACACACACACACACACGCACACGCACGCACGCACGCACGCGCGCGCACACACACACACACACACACACACACACACACACACACACACACACACACACACACACACACACACACACACACACACACACACACACACACACACACACACACACACACACACACACACACACACACACACACACACACACACACACACACACACACACACACACACACACACACACACACACACACACACACACACACACACACACACACACACACACACACACACACACACACACACACACACACACACAAGAAGAAGAAGGTAGGAGGAAACTTGGAAAAATAATAAGTAAGGAGGATAAGAGAAAAAGGAAGAGAAGAAGGAGTTAGGGAGGAAGAGAAAGGGAAGCATAATTGAGCATAGAGAGTAGGAGAAGAAGGAAGAGAGAAGATGAAGAGTAGGAGTAGCAAGAGAAAATAAGGGGAGAATCGCAAAGAAGAGGATCATGATAATTAATTTAGAACTACCTCCATCAATTGAATCCTGGTCACAAACATTCCCTTCATCTCCATAAGAATTTAATCTCAACTTGAGGTTAACAATCATATCTTCAAGATTAACGAAGGTTGGAAGGCTAGCATACAAGGATCTTACTTGTGATGGCCTCGATGAAGAGACAATACTTTGGAACAAGGAGCGCAAGAGTTATAAATGTGATTGTGAGCATGGACAACACACCACCATCTCACGCTACACCATCCTAGGTTCCTTTGTAGGTTAATGATCATTTAATACAAGGATTAGGAACATAAATAAAAGATATTTTGATATTTGATGAAAAATCTATAGCTTAACAAATAGGAAAATTTGAGAATTCAACAAGAAAGGAATGATTGAATAAAGTAGGAATTACTTTATATTTTTAATTTTTTGAAAGGTAGGATAAATTGCACAACATTGCTATACAATGAATTGAACTCTTACCTTGGTTGCATATAAGCAAACTGCATCAATTTTTAATTCAATATTTTCCATTAGAGAAATCCACAACAAATCAGGAATCAAGAAATTACATCAAGAATATTTTTCTTTAGCATTTACAAGTCATGTAAATATAGGAAAAAGTGAATTAATTTGGTTGAAAGTAACTCATTAAATTCGTTCAGTAAAAGTACCCTCTTTAATAGAGAAAATCACACTAGTATTAGTTAAGTTGAAATTATTAAATTGCTTATGTAGCCATTAGAAAATATTGAACTGTGTATGGCTACTATTGAATTGTGTAAGTAGCCACTAAGAACCTAGGATATTCCAAGTGACTCATTTTGCAAACATAACAAAGTGAAATATGAACCCTAGTTCATGAAGCAACCGAAAAGCCAATATGCTCTCCTTTAAAAAACTAGAAACCTAAAATTCATAGGAAAAATACTCACCTTGTTGACTAGCATAGCTCCCAAGGTAAAAATCAAGATTCCATGTTTCCAACTTAGCTTTCACAAGTAAATATAAATCTTAACCATGTCCTAACACCTAGAAGTCTAAGAAAATAGTCAAGACTCCTCAAGACTTGTAATAAGGTCAATCAACTAACCTTCAACAAAGTTTTTAACCAAGAAAGGTTGGAAGCAAAGATCAAAACAAGTTAGAAAAATGAATATCTAAGGAAAGATCCAACAAAGGAGACTAATTAGAATTGAGAATTGAAAGAAAACTTAGAAAAATCTAATGGGAAACTAGGAAAATCCAAGAAGGGAATAAGACCAAGTTAGAAAGAATTGCTACTAGGTTAAAACCTTACTTTGATTGTCTTCCTATTGTGTAGAAATATTGCTTAAAAAAGAATTGCTTGTGCTTGTAAATGGTGCATACAAGTTTACTTGTTGCACTGAGGAAGTTTGATTGAATTAGTCAAAACCTTAGTATACCAAACTTACAACAAGATAAAAGAAAAGCATGCAAGACATCTCCCAAGGCTATCTATGAATCTCTTTGCCAACAAGGGGGATTGGTTTTTGCCACCTTGGAGAATTCAAACTGACCCTAATGGTGAGATTTTTCTCCCTAGGGGATCCTTGAACAAGAGGAGTTGAGGGTGCCAAGGGGGCTCTAGCCACTAAATTTTTACACTCCTAGGAACCATCCAAATCCCTGTGTGACTTAGGATGGACTTCTTGAGAACCCTATTACTAGCTGGGGGGTAAAATATTAGTAAAATAAAGGCCTTTTGGTCATTATTCTATATGAGAAGAAGGTGAACACTTGTATAAGATTCTCTAATAAATAAAGAAGCTGTATTCCAAATGATTTTTTAAATTGTTTGTGTGTTATGACCTAAGTTACATGAACAACTACTATGACTAAAAGCATTAAATATGGACGCCAATTTTATTTGTACAATATAAATATGTTAGATAAGTAGATAACTAAAACTATCCAACCAAGGATCATGTAGACACCTACAAAAAGTCATTGGACAATGGCCAAAAGAGTGCAAAAATATATCCAAGGAACATGTACTTATGGCATTGATTGTAGAGGTAAAAATCTATGTTTAAGAGGATTATATTATTGAGATTATGCAAGTGATGTAGAGGATTGCAAGTCAACTACTAGTTATGCCTTGTTTCTAGTAGATGGTGCAATCTCTTGGCTTTCAAAGAAGTAAGAAACCATATCTCTCTCTCTTCTATTGAAGCCAAGTATAAGGCTCTTACACTCATAGAAAAATAGGCTTTATGGCTACACAAGCTACTTATTGAAGCTTGAATGCAGGATGAGAAGACTTCCATAATAATCTTAAATGACAATCATTTAACTTAGTTATTGGCACACAATCTAATTCACCATGCAAAACATATTGAAGTTTAAAGAAAATTTTCTCTCTTAGGAAGTAATTTTGAAGCATATCTCCTCCAACAATTGTAATGAATACATCTTCACAAAGCCACTTATAGGGGAAATTTTTGACTAGTGTAGACTCAAATTTGGGATTAAAAATGCCTTTACATTTAAGAGGGAATGATTGATAAATGTTTATTGTTTTTTTAAAGTTTTTTTCTTGAGAAATTTGTTATTGTTTCTACTTGTGTGAGACACTTCATGTAAGTTAGCTCTTTAGGCTAGAAAGATTTCCCTAAGTAAATTATTGAAGAGCGCAAACTTAATGTTACTTCTGGGTTTGGGACAACCATAGCTCCATTAAATAGTTAATTTCATTATTAGTACTAAAAAATACCATATTAGAGAAATTGGGAATCTTCCAAGTTCCACTTTCAAATAAGGAGTAAAGATTTGACCAAGTGGCTAAATCTTAACCCCATATTTGGGAGTGGGACTTAGGCGGATTGCTTATATAGTATCTAGGAAAAATATCACCTTCAAGTAAGGGGTTAATATTTGACCATGTGTCCAAATATTAATCACATTAGGAATTCCCAAACTTCATGGAAATTTCCAAATTCTTGAATATGTGGTTAAAAGTACTTTTGCATTTGTAAAAGTTCTTTGGTATTTAGACCAAAGTGCTTTTTACTTTAGGATAATTGTGATGCTTGAATGTCATCTTATTGTATTTGAGATATTATTACTCAAAGTTTGATGTTAGAAAATTTAATATAGTTATTTTTAAATTTATACATTATTTTATACATTTGTATTGAGATTCATGACCTCTCGAGAAGGGAAAGTACAGTTCTTCTCATGTAGTTTCTAATAGCATATTAGAGCTTAGTTGGTAAACTTGGGTGGCACTAGGGCATCAACCAAGTGTTAGATATGCTCAATACCCTACTCTCATAAGGTGCCACCAATTATCTATTTACATGATAATACATCATATGAGATACTTTTCAAAAGGAAGTTCAAATTTCATCATTTGAAAGTCTTGAAACGTAAATGCTCATATTCCTCAAGAAGATAGAGATATGCTATATACCTTTGAAAGTGTTTAGATGTATATGCCATGCTCATATTCCTTAACAAGACAAAGATAAGTAGTAATTAAATCTACAAATGCATATTTCTTGACTAAACTAAGTAAGGAAATCTTATAGGATCTATGTTCTACAAAGTAAATCCTTTTTAGTTAGTAGAGATGTCTTATTTGATGAAGGAAAATGCCTTCAACTCAAGGATGATGGTTTTGTAATAGTTGAAAAAAATACTCTTAAAGCACCTAGCTTACATGGACTTGACATTGGGGAAATGCTTGTTGGCTCTTTCCTAAAATTTGGAAAAAGCCACCTGGCTAATTAAGTCCACCCAACTATAGGACAATTTTAGCAAGAGACCATCTATTCACTTTCCATAAATGTCATGGCATATTTTACTTTTTTAAACAAGGATGCTACCACACTGTGATGTCACATATAAAATACTTTCCTTCATTAATCTTGCATGGGGTTCATTGGCACAAATTTTAACATGGATACAAAGCAAAATTATTTTGAAAACATAGTTGTTCAAAATTGATTCTCATACATACAACTCACTTGGAAGAGCAAACCAACCCCAAAAAACTAGGTTGCCACCCTTGCGTTATTTATCCCAGGCCTTCTAATGATTTACCATGTTGGGCTCGTATAGGTTTCCTTCCCTATCTTATGACTGAGATCGAGACTATAATCTCAAACCAAACCCTTGTTGGTTCTAACCTGCCATAAGGGAGAACCTTTCTATATGGGAGACCAAACACATCGAGGAGATGGTCGACCACCTTAGGTAGTGTATATACACTCTGAGTGGAGTTTCAAAAGGCAACCTTGGGGATAGCATCATGCATGATTCCCATCCGAGGAGCCACATATGAAATTAGTATAATTCTCCATAGTTTAATGTAATCATAATCCATTCCTAATTTTCTAACAATCATTCCTTTCCAAGCAAGGATTAACTAAAATCCTAGTTAATCAAAATCATCTATTGGAAAATTTTCTATGATTTTTCAATTCATCACTATGATTTCAATTCAAAAGGAAGTTTTAACTTCGTGTTGTGAACATGATTTAAGATTCCATGCATGTGAATGCACTTTGATATCACGAATTGGTATACACAAGCATACTTGAGTATTCTGTGTGTGTGAATACATTGTAATAGGGCAACAATGAATTAAGTTAATTTCTTTTAGAAAGAACTGCAAATGAATGAATTTTGCACATTTTTCCTTTTAACTAAATTTAAAAAACATAATCTATGAAAAATATCACTAATTGAGATATACACTTCACACCAAATCAAAAAGATTTTTTAAGTTTATGCTAACACCTTGAGTTACAAAAACTATCTAAAAACGTTATTCTAATAATATTTCTATATGAAAACATAAAATTCCTCTATTTTTTGAATAAATTTTGATAATTGTAATAAAATTTCTAATCCTTAATACTTAAATTATCCATCTAATTTAAATATAATATTTCTAAGCCACTTTTAATTATTAAGCATAATTTCTAGATTAATTTACTATATTTTTAACTCTAGCATATTAATATCTAAAAAATTTGATATTATTGTTTTCATACTTCTAATTTAAAAGTTCAAAAAAAATAAGAATGTCAACCATATTCTTGGCATCATGGCTGGTCGATGGTCCCGTTACATCGATACGCTTGGATGGGGCCATACTAGATCAAAAGAGCGATGCAAATGTAAGAGATGGGGAATGCAGGGGAAAATATGGGAATAAAATAATGGCGGAAAAATACTTGCTACATTGACGGTATATAAGATGTAAGGGACTTGACATTTTTTCCCATCAAATTATAATAACAAGTCTCCTTCACCTTCTCTCCCTCTCTCCAACGTTCATGGCTTCCTTCCTTCCTTTTCTGTCTTCCTTTCTCTTCTTCTAGTCTTTCTCTCTCCTCCTCACTCTCCTTCTCTCTCTTTTGCTTCTCTTCTTCTCTCTTTTGCAGTCTTCTCTCTCCTCTTTCTCTCTCCCTACTCCTCTCCTTGACCATTGGTATTAGAACCATAGGTTCTTGATCCAGTTGGCCAACATTCCATTCATTTATCTTTTTCTCAGCCACATAGATTTAAGAGCCACAGGTACACAAGTACAGACATGGCATGGATCAGCAATGTAGTTATCAAGGAATTTTGGACCACAAGGACTATAGGTATACATCATTAATGGAGTCTTGGACCAAGTTTGGAGGTTGGAAGATAGGATTTAGCAGCTCATGGGTCATTTTTGGCCAATTTTAAAGGTATTTTCTTAAAAGACAGTGGTGGTGAACGGAGTAGAAGAGGAGAAAGTCTTGGTTACTTTTTAGAAAGAGTCTTCTGTCTTTTCATTCTCAAGCTTGAGCCAAGATTCCACTGAGGATATCAACCCATTCTTATTTCCATCTTCTTCTCCCCCTTCGAATCCTCGAGCTTGAGACCTTCCTTGGTTCCCGATACCAATTTCTTACCATCTCATACTTGTCAATAGCATCCACCATGAATAGAACCTCATATCCTTTCTTCTTCAATTTCTCCAAGAAAGGAGAGTTCTCCAGAGCCTTCTTGCTCTCTCCAATGATCCAGTAAATGTCACTCTGCCCTTCCTTCATGCGGGTCACATAATCCTTCAGACTGGTCATTTCATCACCACTCTTGGTAGAGTGGTACCTCAGAAGCTCTGCAAGCCTGGATAACTAGCAAGGAATCATTGATCTACTTAGATCCAATCCTTCTCCATGCTTCCTCTTCATTCGAGTTCCTCTCCTTCTCAACCTCTATTGCTTGGGGGGGGTGGGGGGATAGAAGATTCACATTTTATGAATGCACTACCATGGAGTTGCGACCTTGAACATCCTCAAGAAGATCATTAGGCTAGTTTAGGAACTTGTATGCTATCATGATGGAAGTGTTTTTATATAGACGCGGATGTCAGATTGCTCACTGCTGCTTAAAGAAATGGCCACTGCACTTGAAGATTGTCCCAATGGGAAGAGGTAGTAGAAACAAAAATCAAGTGGTAAAATAGCAAAACAATTTGGAATTAAGAAATCTATGCTGTGGATTGAATGGTATAACAACAAACTATTTGGAATCAAGAAATCTATGATGTTGATGCTTTAAATAGTTCTGCATTAAATTGGATTGTTTACATCGACACATTTGCTTTCCTTGGTAATCCTCAGCGCTTCTGAAGTTTTTCACGTGCTAAAAATTTGATCACCTGCTTTTGAATTATTTCTTTCCTTTGTTGTTGTATCCATGGAATGAAAACCTGGTATATGCAATATACAACAACTCCACCCAATGCAAGTATACAAGCTACCAATACAGGAATGTTGCCGTGATGAAAAGTAAAATAGCATTGGTAGTTGAGCTACAATAAATGGGATAACAGACACAGTCATAGAGCAAACATCCTTGTTAGCTCATAATCCATGGAAGAGGGAAAACATGATTCTCCATGTCAAAAATACTTGTAGAATAAATAAGGTAAGCAAACAAACTTGGGGCGACTTTGTCACCTGTTAAGAGTAGTTGATCCACAGGTATAACCTTTACATCTTTAGCAGTTTCCAAATAGTCTCATATTCTATCTAATGATAAAATTGGTTTAATCCCTTCAACTCTCAAGCTAGGAGATATTGGATTATAGTGAGCTTCCTGACATGGAGATACATCTTTAAGCTTCTAAAGACCTGATTGATTGAGTTATTTGAGGAATCAAATCAACATTTATGGGATCTTAAGATGTGGAGGCCACTGCTTGTAGGATACATTTTTTCTCATCTTCTGAACACCAAACTAGTTGAGCTATTTTATCTCTGAGTACAACAGAGCTAGGAAGATTACTCAGTGGTTCTAGAACTTCTACTTTAATAGTTCCTGCAGCCATGGAGTGAACCACAAGATGTAGTCAATGCACAAATTTTGGCAACTCATCCATTATTGGGAAGAGCCTTTGATGCTTGGAAGGGATTATGGGGTACATTTATGGAAGATCTCTCGTCTATGCCCATCTATGCAAGCTATGAGCTATTGGGAGCTCAATCCCCACATCCCAATTGAAGAATTTTCTTCTTCAAGCTCAAAGATTCCTCTCTTGACTGAGCATTGCAATCATAGAGTTTATTGGAGTATAATGGAGCATCATGGAGCACTCAAGAAAGGCTAAATCATTGTTTGATTGCCATCTTCATCAAGCATCAAAAGGTACTTGGTTCTTGAACTCTTATTCTCTCAAATTCAACCTCTTGCTGAGCCATAGCCGACTGCTTGAGAGAATTCAATAGCTCAAGTAGGCATTAAGAGATAGAGGATTATTGCTTCTGCTTACCTTAACAAATTGAGTTGTTGTTTCTTGAATGAGCCACTTGAATCATTAAAAAATCCATTGTATAAGGGTAAGTCAGTAGTGAATGAGTGCTTGGTACGCCCCTACCCTTGATCCCAAATTTCCATTCCATGCATTTCATGAAAAGATTGAATTCCTATGTCCAAATGCATCTCATGTTGGGTGTTTAATTAATAAATTTGTGCCATGTATATTCTGAGTGAGGAAAAGCCTGATGTCAGGCGAGGTGGCAAGACAAAAGAGGGGTGACCCCCCCTTGCCATCAAAGATCCTAAAGGGGTGCACGACCCGCCCAAGGGGAACTTTGCCCACCTTCTAGTGATTCGGAGCCCGAAGTTGCTTGCAGGTGCAGGTACCCTCTTTAAGAACCAAGATATTGACTTGGCACTGATGTATGAGATGTATTTGCTAATGTATGGATGTATTATTGGCTACGAATGTATGGGAAAATACTACTAAGGATGTATTTTCAGACATGAGAATACATATGCAGTCAATGGCAGTGAATACGATGCTTGGAATGTATGGGAGATGCCTATGCATAGGGAAATTATGCTAAGATATGTTTATGACATGCTCAATTCTAGAATAAGGTTTCAAACAATGAATTTGGATGGCTGGGCAATGTATTATGCCAAGTGGCATGGCCTTTCAGTCATGCATTGACAAGTTGATTCCTTGCAACCCCTTTCTTGACCCCTATAGGGTGCTGTAAGCAATTTGCTAGCATGTACAGAAGCATATATATTCTTAGGAATTGAGGTACAGGTCTTCTAGAGTACCCATAGGTCCTACTAAGGGCCTTGATCAGTTTGGGAGCTCTAATTGGACCCTACAAGATACTTACAAGTCAAAACATGCCTCCTACAGGTGTAGACAGGGTGCTAGACTATAGAGTACAATGGTATTTTTCCTATCATAGAAATTTTTGTATAAAACTTGGGAGCACATGCTTATGCTCAGTTTGAAGAGGGAATCCTTGGCTCTGACTTGAATAAAACACTAGGTCAATTGGAGCTTCCTATCTCAAGTTACAGGAAAAATAGTGCTTGACAGGTGGTCTAACGAAACTCCACCTAACCAGAGTAGGGAATAGGGAAAAAACCAAGGCCAATGAAGATGCTCAGCAACAAATCAAGGATGCATGAGAACCAAGGAATGAGAACAGCCCTGAAACGGATTATCATGAGTATCCTCATGACATTGGAAGCCTCAATGCTCTTAATGACACTTTATGTAGGCATGAGACAAGGCATAATCAAATACATGAAGCTATTTTGAAAAGACAAGAGGTTGTACTTGTAGGCATAGCAGCAAACACAGAAAATCATGATGAGATGATGAAGGAAATGTGTCAAATGAGAGCCACCATGAACACACTTAATGCCAATTTCTCTAGGTGGTTGGAGATTCAACTGAAGGGAAAAAAGCAAGAAGATCGGTCACATCATGTACATGCTAAAAGAACCACCTTCCCATCAATTAATGCAAATTCTCAAGGCATTTCAGGAAGAATGGGCATTCCCAATAATAACTTTGAGCTTGGCAAGCCTTCTCATAGGCAAGAGGACCCATTAAAGAATGCACTATGGGGAAATTCTCAGCCCCCATGCCTTCAACAAGGTTTCAGCAGTCTTTTGTTAGGAATCACTCTCATAATAGTACCACTTTTGGCACTCAAAATGATCAATTTCAATTGGGACAGTTTGGACAAGCCACTCCTCATGAACAAGAGCTAAGAGATAATATTATCTTCTCCAAATTTAATGGCCAATCCTCTTCCCCAACTAAATTGGAAGAATGGCTTTCAAAGCTTGAAGACTACTTTTGATAGTTGCCAAGAAATGATGGCCAAAAAATCCACTTTTCCACGATCCACTTAGAAGGATTTGCTCATATGTGTTGATAGTATATTAAGAGGAAAAATCAAGAAGTTGATACTTGGGACACATTTAAAGCACTTCTGGTTCAAGTTTTTGTGTCTCCCATAGAGAAAGAGAATCTTGCTTGGTAGTGGTACAACTTAGAGCAGCATGGCTTGACAATTTGGGACTACACAAATCAATTTCTTAATCTCACGATGTATGTTGAGTCCATGAGTGATGATGCAAAGCTAAATAAGTATATATATGGCTTGGATCCTTAGTTTATCAACTAATGTTTCAGCGTAGTCACCTTCCAATTTGTTCAAGGCTATCCAATTGGATGAAAGATAGTCCCGTAAGTATCGTAGGGATAGTTCACTTCAGCCACAGTATGGACAGTAAAGAGGCTTGTCTCAACCATGTTTTGAGCAGCCTAGAGGGCCTACATAGTCAAATTTTGGACAGCACGAGCTGCTTTAAGGCATGGCCAGTCATGGTGGTGGAAATATGCCATTTAGCATCCTTAGAGTTCCCACGTACCCCACCTTCAATGCCTCAAGGAAAACTAGTAATTTCAGGGTAGTAAACAATGGCAAGGCTGACCAGGGGACAACAAGAACAACAATGTCTCAACCTTTGCTCTCAATGATCCATTCCCATGGATTTGTACAAAGAAAGGAAAGAAAAAGGACTGTGTTTCAAGTGTGAGGAAAAGTACACAACTAAACATGCTTCCAAATGTGCTTATAGAAATGCAAAGGCAAGAGTTCAAAGTATGTTGGTCTTTGAAGACTCAAAGGATGACCATGAGGATGCAAGTGCCTTTGTAAGGCAGATGAAGAAATTGGGCAGGAAGAGTTCTTTGACCTTGCAAACACCTTTCCTTTTGACCTCAATGCTCATGTACGTGTAGATACGGGTGACAAGAATTGTGAAATACGTGGGATCTAGAGCATGGCAGATGCGGAAGCTATGGAGGTTGAAAGAGGAAAAAGAAACTCATGAAGACATTGATCTTGACTAGGACAAATTGTTACATAAGTGAATTAGGTTCCAAGATTGAGACTTGGACTCATAAATACAATCTTGTGTATTGGCAGTGACATGACACTTTACTGGAAAGAAAAGAGTACTATCATTGCATTAGAAAAAGAGTGCAAGTACAATGCTTTATAGGAATTGAGTGGTGGTACTTTCTCCTACTGTGCATATGGGATTCTGGTCCTGAGCCCTCACTGCTTCTCACAAAGGGACTAAAGTAGGTGTGATTGCAAATATCTCAACACCCCTCCTCAATCACAACCAAAAGTACAAAGTGTGTAGAGGCTTTAGTGAAAGCAACACCTGCAAAGTGTGGGCACACCATAAACATGGCAAAAACACTAGAGGCTATTGCAGAAAAGGCTAAGTGTGGGTACCACAAACATGATGGACATCCAGAGGCTGTAGCAGGGACCTCACAAAGTGTACAGAGGCTGTAGTACAAGGATAACTGAGGAGTTTACAAGTTTATGTTTGAGGCATTAGGGCTAGGAAATACAAAACTAAAAAAGTCTATCTGAATAGGACTAATGAGGTTTGTCCTTCTCCTGGTGGTCTTCTTCTTCTTCTTCTTCCTTTGCTCCATTTTCTTCTTCTTCTTTGACTGCAACTAGATAAGCCTTTTCGCACCTCTTTTTGGCATGGCAGAACTTCTCTGTGTGTCCGATCCTTTTGCAGAAGTCACAAAAGAGCTGATCCTTCTTGCCTAAAGAGCTGATCCTTCTTGCCTTTGTACCTGTTGCCAACATGTAATGCATGCTCATCTCTAGAGGTACTTGGTTCTTCCTTAGTTTTAACCTTGTTTTCCTTGTCTAACAGTGATGCCTAGATATCAACAAGTTCAGGATTTGGCATGCTGATTAAAGTTGTTGATGCATTATTATATTAAGGAGGCAAACTCTTAAGTAGAACACCGATGCAAAAATCTTCTTCCATTTTAATGTTGATTCGTGCAAGCTTGGTTAGAAGTCCTTCCATGTAATTTAGATGTGTGGCAAGTGATATGCTAGACTTCATTTCAAGCCTGAAAAACTCAATCAGGAGACCATACTTTGATGACTTAGACTGTGCACCGAACAAGGTGTCAAGTCTCTTCCATGTATCCTGTGAGGTCTCACAATTATCCACATGGTGGATATAGCTGTCGTCTAGCTCCAGTTTGATAATGGCTTGAGCCTTATCATCGTTCTTTTGCCAAGTGACAACAAGATCTGCATCACGAGGCTTCTTTTCTTTTCCAGTGGTAATGGCCCAGAGGCCCTTCTTCATCAGGATCAATTTGATGTGGGTCTGCCAGGTATAAAACTCGACTCCTTTGAAATGGGTAGTTGGAGAATCTTTGCCCATGTTTGACTTGAGAGACCAGCAGAAAATCAACTTCAGACTTATCAAATTTAAGCAACAGAAGAGTTGGTTGAGATGTATCAAGAGACACAAGTGTTTAGATCACTAAAAATGAGTGTCAATAAACACTATGTTTCTTTCCTGAGTCTTTTAAACCTATAAAAACCCTTGAATTTCTTTCAGATCCAAATCTTCCCCTTATTGATTTGATGCTGGGACCTTTAGGTTTGAGTGGCAATGGGTTGCTCCAATAGTAGAAGAGAGAAAATGATGAGATTTTTAAGCTTGGTGAAGTTTGGCAATGGCTGTCCTGTCAAAACAGGGACCAACGACTGGTAAATGAGCTACCACGAGCTCCACAAGTCAAACCTACTCAAACCCTTTGAGATGGAGGACCCTCACTAATGGGTCTAACTCCCCCTAAGAGGGTTTGTACTCATTTTTCCCGAGTTGAGAGATCTAATCCTTCAAAGTGGTCACTATCAAAACTACATCGAGATTTGGGAAAATGCAAATGTCGGGCATGGTGTGCATTAATCTCCTTGATTTTTGTGCCAAGAAGTTGCGCCTCGACGTGAAGAACAACTGTTGAGAAGAAATCTTGAAGAGATATGGCTTGGTTGATGAGATATGGATGCTCCAACAGAGGTAGGTAGGTGTTGTCCACAAACACAGTTATGGCAACAACTTTGAAAAGAGGCAATGGCGAAGCTATAGTTGCCCAATATCAATGATTGAGGTACCAAGGAGGAGCTCTAGAAGTAGAGAAACACTTCTCCAGAAGGAAGTTAAAAGATATTTGGCATGTGGAGAGAAATAGGAAAGCTTCAAGCTGACAGGGTGCTACTGGCTACGGTTGCCATGGAAGCTTCATTGAAGGTAGGAATGCAAATGAAGTTGGAGATAGGGTCTAGTACTCAAACTGAGCTAAGCAGAGATGGAAAGGAGCTAAGAGGAGTGAAAGGAGATTTGGGCCATGCTCACCTGAGCTATGATACCATGTGAAATACGTGGGATCTAGAGCATGGTAGATGCGGAAGCTATGGAGGTTGAAAGAGGAAAAATAAACTCATGAAGACATTGACCCTGACTAGGACAAATTGTTACACAAGTGAATTAGGTTCTAAGATTGAGACTTGGACTCATAAACAAAATCTTGTGTATTGACAGTGACATGACACTTTATTGGAAAGAAAAGAGTACTATCATTGCATTAGAAAAAGAGTGCAAGGACAATGCTTTATAGGAATTGAGTGGTGGTACTTTCTCCTACTATGCATATGGAATTCTGGTCCTGAGCCCTCACTGCTTCTCACAAAGGGACTAAAGTAGGTGTGATTGCAAATATCACAACAAGAATGACTCACATGTTGCTGTCACTATTTGTACTATCTCCCTGGATGCTTGGACAGGATCAAAGAGTCCTTATACTCTTCATCTTCAAGGAAAGATTCATGGGAAAGATGTGTTTATCTTGGTAGATAGTGGTGGCACACAATTTCATAAGTAGAGCAGTCATGGATAGGCTGAAATTTTTTGCCACTAATTTATAACAACCACTAAGGGTGCAAGTTGCCAATGGAAGTGAAGAAATTAGTACTCAAATATGCCCAATTGTACATATTTAGCTTGCTGAAAATTGTGGGCCGAATGTAGACTTAATTGCACTTGACATGGGGCCAATAGACATTGTGTTGGGTTGTGATTGGCTAAAGACTTTGGGCTCCGTTTCTATGGATTTCTCTTTGTTGTATATGCAGTTTTTCAATGCTCGACAGCTTGTTCACTTGCAGGGGATCCAAAATAGCAATGAATATTATCTCATTACAACCAAATAGCTTAAGAAAGAGTTCAAGAAATGCTCTCAGATTTTTGTATTGCAGATAAATAAGGAAAATACATATGAGTCCATCAATTTGCAAGATAATTTAGCTTTAAAGGATCTTCTTGATGTGTATAGTGATTTGTTTCATCTACCTATAACACTACCTCCCAAGAGAGCTATTGAACATCATCTCGTTGATTCAGAGCCACACTCAAAGTCAGTGAATAAACCTTCTTATAGTTGTCCAAATGTGAAAGAGAAGAAGTGGACAAGTAGATCAAGGATTTATTGGATATGGGTTTCATAGAGCCTAGCTCATCTCCCTATGCATCACCTGTCTTGCTAGTCAAAAAGAAAGATGGCTCATTTAGAATGTGCATAGACTATAGAGAATTGAATAAGATCACCGTGAAGAACAGATACCCTATCCCTAGGGTGGAAGACTTGGTAGATGAGCTAAAAGGGGCTAAATATTTCACAAAGATTGATTTGAGATCCGGCTACAATCAGATACACATGCATGAAGGGAATGAGATTAAGACAGCATTCAAGACTGATTTTGGGCTTTATCACTTCTTGGTTATGCCCTTTGGTTTGACAAATGCACCTGCCACTTTTCAGAGCCTAATGAATAAAATACTGCAGTCAATTTTATTCAGATTTGTGTTGATATTTTTTTATGACATTCTCATCTACAGTCGTTCATTAGAAGCTCATCTATTGCACATGAGGTAGGTATTTGATGTACTTAGACATTATAGACTCTTTGCTAAGGAGTCAAAATGTTCCTTCGTGCATGTCAAGAAGTGGACTAGAGAGAGAGGAATAGGAGAGAGAAGACTATAGAAGAGAGAAGAAAGAGTGTAGAAGAGAGATAAATAGAGCGACGAGGAGAGAGAAATACTACAATAGGAGAGAGAAAGACATGAAAGAGAAAGAATCCATTAAAACTGTGAGCAAGATGAGAGAAGAAGGACAGTAATGTATTAATGTGTGAAAAATATAGGAAAATTTACATGTCCTCTCCTTTTATACCAATGTTAGTGTGACATGACATATCATCAATATTATTCACACATTAAATCCTTATTCTTCCCAGCTTCTTACAATCCATCCCATCCCAAAGGTTTTTGCCCTTAAAAACAAATGTATAAAGACTAGAAAAGGATGGATAGAATAGAGTACTACTCTGTTTTTTACAGCTTTACAAATGGGAAAATGAATTAAAGTTGACTGACATATGGACTAGAATGAAAGAGCAAAAGTAAGCCTCAGCTATATACATGATGAGGGCTGCTTCAAAGGTATATGGAGCCATAAAGTCTTCAACCGATGAGCCCAGAATGAAGTAGACAGCTTGTTGTGTAAATAGACCATGCTGGACCAAATCTGCCATAACTTCTAGTAGAAGTGTCCAAATGAGGCGTGCCACATGTCAAAACGTAGCTCTTGAAGAGTACTTTGATCCTATGTAAGTGGCTTAAAAATAAAATTTGTTCTAAAACAGTGTGTTGTCATGTCCCTGTCTGCATCAAAACTAGCTTCATAGATAGTAGGCTTCAAAACCAATGTGTCCCTTAGGAAAGGAAACTCATCTAATATAAAATCAAGCCTCCAAGAAGCTTCCTCAAGTGGTAAAACTCTCCATTTGATGAAATATTCAATGATGGAATGAGATCAAAGCTTCTTCTCACGCTAACCTATGACAGCCTCTGGGATGTACTGAATAAGACCTTCTTCATCAATAGGTGGTAGCTCATCAATTGTATCAACTGGATCACCATAGAAAGGCTTGAGCTGATTAACATGGAAGACATTATGCATCTTTGTGGAAGAGGGTAGCTCCAATCTGTATGCCAAGTCTCCAATGCGCTTCAGGATCCAATAGGGACCATAAATTTTGTGAGCAAGCTTGTGACTAGATCCATATTTCAAAGTAGACTACCTAGACTTGGGCACCTTCAATAAAACCAATTCTCCTTCTTGGGACTCTAAAGGCCACCTCTTCTCATCAGCATACATCTTCATTTGGTCTTCAGCTTTCCTAAGATTCATCTTACACTGCTAAAGAAGGGTTTGCATTCTTTTTTACTCCTCTTTCCCATGAGGGTTGATTCTTTTATTAAAGATGATTGTGGGTAAGGGCACCTTATAGCCATACATAGCCTCAAAGGGAGAAACTCCAATGCTAGCATGAGTAGAGTTGTTGTACGCAAACTCAGCCAAGTGTAACCAAGAATCCCATGAATTTTGGACATCATAGCAAAAATGGTGAAGATGAGTCTCCAACCATTTATTTACCCTTTATGTTTGTCCATCAGTTTATGGATGATAAGCCATAGAAAGATCCAATTTAGTGCCCATGGATATGAGTACCGCATGCCAAAAGTTACTCATGAACTTTGAGTCTATCATGAACAATCACCTATGGTAATCCATGAAGTCTAAAAATGTGCTCCATGAACTGATTGGCCACTTAAGAAGCAGTAAACTAGGTCTTGGTTGGAATGAAATGGTCTGCCTTGGTGAGTCCATCCACCACTACATATATACTATTCCATCCCTTTTTGGTAGTAGGAAAGCCAGTAATGAGATCCATGTTAATGTGAGTCCATTTACCTGTAGGAATGGGTAATGGCTACAACAAACCACATGGCTTATGGGTGCTATCCTTATTCTATTGACAATGTATACACTTCATGATAAAGTCCTTCACATCTTTCCATAGCCCTTTCCAATAGAAAGTTTTGTTGATTCAATCATAGGTCTTGAAAAACCCCAAGGTGTCTAGCTAAAGGCAAAGAATGCAGTTCCTCCATAATTGTCCGTGAAAAAGAAGAGGTAGAAGGAATGTCAATCTTTCCATTTAACCAAATAAGGCCATTTTTAAGTTGATAATGCGCGTTATCTTCCATGAGACCTTGCGTAATTTCTGAAAAATATGGCTGAGCTCTTCATCCAAAAGACAAGCCTCATGTAGTTCTCCAATCCAATCATTATGTAGCTCAGTCATTGCTAAAACTTTGCAAGCCCACATACGAGAAAGAGAATCAGCCACTATATTGTCTTTACCCCTCATACGAGTGATGTCAATATCATAATTCCGCAGGGTACCTACCCACCTATACTGCTTAGGAGTAAGGTTAGACTGAGTAATGAAATATTTAAGAACCATGTGATCACTCTGGACTCTAAATTGGCTGCCATACAAAGTGTCATTTCTTTATTGTATGCAAGATAGCCAACATCTCTTGGCCATAAACATTCATGGCCATTTCTTTATCTATAAGCTTATGACTCTTAAAGGCAATCACTCCATGCTCCTGTAACAAAATAGCCCCAATGCCACGGTCACTAGCATCACACTGTATGGTAAATTCTTTTGAAAAATCTAGGCATACTAGAATAGGAGCAAAAGTAAGGATTTTCTTTAACTAGTTAAAGCTACTATCTACAAGAGCATCCCAAAAGAAAACTTCCTTCTTCAACCTGTCAATCAAAGGAGATGCAATAGCCATATAATGCTTGATAAATTAGCACTAGAATGAAGATAGACCAAGAAAACCTCTAAGAGAAGTAGTAGTAGTAGGTGTTGGCCAACCTTTTATACATTGCACCTTCTTAGACTAAGAAATCCACTAAAAGAAGTAGTAGTAGTAGGTGTTGGCCAACCTTTTATACATTGCACCTTCTTAGGGTCAACATGTATTTCTTTTTCAATGACAATATGTCCCAAGTATTCCACTTTAGTCTACATGAAAGAACATTTCTTCTCCTTAGCAAAAATCCTATGATGTCTCGATACATAAAAAACCTTCCTCGTGTGTGATAAGTGTTTTGTAGGGTCTTACTGTAAATCAAAATGTCATCAAAGAAGACTAAGACAAACTGAAAGAGGAAAGGCTACAAAATCTTATTCATGAGACTCTAGAAGGTAGCTAGAGAATTTGTAAGCCCAAATGGCATCACTAAGAAATGACAGATCCCTCGATCAGTCCTAAAAGCAGTCTTGATATCATCACCTTATTGTATGCAATTCTAATGATACCTTGACCTCAAATAAATCTTCATAAAGACTTGAACCCTTGAGATCATCAGGAAAATCATCAATCTTGGGTATTGGATACGTGTTCTTCACTATGATCTTATTAAGATCCCTATAGTGAATGCACATCCTGAAAGATCCATATTTCTTTTTTTCTAACAAAACTGGAGATAACACCATATTAGAGATTTTGGGAGTTTCCCAAGTCCCACTTTTAATGAATGTCTTACTTTTGTGAATGAAAGAGAGTACTATGTTTATGTTTATCTTTAAAGGGCACTTTGTATATTACAAATATGAGATCACACATCTTGAGAGCTTAAATGATGAATGTAAGCTATGTGGCTATTAGGAGATTTGGATTTCACCTCTATATTTTCTAGCATACTAACAAAATATGATGTTGTATGGTGGTGGAAACATCAAAGAGTCTTAACTAGTATATATCTAGGAAATTTCCAAGTTTAATCTAAGAATACAAAGGTTTGAAAGAGTGGAGAGAGAATTTAGAATACAAGAGCCTTAAACATTTTATAAAAATATGTTATCATGGCCAAAATTTATAATGTTATGGATTTGAAGATATTATAATATGAGTTTTTCATTTTAGATATAGCATCATTTAAAGTGACATGTATAAGTTTCATGAACTAGGACCTTAAAAGAGTCACCACTAGCTAGGTGTGGTTTAATAACTTGATCTAATATCATATAGTAATAAGTTCGGATAACCTATGATGTGATGGTTCTTTTTTTCGTGTAAATCAATAGACACAAATGTGTTAAATAATTTCTCACCCCATTTGCATTTTTTGTATGTATATGCATGATATATAAATATCTTTTGTTCAAAATTTCTATCTATCTTGACAATAGTGGACAAGATGGATATTGGCTTTGGCCAAAATGAACTAGCTTCACACTTTGACTAGCTAAATGAACTTTCATATCATAAAATGAAGATTTATATACCAAGCTAGAAGTTTATGATTTTTCTAAGACCAAAGATTTAACCTTTGACCAATGGTTTGTGTTTCCAAAGAAATAGACATAAACGTTTTATTAATTAAGACTTATTTATTAGCTAAGACATAGAGTACAAAATTGGACTTAAACCACTTTATAAGAAATTTCAACACAATTAACTATTTTTTTTGAAAGAATAAAAAAATTTAAGTAGATTCTCCCATTGATATTGGTGGAGTTTAAAAACACCAAGGTAACGACATAAAACACTTTAAATTTCTAACAAGCATATATTTCATAGCCATGCAAAAGCCCTTAATATAAGGGATATATTTACTATGGAAGTCAAAATTAGTCCATATAGAGTCACTGCCTTGTTGCATCATGTATATTGGAAAAATACAACTTTTGTAGATAGCTACACTACCATTTATGAAATGTTTGTAATATCCTAACTCATGAGCAAGTTGCATCGCTTCCATATCTTTCAAAGTAGAGACTAAAGGAGTATGTTTCAACTTGTATAATTGTGAGTTGTTCAATGTAAGTGAAAGACGACATGAGGCATTTGTTGAGTATATTTGAATAATAGACAGTCATAAAGTACAAAATAGGATTTAAACCACTTTATAAGAAATTTCAATACAATTAACTAATGTTATTGAAAGAATAAAAAACATTAAGTAGATTCTCTCATTGATATTAGTGGTGTTTAGAAACACCAATGTAACTACATAAAACACTTTAAATTTCTAACAAGCATATATTTCATAGTCATGCAAAAGCCTTTAATGTAAGGGATATATTTATTATGAAAGTCAAAATCAGTCCATATAGAGTCACCGCCTTGTTACATCATGTATATTGAAAAAGTACAAATTTTGTAGATTTTGTATAAAATGTTTAGCTACACTACCATTTATGAAATGTTTGCGATATCCTAAATCATGAGCAAGTTGCATTGCTTCCATATCTTTCAAAGTAGAGACTAAAGGAGTCTGCTTCAACATGGATAATTGTGAGCTGCTCAATGTAAGAGATGGATGACGTGAGGCATTTGTTGAGGATGTTTGTATAATAGATGGTCTCTTGAAGCAAGAAGTAATTGAAGGTTGAACATATATACCATCATTATCAATCATGGTCTTGTGCGATGCTGATGATGAAGATGAAATACCATCATTCCTTGCTCTAGTCCATTCATCAATGACAACCTTTAATTGAGCATACAATTCATGTCCATATTAAACTGGATCATATCCATATGGATCAAACTTGATGACTTCACGTGCATCATGGTATTTGCTTAAGCAAGTCAAGTATGGTAGAAGTTCTTTGATCAAGATAGAGTATTCACGATCAATATCAAATGTTTTTGGATAAATGCAATTCTCAACAGGATTTGGACATCCTTTGTAAGGACTTTCATCTATGAGAATAGTCTTGGTATGCTGACAAACATCTCCATATTGATCCCATACATACTTCAAGGCTTGAACATTGCTTCTACTCCCATCTTATTTGGTCTATATATGATTTTGGGTCGATGTCTATGACATTGTTTTTGGTTCCAAATCATGAAGAAATGATACTTCCTTTTTGCATGGATCTTCAAGCACTTAATAACTACCATGACATTCTTATGTAAAGCTATTGATCAAACTCCCACTTGGAATCTTGCAAATAAGGCTTCAAGAAACTCCATACATCCTGGTTGAAGAACAAGCCATTACTTTCCCATTTGAAAGCTTTGAAACCTTTTAGACTTAGCAAAGCATCGTTGTAAAAGAAGACCATTGAGATCAAGTATTATACATAATTGTGTTGCATTTCTTATCAAGGACACTTCAATCACATCATCGTGCTCTACTATTGTTGAATCTGTTAGATATCCAACCATAGATATCTTAGTTGAAGTTACAAAGAATAAAAAAAAGCACATTAGATTCGTTTATTTCCTCATCATTCTACTTAATGTTTGAGCTATAAACTGGCATAGAACACTAAAGCAATTTAACTTCACATTGACAAATACATACATAGGTACTACTTAATAAATGATGTCTTAAGAAAAGAGATATTTGACCATGTGGACAAATCTAACCAAGAGTAATATCATGATGTGAAAAAAATATATATGATGATTTCTTTGAAGTAAAATCTATTCTAATAAAGTCATTTTTTCATATCTACTTTTTATCGCTAATTATAAGTATACTTGAAATACTAACAATAGATTCTTGTAATTAGTTGCAAAAATTAGCTTATCATTATAATTTTAAGCATACTCAGTTTCTAAAAAGACCTTCAAAATGGCATGTACAAAGAAGGTGTTTATTAGTCCTAATTATTAAAAGAAAATTTAAACATGATACTTTTGACCATGTGACCAAAACTATGTCACATATAAGTGAGACATGATAATTTAATTGAGATAAGTTATAATCTATTTGGATAAGTTTTCATAGCTTCTTCGTAAGGACTAACCATTCTATTTTTGAACTAGTTATATCCCATAGATATTTAAACTCATGAATTGTAACAAGGATTTTACCTTAATATTTCATATACACATCTCAAAAGATACATTGGAGTGAAATCTTTGTTGCAATATTTGCTACTCGGTAAAACTCCTTTGGAAGGTGCAATGAATATTTTTTGGGGTGTGCAATATATTGTTGGCTCTCTTATCCTAAAGGACATGCATAGACAAATACTAGTGATGTAGTAAAAGAGGCTATAAGAGATAAGAGATTTGACAATGTGGACAAATCTAACCAAAACAAATATAACAAGATCATTACACAACACATATAAGAGCTTAATTGAAATAATATCTAAAATAAACTTAAGTAAATTTTACATAGCTAGCTCAAACTTTTCATTATGATAAGTATTCTTACACACTAGATTACAATTAAACAATTATCATTACAAAGGATGACACATTTTAATGAGCTCTTTAATACTATTTAAGCAAAATATTTACTTAAATAATTTTTTAAAACCAAACATGCGTGGTACCTTTTATAAAAAAGTAAAAAACTAAAGACATAGTTTCTTTAAGTAATATCCTAATGAAAGTAACTTCTCAAGAAAAAAATCAAAATTACATCAATGTGTCTTCCTTGATGAAAGGAGAAGGAATGAAGTTTAAACACCTGAAGTAGCCTTTAATTTCTCTTTCATAATTAGACTTGCTATATCTTGGCTTGATTCTTCTATGCCCTCGGGTGTTACTTCAAGAACTTGAACTTCAGTAGGAGGAACCTCTTGGGGGTTTGAATTTTGTTTGGCACTCTCATGGGCCCTCCACAATTGTGCTTCAACCTCTCTTTGCTCTTGACTATTGCAAACCACTGCAATAGTCTTCATATGATTTTCATTTTGGTCCACCTAAGGAGATAGTGTCAAATCGAGGGACACAATTCTTGAATAGGATTATAGTAGCCTTGACGAAAGCTTTGAAGATTAAGCACAATAAGACTACCCCATATAATCCTCAAGATAATGGCCAAGTTGAGAGTATGAATAAACAATTGGTGGGAATCTTATCCAAGATAGTATCTGAAAGTAAACGAGATTGGGATGAGAAATTGTGTGTGGCAATATGGGCTTATAATACGACATTCAAGAGAGCTATAGACCACACCCCATTCAAGTTGATGTATGGGGAGAAGTGTGTTTTTCCATTGGAAATAAAGTTTCCCACTATGGGTTTCACTCTTAATCATTCATTGGGAGAGCTAGTAAGTGTTGCAAAAATGATATACTTCTCTTGCACATCTTGATGAAATTTGATTGCAGGCTTTATTACATCAGGAGGTAGGGAAGAAGACAGTGAAAGCACTTCACGACCTTCCGGCTAAGAAATACAAATTTGTGAAGGGTCACTTGGTGCTGTACTATGATGCTCATCAGGAGGTATTTGGTAAATTAGAACCCAAATGGGATGGGTTGTATAAAATTGTAAGTTTAGGAAAGAATGGCTCTACAACCCTTTTAGTAGATTTACAAGGGGTAGAGTTTAAGAATAAAGTTAACTTTAATAAGCTAAGACCTTACTACATGTAAGGTTTGGGATGACGTTGGGCTTGGTGCCTATGTAGGTCCTTCATGATTCAACTTTAACTTGCAATGGGTACCAAGATGATTGGATGGAAAGAATCATTCCCTATCTTGAGCATCCATATTTAGATCTATGTTACCACTAATGTTAAATATGCGGGATCTAGAGCATGGCAAACACGAAAGCTATGGAGGTTAAAAGAGGAAGAAAAAAATCATGAAGACATTGACCTTGACAAGAAAAATTGTCACACAAGTAAATTAGGTTCCAAGATTGGGACTTTGACTCATAAACACAATCTTGTGTGTGGATAGTTACATAGACACTTTACTAGAAAGAAAAGAGTGCTATCATTGTATTAGAAAAAGAGTGCAAGTATAATGCTTTATAGGAAACAAAATGGTAGCACTTCTCCTACTGTGCATATGGGATTCTAGTCCTAAGCCCTCACTACTCCTTACAAAGAGATTGAAGTAGGTGTGATTGGAAATATCTCAACACCCCTTCTCAATCACAACCGGAAGTACAAAGTGTGTAGAGGTTTTAGTGAAAGCAACTCCTGCAAAGTGTGGGCACACCATAAACATGGCAAAAAAATCTAGAGGCTATCGTAGAAAGACTAAGTATGGGTTCCACAAACATGATGGATATCTAGAGGCTATAGCAGGGGCCTCACAAAGTGTACAAAGGTTGTAGTACAAGGATACATGAGGAGTTTACAAGTTTATGTCCGAAGCATTAGGGCTAGGAAATACAAGGCTAAAAAAGTCTATCTGAATAGAAGGACTAATGAGGTTTGTCCTTCTCTTGGTGGTCTTCTTCTTCTTCTTCTTTTGCTCCATTTTCTTCTTCTTCTTTAACTACAACTAGATAGGAATTTTGGGACCTCTTTCTGGCATGGAAGAACTTCTCAGTGTGTTCAGTTCTTTTGCTGAAGTCACAAAAAAATGATCCTTCTTACCTTTGTACCTGTTGCCAATATATAATGCATGTTCATCTCTAGAAGTGCTTGGTTCTTCCTTAGTTTTTAGCTTCTTTTCCTCCTCTAACAGTGATTCCTAGATATCAACAATCCTAGGGTTTGGCATATTGATTAGAGTTGTTGATACATTATTATATTCAGAAGGCAAACTTTTAAGTAGAACACCAATGCAAAAATCTTCTTTCATTTTAATGTTGATTCTTGCAAGTTGGGTTAGAAGTCCTTCCATGTAATTTAGATGTGTGGCATGTGATGTGGTGGACTTCATTTCAAGCTTGAAATATTCAATCAAGAGGCCATACTTTGATGACTTAGAATGTGCTCCAAACAATGTGTCAAGTCTCTTCCATGTATCCTGTGAAGTATCACAGGTATCCACATGGTGGATAAAGCTATCATCTAGCTCCAGTTTGATAATGGCATGAGCCTTATCATCATTCTTTTGCCAAGTGACTACAACATCCGCATCATGAGGCTTCTTTTCTTTTCCAGTGGTAATGGTCCAGAGGCCCTTCTTCATCAGGATGAATTCAACGTATTATCAACACTTAACACCCCCCTTTTTCCTATCACTTAAGGTTTTGCATTATTCGGTGATAGATTTAGATAGCATTTTTAATGTATTTTTCTTTCATAAAAGTAGTAAATACCAATTTTAACATTAAGATAAGGTTGAACTAAGGCTCACCCTCATGCCTCAGTCGTATCATATATTTACAAACACAAATGTTATTTTTCGTATTTTTTGGATGCAAAAAATTTAATTTTCTCTATTTATTTATTGATAAATATTAATATTATCTAATTTATTGATTTGGATTGATTGATCTTACTAAGAAATATTTTTTTGTCACATTCCATCCCATGCGAACACCATATACACAAAAAAACCCCAAAACCACATGATTTTCCTTAAATTGCAATGTTGCGAGTTTTGTGTGTTTATAAGGAAAGTATTAGATGACTAATTTTTCATGATTTTGTTAACATTTATGATCAATCATAGCATTGACCACCAAATACAACCATTTCCAATCATTTACCAATTTATCATAAAACTATTACATTTATGACTTACTCATAAAATCATACCTTATATTGTACGTATCTCATGATTGGAGACTCGCTAACACTTCCCAATAGTCGCTAATGATTCTTCCAACCTCGTTCTATGCTCTTTCATGCTCTAACATCATCCCACAATCAAAATCTATCATCTTAGCCCACTCACTTCTCTCATAGAGTCAACCATGGAAACACACAACAAGAGGAGAGAGGAGAGAGAAATACTAAAAACTGATCTTTCCACTTATTGCATCATTTGCTGATTTGATTCTTGCGATGGATGGCGTGGAAATGATTCATCTTGTTATCCTCTTGCCTCCCCTTGATGTCAATAGGCACAAAATGGTAATTTTTAAATTAAGAATGGGGTGCCAAAAAAAACAACGCCCCCCTCACACTTTAAATTTTTTAGTTTAAGCCTCTTTAATTGGGCTATTAAGCTTTAATCCCAAAATAACTAGTTCAATCCTTGAGTTTTCACACTACATGCATGCAAGTGGTTTTTTGTTGAACGGAGGCCCAAATGAACTCCGATTTATGAATGGACTGGACGGTTGACTTCACAACGTCAAAATCTATCAACTTGGCCTCCGTCACGTACTTTTCAGCTCTTAGAGCACATTGATGTTGTATAACGGAAAACCTTGCGGGGATTAAATGGGGGGTTAAACGAACTCCGATCGGTAAACCAAGACTTTTGTTCCTAGCATTTACCTCTATCTAGGAAAACTCCAACTCATCGATCCACAATTATTTCATTCTCCATGAAAATTTGGTCTTTTCCACCTCTCAAGCACTTTTCCACATCAGAAATGGATCCCAAAATCCAGCTCTTAGTAGTCAATCTTTAGCAATTTCTTCTAGAATCCATGGAGCTTTCATTTATCTGAATCTCTGGAAGCATTATTTTTTCTCTTCCTTTAAACATTGAGCCATTTTCCTCTCTTGAAGCTTCTCTAAAACCGTAGATATGAAGTTTGTGGATAGCAAGTAAAATCTTGCTTGATTCCTGAAAATTTCATGGGGATTTTACTCAAATACTTCCTAAATATTACTTTAAATCTTCAACACATAATGAGAAAGCAAGATTGAAGCATTTAGACAACATTTAGAGTATTCTTGATCTCTTATTTGGGGAAAACAAGATAGCCACCACAAAATTATTTAAAATTTTGGTCAATTTGTGATCTAATCATGGGGATTATGAAGTATTCTACTTCAAAGAAGCAAGAGCAAGTCCATTCCATAAAGATTGATCCAACATTGAAGCAATAGACCTGGTTCATACATCTTCTTCTTCTTGAATGCTTGGACAGTTATTGACATTTGAAATCTCTTGGATTCTTGTTTCTAATCGAGGATTGAAGTATCTCTTGACTTTTGGAATGATCTTTAGTCTTAATTGAAGGAATTTTGTTAGATTCATGGGTATTTGATTACTCTTTAGTTATTACAAGAAACATTGGTTCCAGATTGGCATTTTTGAAGCTATTTGAAGACTTCAAGTGGATTTATATTCAATGGAAAGATTTAAATATAGAAGTTCCATTAACTATTGCAAAGGAATTTGGTCCATTTAAAATTCTATAACAATGCCAAGCATTAAATAATATATCATCTACTCTTTTCTAATCTCTCCAATTCCAATTGTTGAAGCATTGCCAATTGTTGAAGAAGACGTTGAATTGAGTATGTCCTCTTTGTTTGATTGAAAATTTCAATCAACTTATGCTAAAATTTAGTGCCTACTTATTGTTAATTGAATCTCTATCATGGTATGATTGATAATTTTGATTGTACATTGCAATTTAAAATTTTAGTGAATTCTTGCTTATGTGATTGCATATATATTGAGATAGTCAAGAAAATGGTAAAATGTGAGTTTAGTAATCCAATGAGTCACTGATTAATAAAGGTAAATATTTCTTAGTCCTTTTCAATTCATTTAGTTTTCAAATTTCCATATATCATTGAATGCCAAAAGATTTTTTTTAGCCATACAAAGCATCCTTGCTTTATAGATACTAGCACTACCATGTATACATACCAATTGAGGAAAAATGTTGAATCTGAATGAGATAGCAAGACAAAAGAGAAGCGACCCTCCCTTGTTATTTAGGACTTCATAGGGGTACACATCTTGGCCTAAAAGGAACTTTGCACACCTTTCAAAGTTTTAGAGCCCATTTAGGTGCCCCATATACCAATTTATCCCTCACCACATGTAGTAGAAGACTACGGAAGACCAATCAGGATAGAGTGGAAAAGGATTGAATTTCATTGGGAAACATGGCACTAAAACAAGGTGAAATAGGGTAGTGATAACACTAAAGAACTGTCGAGATCTATAGGTGTACAAATCATATACAGGTGGCTAAATGGTACTTGCAGGGTACACGTATTGTATCTCAATTGCCACGTGTATGATGCATACCCATGATCAAATTTGACAAAACATGGCAATTATAAATTCAAACAAGTTGTTGTCCCAATTTGGACATTCATGTTGACATAGAACATTTGTGCTCCACTCAAAGAGAAAAAAGCTAGATTTGATACTAACTGAAAAATTTTGGTAATCAGAGTTGTGGAAGAAAAGTTATGGCAATTTTATTGATAGGTGGTCATTGTAAATAACTCTTAGATAGCTAGGTAGAGTATACTATTTTGATCCCTTACCCAATTGCAACTTGTTATTTCAGTAAATTTTCCCTACCTACACATACTAAGCTTCATTTTGAGCCCATGAATATAAGGATTGGAGGGGTACAACTTTAGATATAGCCCATTTACTGATTGGCAATCTTCTTCTATTACATCTATTCTAATGGCTAGAAATAAGAAGAAAGAGCAAGTGTTTGAGAATGTAAATGAAGACTTGTGTGAGTATCAAGTAGAAATTCATTCATTTATAGGAGCAATAAATCGTGGACAAAATGATAGGGATGATGGCAACATAAATGAAGAATCACAATGACCAAGAGGCCATAATGATGTGGGACATATAGTTGAAGTAAACATGTCACATGATTCAAACAAGTGCCAATAACTTTCACATAATATTAAAAGCATGAATGAAGGTATCATTTGATTGAACCAAATGATTTATGATAATTTTGGAAAAAAGATGAATCAAGTTTGAGAAGATTGGACAATATATTCAATTGTTGGACATGAAGTTTGATCAAATGATTGCCATTCTCAGTAACTTGGGCAATAAGTGGTAAAGCACTCAACCTTTTAATGATAATGGGGTATCACTTCCAAATGATATTGTGAAATCAAACGCAACCAATCAATTTATACACTCAACCTATGAACATGATGGTCCTTCAAGAGTCAACAAAGGGGTTCAGCTCCCTTCCAACTCTCATGAAATAGAGGAATGCCAAATTTTAACTCTTCAAAGGATCACGGATAGCTGGTGAAAATTCAACATGCCAATAAAGAAGAATAATTCATGGTTGTGATCTTTATATAAATAATTTTATCGATAAAACTTTCAAATGCCTAATGCAAGAAATGGACAAGATCAACACTATCATGAGAAGACTCAAGAAGAGAGGACAGAGTTTAGTATGATAAAGATCTTGAGGATATGATGCCACATATTCAGTCCGAACTAATTCACTTGGTCATTACTCTTTTGGCAAACTAGAAAAATGGAAATAATTACTTTTAATAATAACCATGGATAACCAATATTTGATAATCTCCCTCAAAGGCAGTAGTCAAGTGGTTTACCCAACAACAATGGCCATCATTACCACTATGATAAAGAGTACAAGGAGAAAATTAGTATATCCTCATTCAAAGGAGATAATTCCTCACCGACAGAGTTAGAAAAATGGATCGACAAGTTGAAAATGTACTTTACCCTCTACCATGTCATGATGAGGCAAAGATATGCTATGCAACCTTACCCCTACAAGGTTATACACATACATGGTGGAGATACATGAGCAAAATCGGGCAAGAATTTTAGACATGGGAGGACTTTAAATTAGCCATGACCCAAGTTTTCATATCTCTAATGGAAAAAGATAGGTTGGAAAGGAGGTGATATGATTTTAGACGACAAGGTTCTATAGTTAGAGAGTATTCCAACCAAATACTAAAACTTTCCATGTATTTTGAGGGTAATTTTGATTCAACAAAGCTAAATAAGTATATTTTTGGACTAGATTCATACCTTTCAGCGCAGAGGTGAGTGTACTAAAGCCTACAAATGTACATGCTACCATAGAATATGCTGAACGCTATATTTAGAAATATAGAAGAGAATTGAGCTCTTTTCAACCCAAAATAGGAGCCAGTTATCATTTAAATCAGCCAATGATGATTGTACAATAGTTCAGCTAGTAAAGAGAGGCTTATAGACATGATAATAGGGCTTCAAACACTTTCAATAAGATTCCTACGTACTCTATAGCATATATTTCTAAAGGGAAGAAATTTAGGTATAATGTGGAACCAAAAGGGGATTTCAAGAGAGCTAAAAGTGGAACTAAAACATCACATAATACCATCAATAGTAAGCCCTTCTCCAATGACAACCTGAAAGGATTATGTTTCAAATATGGAGAAAAATTGTCACTTGATCATAAAAAGAAGTGTAAAGCCAATAGAGCAAAGTTTAATATGGTGATCATAGAAGATTTGGATGAAATTGAAGCACATGAGGGAGGCCTAATATAGGAAGAGTTAGCTCCTACATGTGATGAAGTGTATGACCATGATGATCAATTTATATAAGAGGATTTAGAGCCGGTCATTCAATAGGTTTGCATTGATCTTGGTGGTTCATTCAATCTAGGCGGATTACAAATGGATGATTCCTCAGCTTTTGCATTCTCACCCATGCTATATTCTATATCCCAAGATTCTTGGACGAGTTATAAAGGAGAGAATACACTTCAACTCAAAGGCATGATCAATTCTAAGGTTACTCATATTCTTATAGATATATGGGTAGCACATATAGCTTTATCTATACGAAATCATTATATGAGCTGAAGTTATTACCTCAAGAGATGGATATCCCCCTAGAGATATAAGTGGCAAATGGAGCTCAAGAGTTGAGCAAGGAGATATGCCTACAAACACCCATTGAGCTATCTTAGTATTGCACCATTATGATGAACTTGATTGTCCTAGATATGGATCCTATAGATATCATTATTGGTTGTGATTGGCTTAAAATGATTGGTTTGGATCTCAATTGGATGTTTATGAAGTTTATTTGAAATGGGCAATAAGTAATACTTAATGATATAGATAGAAAACAAGTGGAAGTAACTAGCAAAAAGAAGATGATGAGAGAAATGAATGCAATATCTTGTATTTTCACACCTCCTTTTGAGGGTGGATGAAAATAAGCAATCTTTTGCACCTAAAGTCTTTGATCCATGTCTATGTAAACTTTTGGAAGAGTGTAAAGACATATTTTAGTCTCCTACATCATTATCTCCTAAGAGAGAAGTGGACCATCCTATAAAATTGGCACTTGACACTAAATATATCAATAAACCCCCTTGTAGGTTGTCAAAGTATGAAAGAGAAGAAGTGGAGCAATAGGTTAAAGACTTGCTGGAAAGATGGATCCTACAAGATGTGCATTGATTATAGGAACCTCAACAAGAGCACTATATAAAGAACACATACCCAATCCTTCACATTGATGATTTGTTGGATGAACTCAAGGATGCTAAGGCATTTACCAAGGTCAAATTGAGGCAGGTTACCACCAAATTAAGATGAAGGAAGGTAACCAATACAAGATGACTTTTAGAACAAAAAGTTATACTAGCCATGGCATTGCAGATCATAAAGTCTATGCTATGTAGGATAAGGACAATTAAGCATCTACTCTCTTATAGCTTCTAGGATGGTAAAATGTTGGTCTTGCAATATCATTAGAATCCAAGCCCCTACTAATTTTCCTCTTTTGCTTGTCATATGTAGTAGTTGCTCCTACATGCAAGTCAAAGTGGACACTATTTTACTTTAGTTACTCATGAGGTAGATCCCTTTTGATGATTGTCTCAACCTCAGCCCCATCATGTTCTCCATTTCCATATCTTGCATAGAAAAAGTTCCAAGTCATTTCCATGCTTACTTGTAAGACCCTAGTATTTAGCAACAAAGTAAGATGGTTGCTTTAATCCGGTCTTTCATATGAAGACCAAGCACATTGAGGTCCGTTACCACTTTACTATATGGGTGATTGAGGGTAAGTAGATAGATCTTTTCAAGATCTCTATAGATGAGAATCTTGTTGATATGCTCACTATATTGCTTCTTGATTTTTCTTGTGTTCTCACTCTTGCTCATCATTTCTATCTTTCATTCAAAAGAATGGATTCTAGTACCTATGAAGAGGATGAGCATGACATTGACACTACTCATGATATCATAGAAGAGGGTGACAATGGAGATAAAAAAGATGATTTTGAGCTTGTTAAAGATTAAAAGACATAGCAAATACTAGAGTATGGGTAGGTTTAGAGGGGGGAGTGGATGTCATATGACCAGATGTTTAGTGGAGAAAAGCAATGGCAAGGTCCATCTACAATAGTGTTTTACTTATATGCATATGGGATACAAGTTTTCTATTTGCATGAAGTATTATGCCAATTAGGTAACCTATTAGGGACTTTTTGTCAAAAAGTGTCCAACAACATGCAATGGAACATGAAGAACCTTACGTGGCTTAAACCCTTATGGGATAAAATAATATATATAGTTATCTTGGAGGGTTTTTTCCTATTTTTAGAGAGTAGGCATGGATTTCTGAAGGGTTTGTAGAGCAAAAGATTGCTCATGATTGCAGCTAAAGGAAGAAGCATTCTATATGGCATACACTACATGTGTGAAGCTGTTTAGTGTAGAATAGGGGATGCTTTGTAGTCTCGTAATTATATGCTGAAATATAATGATATATACATAGGAAAATAGGGCAACATTATTGTCATACATGTTCTATTACAAATACATGCTCATGAAAGCCTTGTTTTGAGAAGATAAGTGGACTCTTCATCTTGTATGAATGCTATTCTAAATATAAAAGTAAGGATTTAGGAAGATTTGATGGGTTGATCTTGTTCTTATGCAAGGATTTTATAATGTCTATGCATTGTTGTAGAACGTGACTATTCTAAGGGCTATTGTTGAAGCATAAAAGCTTTCTCTACTATCTATCCATAACCACAATTATGTATATGGCTTCTAGCTCATATTTGGCCATGTCCATTGCAAAATATGAACCCGATAATTGATAAATATGCTAGTTATCATTTAGATTTATGAGCTTTAGATGCTTCTATGAAGTACATAGCATTTAAAGCCCTACATCTTGAACCCTTGTCTCAAAATTGTCATTTCTTCTCTTCTTTATTGCAAGTTTGGAGTTTGTTTTCCCTTGTCTTGAACTCTTCTTACATGAGTGACTTTTGGCCATAACAAAAATCCTTGATAGCAGATTTTATCCACCATTGTGCAAAAACTAGCTCAATAAGAATCTATTTTTCTAGAGTTTTGAAGGCTACCATAACATCAACCAATATTAGTGTTCCAATGATCAAGAGATAGAATAGTAATTGAAGCAATGAGAGTATGTAAAGAAAGCTATATTACCTTGTAGGATTGTAGTACTTGGAGAGAATTTTTAAGTAGAATTAACATGTGGAAGAATTGACTTTGTCCTTGATATTGACCTATTAGAACTCACATCAACTCACTCTCTACTCACTTATATAACTTCCATTGTGTATATGTATTAGTTAGGTAGATAGGTTTGGATAGAAGTTGACAATAGGTAGTCGATCTAGAATTCTTGCATGAGTAGGGCTGATTGTATAGATAATACCTTTTCAGCTAGTAGCGAACACATCATGTGCTACAAATTTTAAGTTCAAGTTAGACTCAAAATACTATACTTTTTGAGAGATGTTAGTCAACAAGAGTGGCTAGTGTTGTTTATTGTTACCCTAAAATGTGGGAATGAAATTAACATTGCCTATAATCTATCTATTGATTGGGTTTTATTGATAATACTAAGGGTTTTATTGATGATACTACATAAATAATTGAACAATTAAAGCATAAATATCATACTTTGTGAAAAATACTTTAATATAATGTTCTGATGAATGCTATATAGGCTTTGTATGTGCTTAGCTCTTGAACCTCTTTGCATGTACTATTTGATCTTCCCTTTTTGCATGCATTGCCCACCTTGATTATATTCTTACTTCAAACCCATGCAAACCATCCAAACTCCACATGATCACCTATTCTTGTCCGACTATATGCTCTACTATCTTTTTCATCCTCATTTCACTATTCCATTTTAATACCCAACTATCAAGATAGAGTTCTAAAATTGTTCTCTCTAATGTTCTATAAAGCACATTTATCTCCAAATCAAACACATAATCCATACAAGGTCACATTCTCCACCATCCTTGATCTCTCATGATATCCCTAATAGAATCATTCTTGGAAAACATCTCAAAATCCAACTTATATGTGCCTTATTGTATCTTCCCTTCCCTTTCTAAGGAATGCAATAATATGTCAAAATAGTGCTCCATCAATGCCAAAATATTGAGATCCATGATGACCATAATAATCTACATTTTGACATTGACTTCTACACATGTCTAAATGCATGTGCCCATAAGGATCAACCACCCTTGATCATATCTATGTGCAAATGCACATTATGATGAGATGGACTAGTAGATATATGTCCATTCTATTTGATAGATCCTTTAGTCATCAATTGTGTCAACTTGTAAAAATAGAATGAATTCATTCCCTTTTAATGTCATTGATACACCAATTTAGTTCTCAATTTCCACCCTTTCTATTTTCATGGAAATCAAGCTAAGGATTTGGTTGTAAGGGGGAAATAAATATCATCATTGTTTCCTTGGCATCCACCAACACACTGCAACCCACCCACTACACTTCTGGCTTAACATTAGATACTTTTTTATAAACACAAATTTTTAGCTTTATTACAAGTGTTGGAAATTGTTTATTAGTTGTTGTCGGGCATCTCCTAAGTATATGAATAGAATTTGATAGTATTTGGAAGTACAATTAGTGTTTTCTATTATCTCCAATCTTTTATTTGTTTTGAAAGAAGCAGGTGAAAATTGATGTTTACACAAAAACTAGGGTTATTGATAGGCTATCCAAGGCATAGAAGATCTTCTTTTGATTATCTAAAGTTTACTTCCATGAAGGGTTGCTATTTGAGATCAACCAATAAGATTCAACCCTAATGTTACTTGTTGCAAGGGAAGAGTTATGCTGCATGAAGTAAATCATAGTCTAACTTAATCATTGCTTGTTGTAGGAGTTATGTCCGATTTCTTATTCAAAATCTAGATGTTGATAGAAAGTAACAATCTCAAGATATTTATTCCTAGGGTTTTGGGAATTCTTTGTTACATCAATGTGAGATGATGTGCCTTAGAAGTTAGTTTTTTAATTTCCTTTTGGTTATGAGATACAAATGTATAATTCATTTTACACCTCCTCTAAGGCTTTCCTTGAATCTTGAAAAGGAAAGGATCTTTTGAAAACATATCAAAAGTGAGGATGCTCACAAGTTTCCTTTCATAAGAGCTTACAGGATTTTGTTCAAAATCATTAACTTTGAGTAAAACTCTCAATGTAGGGGAGTTTCCTAAACAAAAGGGTAGTTCAACAAATGTTCTCAATGGTAAGCCGAACAAAATGCTAGAAATTTTCTCAAAACTTTAATACAACTTCTAAAAGTGTTCTTAATCTCACATAATTTTTTCTTTCTAGAAGAGCAACTCTAAGTGTTAAGGTAGAATTTGATTTTTGGCCTTAATCTTCAAGTCAAGGACTTATTTTTAGTGTTTTGAACCACTACATATACCCATATGTTACTATGCATATCAAATGTACTATAGCAACCATTAGCAAGGAAAGTATTTCTAAAGCGATGTAATGGTGTACAATGCTAGCGATGATCTCCCAACAAGTAGTTAATAAACTATTTCTAAGTCATCTACAACACTACATTTTTGTTTTCTATCAAAGAGACCATCACACTTTTTCCAATAAAATATTAATAAACCTCATTGACAATGTATAATAAAAGTGTGAACCGTAAAATCTAATTCAAGCTTAAATCAACCAAGTTCACTATCTAAGTGAGTGAACTTTCTTGTCACCTTTCCAAGGAAGGAAATAAATACATAAACAAATACACACACATATACAAATATATAAAAATAAATATAGATATCTACCAAATCAACCAACGCTCAATATCTAAGTGAGTGAACTTTCTTGTCACCTTTCCAAGAAAGGAAGGCCACACACACACAATGTGTGTGTGTGTGTGTGTGTGTGTGTGTGTGTGTGTGTGTGTGTAATTTGTTTGTTAAGGCTTGTTTTGGACAACACATATTAAAAATGGGACCTTTACCACCTATTTCATATTTAAAGACTTGTTAATGCACACTAATTGGCAAGATGCTACTTGAATCATTAAATTAAAAACTCGTGTGCTTTTTTGTTATAATATATTTGGTCCATTTTTTCTTATTATATTATCAACAATATCTTCCATGATCCCCATCATTTGTCTTGGTTAATTTAAGATTCTTTCATAATCAGGATATATACTTTTTGGAGTGAATAATCTAGCTCATAAAATTTAAAGGGCACTATATATGATGTTCCTCTTGCTTCTAGACAAGTTTACATCAAGTATCTCACATAAAGATGGCTATGAATGAGTGGACAGATGATATGTGAGGTCTATAATTTGGATACCTTTACCCAATGTTAAGGCATGAAATTAAGAAATGTAAATGTAATTAAAGCTTGGTACATGGTTAAAGAAAATTAATGTTTCGATTTTAATAATGGAATGAGACATTGATTTTCAACATGATGTAACATAGAGTTCTTTTGTTTTGAACATATCCTACTTTCATCTCTATGAAAGGCATGATAGCTACTAGTATCAACACATGAATTTGATGTTCAATAAAGTTAAACACTCAAATAATGAATCCATAGTGCAAAATGAACTTTTTCCAAGTCATGTAAATCTCCTATCTATGTATCATTCTACTACATGATTGTAACGTGTAAGTGGGAGGTGTTCAAAAAAAAAAACTAAAAATGATTTTGGTATCATCCCTAATGATGTTTTCTTATTGGTTTTCATCAATTGAGTGCTTCCAAAAAGTTGTCGAGCTATACCAATTCATGCTTTGAGTGGAAAGTAAAAGATAAGAATTCATGCATGTGGAAATTCCTCATAACATTGTATTCTGTAATGTACTTGTCATGGAAACACAATAATAGACGAGGACTTGAAAAGTTGGAACAAACCACAAAATTTGAAATTTAATTTCAACTCTTTAATTTCTTCCAAGAATTCTTATGAAAAAATCTCCATGCAAAATAATAATTATGCAAGTTTTCAATAGAATTCACTACATGCTTACAAAGTGTTAGTTAAGTATGTTCAAAATTGTGCCTCAACTTCAATTGGAAATTACTTGTTGATTAAATCACAAGGCATTCAAATCTTACTTTCTAAATAATTTTGAATTGTAGATAAAAAAATACATTTGTGACAACATGATCATAATGTGGTCATGTCTCTTTAAGTCTATTTACGCAATTCATTAAATGAAGGTGATTTGACCCAAGATTCCCTTTTCCTTTTCTTGTTTCTAGCATATATGCTACAACCTTACTTAAGAAACTTATTTATACGAAAAAGTAGACATGATGAATAGTAGATTCATCATTTCAAATGATTATTCTGTGCCTATTGTTACATTGTGGTGAAGTCAATGTAGGTTTTCTACCAATATAAACATATATGGAGACTCATGTTTATGGTTCATGTATGATAAAAGAAATGCACCATACCATGTTTTTGGAAGATAATTGGTGAATACATTTGCCATGCATTTTTTTCCCATGTATCTCTAATGAATGTGAGAGCGGGATTTAAATACCCATGAAATATTGGATAAGTACCGAATGGCGCAAATTTAAAGCAAAGTTTAAAGAGTGATGAAAGCAGAAGGCATAGATCTAACAAGTTTAAGTCACTGGGAAAGAGGGGAATTCAAAGTACATCAAAAGACCGACCTTCGCAATGGCTGTAGATTTTCCATAATTTTTCCAGGTGTCGGATCGAAGTATGATAAGTTCCAAGTCGTTCATGACTTCAAGATGAACTTGCAGAATTTGGCAGAAGTGGAATTAGATATCGAACGTGGGAGAAGCAAGAGGCCAGACATTTGAAGGGTCAAAATTTGGCCAAGATTGAAAGAGTCATGACTGCTCATTCTTGGAGATTTTGGTGATTGGGAGATTGGGGTTGCAAAGCAAGCCTAGCAATAGATCATACCAGCCTTCTTCTCCAATTTCTTGCTTCTTGTTCCTTATTTTTGCTTGGACAATGGCTGCTCGATTGTGAAGATCAAAATTTAGTCTTTCTCTCCCCTTCCTCTCTCTTCTCTAAAAGGGAATTCATGTAGGTGGAAGAAATAGAAGAACGAGATGAAGAATGCTTGTCCGTGGCATCTATTAGATCCTTGCAAGATGTTGAGAACTGATGCTCCACACTATGTAGAGATCAATGGCGAGTTTGATGTCCATTTTATGAAGAAAATTTGCTTATTTTTGACAGTTTATGGTCCAAATGAAGTGTATATGGAATGAAAATTTGTATGAACCCTTTTTTACATGTCTTTGAGGGCTATGAATGATAATATGCATAACTTGTAGTTAAATGTGATCATTATTAATAATTAAAAGCTCAAAATACGACATTTAAATTTAAAAAAAAAAGGCTTTTTGTCATTTTGGATGGAAAAAGCGTGTTCTTATGGAATGAAATGAAAGATAATGGTGAATCTCAGTAATCCTAATCAAGTGGAATTATAAAATGATAAAATAATATCAATTTATTGATAAATAAATTAAAAAATCAAGGAAATTTGGTTTTAAATGGAAAAAATAGATTTTCTGTGCCAAAAAATTATCAAAAATTATAAATATGTTCGTGGATATATGATGGGCCTAAAACACGAGGTTTAGCCTTAGCTTAGCTCCATTTAGTTGTTATAGTGTGTGATTTATTGCTTTTCACAAAAGAAAATACATGAAACACTCTCTATACCTACCACCGCAAGCATAACATTAAACGGTAGGCAAGTGGGGATTCGTGAGTGTTGAATATAGGCTGAATTTTGATTTTTATGATACACTTTACATATAGGAAGCATTTTTTAAGAGTTAAAGGATTCAGTTAGTAGTAGAAGTATACTCGGTGTTGTTCCCTATGCAATGAAGCAAGTACGTTAGTATGAAAAGCATGAAGAGAACTATTTGTGCATTGTGACAATGCTATTTTGAATAAATAAAATGGTTGCACACAACAGATTATCCACTTTTGTATTACATTCATTACATAGTATTGAAAATATATATCCTAGATGCATAGCACATGCTTTTATGAATGTTGACCCATGTTGAGAGTGTGAGGAGTCCCAAGTTGTAGGGTTAGTGATCTATTTCCTTTGGGGGACTTATTCAATGAAGATTATACTTTCCCTCTTGGAGTGATTAATTAAAAGAGAGGACTATGTATTGTACATGTTATATGTTTAAACATTGCATCTTGGGGCCAATTCCTAAGGTGTAGGAGAACTGAAGTGGGCCATAGCAGTCAGCCAAGGGGGTGCTCCTTGTGTTATGCTACTAGGTGCTAGTCAATGATCTATTTGGGTGCTCCTTATGATAAGTTGGGAAGGGATCCACTTAGACTATAAATGATACAAACATGTGTTTAAGCTAGATCAGTATGTGTAGCCTATGGATGCTCTTGGTTGTGAGGTCGAGGGTGTTTTGGTTGAGCATAGAGACCTGCCCTAGAGCCAGTGTCTAGCCCATTTTTGGTCTTGATATGTGGTGTGTTTGTTGAGAGCCACTAATAAGTGGCGGTGTTTGAATCTTGGTCAATAGGGACCAGTTGATTAGTGTATAACAAAAGGTAGCGAAATAGACCCAAAGGACCGTCAAGCCAAGCTTTAGAAGCAAGAAAGAGGTGAAAGGGCTAGAGAGTGGGATGAGATTTTTAGGAGGTATTCTTCTAAGTGAACTAACCTGATATCCCTACAAGAGAGGGGTCTTAGCAACCTTAGTTTTACGAGCAGTTCTAGAGGTGAAAGGGCTAGAGAGTGGGATGAGATTTTTAGGAGGTATTCTTCTCAGTGAACTAACCTGATATCCCTACAAGAGAGGGGTCTTAGCAACCTTAGTTTTACGAGTAGTTCTCTAAGAGGCAAAGGAAGCTCTAGTACTTCACCTCTCCCAGTCAGTCATCCCACTTTGAGTGGGATAATAGTTCTAATAGTGCAGAAACCTTTAGTGAATCCAGTCATCATCATGACATAACCCATACAAATCCAAATAGGGACACCCAATTTGCTAGCCTTAGGATTACCTCTACCCATTTTTAGTGGGTTAGTAGAGGAAGATGCAAAGCTCCACATTAATGAGTTCCAAAAGTTAATGTTCAAATGTCGAATCCAAGATGAAGGGCATCTAATGATGTTCTTTAATATGACTCTAAAAGGATAAGCTGCAATATGATATCACAGCCTAGAAGCTGGAACCATAACTACAATTGATTTATTTTTTGCAACCTTTTGAAGAGAGTTTGGCTATGAAGAAGAGGCGGTTAGTTATTAGCTATGTGTTCTTAATGTAACACATCAAGAATATCATGAGAACATTAGAGGGTATGCCAAGAAACTAAAAGAAGTATTTCATAAATTGTAGACTTATATTACCATTCCAGTTGTTGCTCAACTATAGTACTTTCTACACGGGTTGGACTTTAATATCTAGGTGCAATTGAGTGGTGTTGCTCTTATCAATATTGATACGACTATTATATGAGTGGAGGAGGTAGAGTTGCAATTGCAAGTGACCTATGATTCTAGGGTAAACTTTAATTTGAGTCTAGGCCTTGGAAATAATCAAGCATTGACCAGTGGAAGTCAAGGAACACCCATGACCAATTTGAATGGGAGAGGAAGCATAATGCAAAGTGTACCTATGCTACTAGCTCCCTCTAATGTGACTCTGATGATAGCTAGTTAGATGGCTCCACTAAATAATGGAAGCCAAGTGACAAACCCTAATGTCATTCCAATTAATCAACAGAGTAGTCAATTCCTAATCAACTAGTTAGACCAATTGAATGACAAGTGGATGATCACGGCTATGAGTCTAGTGCATCAAATATTCTTGACGAAATCAAGGACATGATGAAGCATTATGTCGACATGATAATGAAACAGTTGAGAGCTAGATTTTAGGACTAGATTCGGACCCATTCTTGAAGTGTTGGAACTTGTATTTGGAGCCGAAAAGTGCTCGAGAGGCATTAAAGAGCCAATTTTCATGAAAAATCAAATGGTGGCGGATGACTGGACTGGAGTTTTCCTAGCCGCATTTTGACGTTAGGAATCTAACGAAAGCCTCGATTCGTTGATCGGAGGTCATTTGACCCCCCATTTAATCCCCACAAGTTTTGGCATTGTAACGCAGCCCACTGGATTCAAGAGCCAAAAAGTGTGCAATGGGGCCTAAGTTTAGAGATTTTGATGTCACAAAGCCAGCCATCTAGTCAGATCACAAATTGGAGTCCGTTTGCATCCCCAAATAGGCTGAAAACCCTTCCGCGGTAGTGTGAAAGTGGTTTTTTTGAAGTGGACATTTTACAAATGAAATGAAATAAAACTCTTAAAAAAATGTAAAAACATGTCGTGATGCAGGGAGGAGGCATTTTTTTATTGACGCCCCATTTTTTGGGGATTTTTGTGCCTCTTGGATGCTCAATCATGTAGAGAGGGGAAAATCCATGATCTATGCAAAGAGGGCAAGACTTTGATGGTAACCATGTGTAATATGATGATTGGAATAAAACTTTTATTTTTAGTCTTTCTCTTTCCTCCTTTCTCTCTCCTCTTGTGGGCTGTTCATATGCATTAATGAAAGAGAGAAGGGGGTGAGGGGTTGCTGACGATTTTGAAGCAAACCATGCTGATGGAGCGGTAGAGGACATAGATCACGGCTGGCGAGAGGGTCAGCGACAAGAGGAAAGTGTTAGCGGACTCTCAATCTCGGGATACGCACCTTGAACATGCATGTTTCTATGAGTAAGTGTTATGTTTCTTCGTTTGATGAAAGATAATTGAAAGAAATGATTGATGATGATTGATCTTGGTTATATATGCTGAATTATCTCTAAAATGAAAGAAAAAACTAGAAATTTTGATGACATAATATTTTTTCCTCAAAACACGTAAAACCTGCAAAGTGCAGTTTTTGAAAAAATCATAAAATAAAAATGAATATAAAAATGGGGATGAGTGGTTTTGATCAGTGGGAGCTCAGAAGTCTAAAATTTTTCATAATTTTTGAAGAAAATAAATAGGAAAAAATGGAGAAATTTAGGTTTTTTGCGACAAATAATTGAGAAAAAATATGATTAATGTCTGCAAATGTGTGGCAAGGTTGAGCCATGAGGAATAGCCTCAACTCATCATTTTTTTGTGTTTTAGTGCGTTTTTATTGCTTTATACACTGAAAATGGGAAAAAAAAAAGCCTACATCTATGCAACAATGCAACACATAAGCGATAGGGGAAAAAGAGGGGTTGTGGAAGCATTTAAGTGCTGAGAATGAAGTAAAGTCTGATCTTTTGGTTGTACATGTCATATAGGACGAGCTTTTGTTTAAGGTAAAGAGGCTAGTAGCACAAGGCAACTCGGTGCTAGTCTCTAGCAACACAGCAATAACGCATAGATTGAAAATCATTGAAGGACTAATTTTACACTCCACTTTGCTGATTTGTTTTAAAATCGAATGGTAGTGCACAATACGCATACACTTTTGCATTTTACATGCCATATGGTATAATCTCTTGGATGCATAACACTTGTATGTTGAACATCGGCCAATGTTGAGAGTGTGAGGAAGTTCTTTGCTACAGGTTAGATGAGCGGTTCCTTGAGGTAAGTTCAGTGAGGAAACATCAACTCCTAGATCATTTGATAAATCAAAGAGTGGACTATGTATCATGCATCTTATATGTTGAGGTAGTGCATCAAGGAGCCAATCCCCGAGATGTGGGAGAGCTATAGTAAGGCCGCAGTGTTTCAGCCAAGGGGTTGCCTCCTATGTATGTGATACGAGGTGTTATAACTATATGTTATGGGATCTCCCTATGAGGAGTAAGGGAAGGTAAACATTGGACTATGTCCTATTATAAACATAGAATTGATATTAGAGTTTAGTGTAGTGTGATCCTTAGATGCTCCTGGCCACGAGGCTGTGTAGGTTGTCTTGTGTGTCTTAGAGGTCCAGCTAGTGCTATAGAGCCCGTATCGGACCTGTTTTAGGTCTCGACAGGTGGTGCGTTTACCAGGAGCTGCCTACAAGTGGCAATTTTTGAATCTAGGTTGTAAAGGGACCTAAGTTTATAATTTCCATTAGGAGTGTGCTAAGCTAACCATAAAATGGGGTTTGTTCAAGGATGGAAAACCTTGGCTTTCCCTATACAAAACTTATTGATGGACTTAGTTAATTATGTAGAGCATGAGTCCTCTACAAAAGATAATCTAGGTGATGAGAAGGGTAACCAATTAGTGGTTACCCCGTCCTCTAATGCGATGCCATGGGCCGAGGTCTCGGTTAAGTTACTTATGAATATGTGTGCATTACGTGAGTTTAAAAATTTGTATTTTTAAAATACCATTTTTATACATTTTTTATATACAAAAGGGTGTAATATAAAGATGTTATTTACAGATTGAATACAAAAGGGTTATGTTTTATTTAGGGAAAAATCATAGATAAGGATATTTATAAATAGGCCTTGAACGCACGTGATGTAGAGAATTCACCTTGGTGTGGTATCTACCCAAGAGAAATCATGTATAACCATCCATCAGCCTAGAGGGCATGGAACAAGTATGTTGGAACTATGGTGGTCATGGCATCAACAAGTGATTATGCTAAAGCCGTAGTGCCATGGGAATAACTCGACATACAGTGGAGTGTAGTTATGGCTGAAACATCCCATGTGGTGGTGCATTGTGCCAAAATTTTAGGTATCACAAGGATGTTAGAAGCCCTATATGTAAAGGGAAAACTGTTGCTTAAAAGGCATGGTCCCTAGGTCTTGAGTGCTAAGGATAAGTTTGCTTTTGATTAGGGGAAAAAGCTCATAGATAAAGGCATCATGGAACTGCTTAGGAAGGGGCAAGATATGGAAGATCCTCTAGGAAAGGATCGGAATGACATGCTAAGAGCTATAGGCCTCCCTAGACCACTTTATAAGTTGGCAAAAAGGGCTATTAAGGATAGTATTAACCATCCTACACCAGTAGAGGTGGAAACGGAAGACGTCAGAGACCCCAAAAGGTTGGAACTAGATCATGACGAATATGAAGATTTTAATGACCCGGTTCTAATCCCAAGAAAGAGGACTAAATGCCCTCCTCCTTATAGGGATCTCCCAGTGGTTCATTGGTTGGTAAATGAGGACCCGATGTTGCACTTAAAAGAATATGGCCTAACTTTCATTGCAAATGGGTATAATGATATACATCGGATGCTTGTATTCTCAAGTACCTTGAAGGGAGAGGTTAGAAAATGTTATTAGAGCCTCCCAAGAGGGTCGATTCAATCATTCGATGAGTTGCACGATAAATTTTTAGATGAATATGAAAAGAAGGTGCCTATGACCCAGGTCTTAGGGCAACTTATGCAGATAAGACAAGAGTCTTACCCTTCTACTAAAGAATATGCTAGAGCCTTTGACAAAGTCCTGAGACTTTGGCCAAGAAGAGCTACTATGTTGCCTAAGAATGTGCTATTTGAGCTCTTTATGAGCAGCTTAGAGATCAATACACAAATCCAAGTGAGGATGTAAGATCCTAAGTCATTAAATGAGGCCAAGAGGCATGCAATTGACTATGAGCAATATATTCGAAGATGTTGGGAGAACTCTCGGAGTTTCCTCCATTTAGTGCAAGTGCATCCAAATATCTAGCCTTTTCTACAAGGAGAAGATTCATTTTCTAATGCCAAGACAACCTTGGCAAGGGATCTTGGTAGCCAGAATCTGCAAGCAAGAAATGGAAATCCTATGAGCAGTGATAAGATGTCTCTTGGGGATTAAAAGACTCCATGCCCAACAAGTTCCAGAAAGGCTTGCAACACTTCCACAAGAGGTAGTTGCAATGGCAAAATTTATAGAACCATTGAGCCTATGAGTATGGATAAGTGTGCTATGAGTGGTCCTAGTTGTGTTGCTAGTAAGGCTCTTGAGAAGCCTTTTCAATTTAGTGATGAATCATGCGTTCGAATAGATGCTATTCCTTTTAGTAAAAGCATGGTTCCTATGGCTAGGCAGTTGCACAGTTGATAGATGAAAGAGAAAACATCTCATATGAAGAAGATGTACCATGACCAAGGTCAACCTATGTTGAGTAGAATCCGTAAGGATGTGAGGCCATCTAGCTATAGCAATAAGTCCACATTGAGTCCATAATTAGACCAATGTGGCAAATCGAGAATATATAAGCATATAACGAGAAATGTAAAATGGGTTTGGAGGTCCAAAACCCTTAAAAATACTATTGGTGTGTTAGATGAAGGGCCAGAAATTTCATGTGGAGATGCTTTGATGGATTCCCAAGAGGATGTGATTAAAGGCCATAATGGTACATCCAACAATAGGCCCTAACGTGCATCTATGTGATGGGTCTAGGCGTGAAGTTCTACCTAGTTTGGGTTGCAACATTGACCTATGCCAAAATCCAAATAGGGAAGGTTCAAATGAGCACAAAGCTGTGATTCATTAGCCCAATGAGGTCATTCATTCAGCTCATAGTACCCAAGAAGAGATGGCCATTCTTACTAAGATATCACTAGAAAGGCTTGGGCTAGTGGATCTACAAAAGGCCAAGATCAAGCTTTGAGTTGATGTGCATAAGTAGTATGTGGCTAGCCCTCACATCTCATGATATCTTTGGTCTCGGCTAGCCAAATAAGATGCAATATATATGCTAAAAAGACCATCCATTAGATGCAGCCAAATGAGCCATTTTCATGTGGTCAAGAGGGCTAGTTAGTTTGCAATGAACTATTCTATTTCATTAGGCCAAGAAGGTTATATATCTGTTTGGTGCAAGTGCATTTAATGGTTTCTATTTTAGTGATTGCATCATATAGGTTGACAAAGTCATTAGAGGGAGCCTTTGCTGCGGAGGACCTTCTTGTGGCCATTCTAGGTGGTTTCGTCCCCTTTTTGAGTTTTTTTTCCCCTTAAGTAGATAATGATATATGTGTATGTAAGGGTTACTTACTTTTCTTGTTGGGGACTGGCAATCAAGGCATGAAGTCCCAGGTTAAGGTTATGTATGTCTGTGGGAGGTTTGAGTATTTGTTGTCTCCTACAAAGGCATTGTTAGGCACTGAAAGATGTGTTTTAAAAGGTAGTTCTAGTGACCCTTTTCTGCTGACCTACTAGGTGGCCGTTCTAGGAGTTTCTGTTAGTTGTGAGGCAGTTAGAGCAGCATGCACTTAAATATCAAGAGAAGAACAAGTTTTGAATCTAGCTAAAAATAAATATACAAAGGTGTATAAAAAGGGGTTCTAACCCCTCTATAAAAATAGAAAAGAAAAGAAAGAAAAATCCTTGAGCGGTTGTTCAATGCCTTGCGAAGGCCTAGTAGGTTTCTTGGGACGAGACAAGATACGGGGCTGATGCCTTGTCTTCGTAGGGATGGCAACTAGCTGATAAGAAAAGAAAACTAAGGAATGCTTGAGTGAAAATAAAAGTGAGTGTTAGAAAAGGATTAAATGTCACCTCGCGAGGGCTTGGTAGGTTCTTGGGTACCGAGACAGGACCTAAGGCCGATGCCCTATTCTCCTTGGGTCACAACTCTCAGCTCTCTCATTTTTACATGCCCGAGTATGGAAAATAAATGCCTAAAAGGAAAATGTGCTAAAAGACAATATTTTTTTATTAGGCTATAGGAGTCCTCGCATAGGATAAGCTCTTAGATTGTTGTCCTCAGTTAGGAAGGTAGTTGAGACCACCACTTAGGATGACTTATCTGATAGTTCTTTTTAGCTTGGCCGTGTTGGAGCAGTCGGTTAGTGACTAGCTTTGGGCTTTCTATCAGATTATACTAGGCCTACTCCTCGTGGATTTCATGCCTTGGTTTTGACAAGGGGTAGGGTGAGAGCTGTGATGTCTTTTGTTGTATATCTATTTTGTATCAGCTTGATGCTCTTTATGATTATGCATGTGCAAAATAGTTCATGGGATTTGACGGGCTGAGTTGCCCTATCCTGTGGTCACCAATGAGAGCTAGATTTTAGAACCCGATTTGGATCCGTTCTTGAACATTTGAAGTATTTCTTGGGCATTGAGGTGATTACAGCTGAAAATGGTTTATGGTTGATGTAAAAGCACTATGCTATGAAAATGCTAAAGAAGTATGGCATGACTGAATGCAAACCATTGGATACACCTCTTGATCAAAATGTAAAGTTAGACATGAGCACTGGGGCTGAAGTTGAGGATGTGACTATGTACAGGTAGATGGTTGGCAATATGATTTACTTGGCCATCACTAGGCTTGGTTTGAGCTATGTTGTAGGGCTCATAAGCTACTTTATGCAAAAGCCTCGGAAGCGGCACTTGGATGCGGTTAGATGCATTATGAGATATGTTAAGTCCACTATAGATTATGGGTTGTTCTATGTGAGAGATAAGCTCTTGAAACTGGTTGGATACACGGATGCAGATTGGGCAAGATGCTCATATGACCATAGATCTACGAGTGGCTATGCTTTCGGGTTTGGAAGCGGAATGATCAACTGGAGCAGCAAGAAGTAGCCCACGATTGCTTTATCGAGTATTGAGGCAGAGTACAGGGGTGCTACATTGGTAGCATGTGAGATTGCATGGCTGCTCAAGCTTATGGCTAATTTGGATATACAGGTAGATGCTCCAGGGACTCTGCTATGTGACAATCTTAGTAGTGTACTCCTGGCTATGAATCTAGTATACCATGCCAGGACAAAACACATTGAGGTACACTACCACTTCATCAGAAAGATGGTTCTTGCAGGAAGAGTTGATCTCATGCATAAAGACTAATGAACAGGTTGCAAATATCTTTACCAAGTCTCTAGGTAAAGATAAGTTCAGTGTTTTTAGATAGTTGCTTGGTGTACAGATACTGTCTTGAGCTTGAGAGGGAGTGTTAGACTTCAAGCTCATCCTTTAGTCTTTGGTATGACTGTACCCAACACTTGAGTTGTCCAACTGTAGTACATGATGCAGACATTAAATAAGTTGATGCTGCTGCTTAGGACTTAGTTGTTTGGTGTGAATGGTCCTTGTGACCTTAGGTTGTAAATAGCCTTTTGAGTTATGAAAAATATATACAATAGAATATATGTGAGATAGTAACAAGCTTCTCACTGTGTGTTAGCTCCAACCTCTCTCTCTAACTTTTATCATAAGAATACTGCCATCAATATCTGTGGGAAAGAGACAATCATCTAGCATGTAGCTATGATATGCTAGAAACAACCTCTCTGAAATCTTCTCCCTAGCCTCTCTATCATAGCAAGGTACAACATGACCGGCACGATGTCAAAGACACATTGTAAGATCAAGTACCTATTCATGAGTGGAAATAGAATAAGTGATCAAACCTTGTTTGCAACATATAATAATATGTTTAAAGCATCCAACTTTGTTATCTTACTGCCTCTCTAGTAATAGGGTTTCCATAAGCCTTGGAATTACACATGAATGTCCAAGTGTAGTGAACAACAAGCCTGACTCTCATTGCATCCACAATGAGCTCACCTATATGCTTTGTCGTGGGCACATATTGACCAAGAATCCCTCATTGTCCAAATACTCACGAGCAAGATCCATGCAACTTGTAACCAAACCCTTAGTCATGTCCTCTAAAAGAAACACAAGGGCCATAACAAATGGAAAGTGATTTTGATGTAAACCTTGTATGAGAGAAAATGTAGCTTATCCAATGAAGTGGGATGACTTGGAGCATCCACAAGCAAGCTCGTAGGAAAATCTACAAATATCAATTGAGCTACATAGTCATTGATGCTAAGTAAACAATGATGCAATGCTACATGCAATAGGTAAATTGAGGTTCTTGCAAAATGTGGTTACCATGTTTACCTATCAAGGACAAATCTATCAATCTAAGTCACATCCACTAGCAGAGCATCAATGTTTGCTTGATATTGGAATCCTATAATAATTATTTCAAGTAATATATTTTTAAATTTCATACATGTAAGTCTTCCTCATGGGCGCCAAAAAAAGCAAATGAATTTCAAGTTAATATAAGAGCTTCTCACCTACTACTAAACGAGTTATGGGTCGCCTCTCCCAACTCTCTCGGCTAAGAGATGACTCTACAAGAAAGGAGGTGGTGGATGCCATAAATGATTATGTCACTATTTTTCTCTATGCATCTGTGGAGGTGCTTTTGGTTGGCTCATAAGCCCTTTTCCTCTATTGTCAATAGGGCTAGCAAGAGGTGTAGTAGTGGCCCCAATGGTATCTTGAGTAGCATGCACATTATCATGAGTACCTTGGGTGGCTTGTGTAGTATCCTTGCGAGCTTTGATGGCTTGAGTACTTCCTTCTACACCCTCAATACCTGTATTTTCTTGCTCCTCCACAACAATGGGCATGGCAAGTGAGTCACGAGCAAGAACCTCCTCCATGAACCCTACAAGCATGATTCAACCTTTAAACCCTCATGCATGAGCATAGAAAGTAATTCTACAAAAGCAAAAAGGCACTTTACATGGATTGAATTACTTACTCTTATGCAAATCTTTCTCTTTCTTATGGATAACTCCCACAAGGTAATCGAGCCAGTAAGGACAAACATTTGCCTCCCATGTCATCAAGTTCCTCTCACATAATGTTGGAGAATACATGGTATTCTCATCATGGATATCAATCCACTCTCTTGTGAGTTTTGGAGCTACATCCAATGTCTTCTCTTCTACACACTCTAGTATCCATCTGCAACATTCTTGATCCAAATGACTCCATAATGATCAAAGCACTTACCATAAGAGAAGAGATGATTACTCCTCATGCACAACAATCAAAATAAACCTATAAATTGCATGTTTGGATGAATGCACATGGTCAGGCATCTTCTCTACAGTGTTTGAAGACTGCACTCCATCCATGAGACATACAAAAGCCTTAAAACATTTTACAAAAACTTAATATTGACATGTACATTAAGAAAAAGGTCAAGAGAGAAATATGGATATATTGTGTTGTGTCAACCTGCATGACATGATTCTTAAAGTTAAGTTTGAAGAACTCTTCAAATGTGTCCGCATTTATGGACCTTCTACTTGTATCTTTGGATCTGTAGCACAGCCTCCAAATGCAAATGAGCCCAATATGTCTCTTTCTTCATGTAAACCTGAAAGAGCTTATAATCACCAAAGTGAGGGAATTGGGGATCTTTAGACTTTGTAAGACTCATAAGATGTAGTAATATTTTTTTCCTACATTGCATAACAACATGCATGAATAGAAAGCATTGAAGAAAAAAGGCAACACATACGCAACTTGCTTTGTAAATATAAATTACCTTTCCGGAGAGATTTTTGAACTTGTAAGACAATACAACTTGTCTCTTGTGATTTTGAGCATGTTCGCATCATCCCACCTTAGGCTAAATAAAAACTTTAAGAAATCATCCCTATTTTGGGGATTGGCAATGCATACACATAGCCCTAAGATGGCTCTAATATCATGAAAAAGAACAAGAGGGGAGAGAGGTGAAGAGACCAAGAGTGCATACAAAAAAAAAAAATGGAGACTTGAGCACGCACAAAGACAGAGCTGAAATATTCTTCCTTTTCTTTCTTTTTCTTCCACACAAAAGAACTAAGTCTAAAACATGATAAAATACTAATATGAAAGAACCACAATGTGATGGGACCTGAAATGGGCCGGCACTTGCTATGGCACTAGCCGAATCTCATGCATACATAAGACAACCCCACCACATGGCCTCGCAGGCCAGGAGCGTCTAAAACTCACTTTGCACTAAATGCTTATGACGATTTTGTGTTTGTATCCAATATGTAGTCCAACGTTCACCTTCACATCTCCTCAGAGGGAGATCCCATAACATATAGGCATAATGCGTCGTTACATACATAGGGAAGCACCTCTCGACGGATTGCCGCTTCTCCACTATGACTCTCCTACACCTCGGGGATTAGCCCCAAGATGCATCGCTAACACATATGACATTCTACAAACTCCACTCTTTCATAATTCAACGTTCCAGGAGATTTTTATTTGCCTCACAAGACTTTCCCCAACGGAAGCACCCATCTAAACCTACAGCTTGGGTTTCCTTTCCTCTCAATATTGGTCAAAGATTATCAAACAAGTGTAATGCATTCTAGGAGATACCACATGGCATGCTTGATGTAAGGTGTATGAAAATTATACACAACCATTTTATGATTAAAAAACTAGCCATGTAAGGTGTGGAAAATAGCCCTTTCATGAATTTTAACTATGTGTTACGTGTTGTGCTGCTTTAGGGACTAGCACCGGAACTTTCGTGCTACTAGTTGCCTATATTTAATTATGGAACGATCCCTAAATGCTTTGCACAAAGAGGGAAATCAGAATTTGTATCTTTTCAGCAATTAGATCGTTACAAAATCTTCATCCTCCCCTCATCGTTTAGGTGTTGCTGCGATGCATAGGTGTAAATGGTTGTTTTGTATCATTTTTGTATGTAAAAAGCGATAAACAAGGACTATAACACAAAAAAGACGAGTCCAAACTTAGGCTTGACCTCATGCTTTAACCTTGCCAAACATTCATGCACATAAATCTTATTTTTACATTATTTTTTAGTGCAAAAACCCAAGTTTTTCTATTTTTTACTATTTTTTCTATTTATTATACAATGGTTTTCTGCACGTATCCATTCCAATCCACTTCATCTAGCAAGTGAGGTGCCATGCTCTCCAACATGGGCACACTAATTCTGTGAATAAGGGAGTTGTATCTTTGGCTGGAGAAGAGGGAGTGGATCACCTTAGCCTACATTCGAACTTCTAAGCCAGGGATGTCTTGAATGCTTATGCCATCATTTGTCAATATGTTTTCCTTTTTTATCTTCAGCATGGCATAAACATATCTCTTTTGCCTCTTTTCCACCTTTGCTTCCAATCCTAGTGCCTTCTCTACCAAGGCCTTACTAAGTGGAATCTACACTTGCTTGGCTCCTTCTCTCCTCCCCATAGTTACTGTCCCACACTCCCTGTTAGGATCATATGTCTTTAAGAATTCCACACACCTTTTTGATGTACTTGGCGAGGTTGCACTGTTATACAACCCTCTTAGCAGCCTCCTCCTTGGCCACTACCTCTTTGATGTTGTGAATACTCCTGAATTTGACCTATTTGTAGGCCCAATTTTCAAGGGAAAGGCCATACTTCACTCTTTCCTCTTCCATGAAGGGAAGGCGATGGGCTCAGTCTTGCTGTGACATATTCAGCTCTTGCCATGAACCATGGTTCACCATTAATTCTTTCCAAAATAGTTACTTGCTGAAAGAAGAGACTTCATGCTTGCTGAATTGAAATGTTTTTAGTACAGAAATAGACTTTCCCTTCAAGCTTTATTTCAAAATTTTGTGACATTCTCCTCAATCACGAGTTAATGTCCTTTATTTCAAAATTTTAAGACATTTTCCTCAATTGTGAGTTAATGTTTTTCTTCCTTTTCTATTCTTAGGTGTAGTTTGAGGCTTTAAGGTATGTTTTTCCTTTTCTTGTTTCCTTATTTGTTTGATTTGAATTTGATTCACCTTACCCCCTCCTCCTCAGAATTGAGAAGAATCCTTCCTAGGATTGAAGGTTCTATAGAGGCTAGAGGGGATTCAGTGCATGGGCATAGTGGTTTACTTTTGCATGAGCCAAGCATAGAAGTTTGGATTATATTCCATATGAACGTATCGGTCCATGTCAAAAGGTCAGATGCCTACATGGGTGATGTAATGACATCGAGCAAGAAGTCACCAGAGTCTATGCAACCTCGGGTAAGTTACTCATGAATATATGTGTGCATCACATGGGTTCAAAATAATGTATTTTTAAAATACCATTTTTATATACTTTTTACATAAAGAAGGGTGTAATATAAAGGGGTTATTTACAAATTGAATAGAAAAGGGTTATGCTTTATTCAAGAAAAATACACAGATAAGGATATTTATAAATAGGCCTTGAACACACGTGATGTAGAGGATATACATATATTAACTTCCCCAAGTATGCAACTAGCAATGTGTAGTTCCTCCTCGGTGAGGATGCGATCTAAGTAGGGGTGTCCCTCAATGTGTTCTTCCATGGGTCCATCACGAATGGTTGTCAATACCTTATAAGAGGTTGGAGCGTGACATAATTTGGATCATACTATGATGTTTTGATTGTGCCTCGTTACTCTATATTTGTCATGATCTGACATCCTTGGTGCTCCCATTGAAGGCAAAGAGTGTACCATTTCCTCATGGAAGGGGAGTCATTATCAGCAAGATGTTTCAAGTCTTCTATCTCTTGATCATTGGCATAAGCTGTGCACTTGTCATATGAGGTGATGAGGTGTTGTTTCTATGCTTCTTCGCGAGAAACATTAGTGGCAATCAACTCCTCAGCTACCTTGAAAGCCTTGACAAACACAAATTTGAGTTCTTTCCCAAAAAAGCAAGTGTCCATACTTCCGTCATGCTATAGGATTGTCCAAGAGTCCCAAGTCTAAGTGGTCATAAAGGTGGCATCTAAGAATCTAAGACAAGCAACCAAGTCATCCCCTGTGTTCACCTCTAAGTCTAGGGCCACAGTCAGAATTGATCATCGCTCATAAAAGGGTCTAAGGCTAGTGGGGGTTGGGGTTTCAGAGAACTATAGCTTATGGTGGCCGCTTTGGTTATTCTTGAGCTTGCGATTGGGCCTTTTGTACATTAGGCTATTGATGGTGCACTACAACATTTAGGTGACATTCCATGAGCTATAGGACTAGTCATGGCACGTGTCTGATTAGTAGTTTGTGGTTTGGGTTGATAGACTTGCTCAGTCTTCACAGGTCTGTGTGTTTGTGATTTTGAAGGCTTTGAATCTAGAGGCTTTTGTGGCCTTGGCCTTGGATGTGTCATGTGGCCATGTGTGGTTAAGCTAAAGGGTGGCATTTGATTAGTGCCTTTGGCCATTTTGTCCTTAGGAATCCATATCCAGGAATTACCCTTGTAATAGCCTTGTTCTTGCAATAGGGTCTTGGAGACGCATTGCGGCTTGACTGTACGCCAATGTCTATAGTTGCATCTTAGCCTCTTAGGGCGCATTGTCAGGTTCTTAGCTTTGCAGGGTTATGGGTGTCTGCTCCTAGGTGGTAGTCTTTGCAGTTTAGGCATCCATTGAAGCTTTGGTTCGTGGGTCTTAGCTTTGACTTTAGTGATTTGTTGATCTTGAGCCTTGGTGGGTTGTGATGAAGCACTATGCCCCTCCTTAGACTTGGAGACAGGTCTCTCTACCAGTGGCTTTGTGAACTTAGAAGAAGTTCATGCAGCCCTTGCTGAAAGCTGTAACTATGCGGACATTGCCCATGTCTAGGCTCTGGCTAGGTGCATACACTGCGAGTCGTAGTCGACATTAAAACAAGCTTGCTTCTTAAAGGTTCGTCCTAACAGTGACTCCATACCTGCATCTTTAGTGTTGGGCAACACATAGAAGCTCATCGGCATGATTTTAGACTTAATAGAAACTACAGCCTTGCACTTTCCCAAGAGTGCATATGATCAGCCCCCATACGGGCAGCTCCCTCATCAATCAATGCATTGAAGTTGCATGTGTGCTTTGGCAGTGACCGTTATGCTTAGGTAAGCTAGTTCTATAGCTTCCTTATCCTCATCATCCATCTCAGTGAAAGTGACTACTTGTACATTAACATGGGACTCTAGCATTAGAGGCTCATGTAGTGGCTATGTGGGAGGGTAGTACTTCTTTATGTGCCTACCATTGAAGAAGCCCATGCCCTCACCTTCCAAGGTTTCAAGTTCTACATTGCTAGTTCCGCGGATGGGCCGAACTCTGAAAGGTCCTAACCCCCTAAACTTCATTTTCTGTTTATGTCCCTTGACTGAGTGCAACAGTACTAAGTCACCTTGTTTAAATTCTCATTGCTTGACATGCTTGTCAAACTAGCTTTTGTGTCTTGACTTCTCGCATATTAGTGCATGGGTGGCTAGAAGTGGAGTTTTGGAGTTAAACCATGCGTTCCATCCATGCCTCCTTCCCATCCAATCTCTCTTATAGGGCTATCCTTAGGCTAGAAATGAAGAAATATAAGGGTAAAATTGCCTCAATTCCATAGGCCAACCTAAAGGGAGTCTGACCCACAGCCATTTTATAAGATGTGTGGTAGGCCCACAAGGCCGTCCCATTAACTTGTTATCCCAATCACTGCGTGAAGTAGAGACTACCTTAGTCAGGACATTCACCAATACTTTATTTGTGGATTTAGCTTGGCCATTTTCCTAAGGATAATAAGGCGAAGATTTTTTATGGATGATTAGGAAGGTGGATAGGAGATGAGCTATCACTTCATTGATGAAGTGTGTGCCTTGGTCACTAACAAGTTTGATGGGGCAACCGAATCATGAGATCACTTGCTCCCATAAAAACTTGGCAGTGGTCCTAATGTCATTTTTTCTTGTAGCTTGTGCTTCTACCCATTTTGTTAGATAATCGATGGCAACAATGATGTACTTACTTTGTGAATACTGTGCCGTGGGACTAATGGGTCTGATGAAGTCAATCCCCCATTTCTCGAAGGATCGTCGTGCAATGATTGGGGTTAACTCCATGTGATCCATACAAATAGTGACCCTAGTCCATTGGCACTCATCACAGTACTTTATGAATTATATTGCATCTCAAAAAAAAATGGGCCACCATAGTTGGGACTGCAGTACCTTGCGGGTTGTTGTGTCTCCACCATTGAAGTATCCTCTAGCGATTCTGCCATGTGCCTCTGTGAGTACGTCATGCATTTCATGCTCACACATGCATCAAAGTAGCAACCCGTCTTGCCCCAATCTATGGAGTTGGCCTACTATCAACTGATAGGGTTGGATTTTCAGGATGAGTCACCTAAGTTGGGCCTTTTCTATTGGTCATTCAAGTAGTCCATTATCAATCACTTGGACTATGTCATATACAGCATCATGTCGGCTCTAAACAAATCTCTTTTTCTCGATAAGCTAAATAGATGCACATCTGGCAGTTCGTCATCTACAATGCCTTGTCTAGCAGCTTCTCCTAGGGGGATGTGAGACATATGGTCAACCATGTAGTGCTGCTTCCCCTTATGTACCACAACGGAGAAGTCAACTTCTAAAAGCAAAAGTAGCCATCAAGCGATGCATCCTGTAGCACAAGGTTTATTAACAAGATATAACAAGGCTCGATGGTCAACAAAGAAGGTAAAAGGAGTAGCCAAAAGATAATGCTGAAATTACTTTACAGTAAATACCATGGCCAAGCCCTCTCTCATTGTTGAGTAATTAATTTGGGTCTCATTGAGTTGTTCACTAGCAAAGCTCGTTGGGATAATCTAGGTGGTGTTCACCATGTTGGCACAACATAGCTCCTACGGTGAATTTCGAAGCATCAATGTGTACATGAAACATGAGTGTCCGATCTGGGGCTTATAGAATTGGTGCAGTGATCAGAGTCTTTTTTAGTTCCTCATATGTGCATTAGCATTCCTTGGTCCATTCGAATATGATCAACAGCTTGTATATAGGTCTAGCAATCAATGCACAGTTCAACACAAATCGCCAATAATACCTTGTATAGTCTAAGAAGCACTGAACGCCCTTGTAATCAGTTGGGGTGGAAGATCGACAATGATTTTGACCTTTGAGAATTCTGTGGCAATGTTGTTCTTTGACACTACGTGCCCTAGGATGCATTCATGCTTTAACCAAAACTCATACTTCAAGGGGTTCAATGAAAGACGATATAGTCAACACCGTTCAAAGGCGGCTCTGATTTTGTCAAAGTGTTCCCTCCAAGTGGAGTGAACACACAGTCATCTACAAAGACCTCTAACTTCTTCCTAAGCATATCTTTGATATAGTGCACATAAGTCATTGGAAGGTAGCTGGAACATTAGTCAACTCGAAAGGCAATACTATGTAGGTAAAGATGCCCCACTCAGTGGCAAATACAGTCTTATGCCTATCATTAGGATGCACTTGCACTTGATTGTATCGGGAGAAGCCATCCAAAAAACTATAGGTCTCTTTGGTAGCCACTCTCTCAAGCATGTGCTCGGTGTATAGCAATGGATAGTTATCTCTCTTCATAGCAGTGCTTACCTTCTTGTAATTGATGCACACTATAATCTTTCCATTCTTCTTCAATACAATGACTATAGATGAAACCCAATTTGTGTGCTCAATTTTGTAGATGAATCTTGATCTCATTAGCTTGTCAATTTCTTCCTTGATGGCGTGGGCATTCTTTGGATTCATGGGACACGATCGTTGCTTGACTGGCATTGCATCAGGTGTCATGGGTATGTTGTGAGTCACTACACTCGGGTCTACCTCTTTGAGCTCTTCTAGGGACCAAGCAAAGATGTTTATATATTCTTGTAAAAAATCAATGAGACTTACTTCCTCTTCCTTAGTCAAGTCATCGACTATGTCGTTGGATACTCGTCCTTTCCTTAGCCTAGATTGTCCGTGCCAATGGCCGCGGGGCGGCTGATCTGCGGCTCTGTCGCGTCAAGGCTTTGTCTTAGCGGCACTGCTTGTGGCACAGTTGCTTCTGCCGACTTAGGTTGAGGCAGTGATATTGGCATGCTTACGCTGGAGAGATCATCGATCTCATCCTCTATGATGGGCTCAGCGTCTTTGAGATGTTGTTGAGCCTCCTTCACCCATTCCTTCACCTTTTCTATGGCCTCTAATTATCGCTTCGGATGCGGGTATTCCCTTACCTTAGCGCTTCCTTTTTCGGCTGTCTTAGGGGCTGAAGTCTCTGCCTCCGCATCTGAAACCTTCTTTCCCGCAAGTAAAGTCGTAGCACTCTCGGTATTTAGTGCAACCTTAGCTTCCGATCTCTTCTTTTTCCGCTTGCGGCTTTTCTTTCCTATTGAGGTTGCATCAAGATTGCTAGGCCTTGGCAGGGAGATGCGAGCCTGCTTCGTTTGGGCTCAGGTCATAACCCACAATGGAATAGGTGTGGCCTCCCCATCGGGGTTTTCGACACTAAACAGCCCCAATGGGACAGATGGCAAGTTGGCTGAGCTAGAGGACGGCTTTCACTTTGGGCAATCTATGAAAAGATGGGTGATTCTGCACTCTACGCACCTTTGGTCAGCCTTGTCCCTGTTTTGCTGCTCTCTTTCAGGGCAGCGTGATGAGACATGACCGGGGTGTCCGCAAGTCCAACAAGTGACTGGATCCTGCGGCGGCTGCCCTCCTAGGCCTCTACCTCGTCCTCGTCCTAACGCCATCACTGGCACGGGTCGATAATCCATGAGGACCTCGTTGCCCTCGTCATCGTGCAAGACGTAAGGGTATATGTAGGTCTCTTCATCATTCGGCTCCTCCGCGTAGTGTACTGGAGCGTCGCTCGGTGGGTGGGTCACGTAAGGACCAGATGGTCTAGGAATGCCTGTAGGATTTATGTCCATTCTAGGGGCGGCTGGTTTCATATCATTAGGTGCGGGAAGAGCCAATGGGGATCCCCTTCCGAAGAATGGCTGCGGCTTGTTTGCTAGGTAAGGCTGGCCGTAGGGTTGCGAGTATGGAAGTCTTCTTGATAATCTACAATGCGCGACATCATGGCCGAACCTCTCGCAGTTAGCACAAGGTCTTGACCTAGGGTCTTGACACTCGGCCAGCAAGTGGTTTTTGCCACTGTACACGCATTGGACGTGCGGGCGCGTTGGTCATCTCAACATGTCTTGTAACCTGGCTAATTCTATCTTGACCTCAGCCAAGCCTTGGTCTGTCTCGGTGGCCTTCCCCTTATCTTGGGATGATGGGATTGACCACTCACTAGAGGCTAATGTTCTCTCTGAGCTTCGTGAGTTGGGTTCTTCTAGATTTGAGCTCCTAGAGCTCCACTATTTCAGCTGGTCATCGACTCTGATGGCTTCCTCAAGCACTCTAGCCACCACGTCTCGCTGCAAGCTTGAATTGCCTGCCAAAGTCTTATATAACTCCTTGTCTCGAATTCCACTAATGAATACAGTCAAAACTACTCTGTTAGTCGGTCGCTCGCCTAGAGGGATTCTCTTAAAGAGACTCCTCACATGGGCCATGTAGTCGCGGATGTCCTCCCTCTCTTTCTGCTTGACGTTCATCAAGTGCACTAGCAGGTTATCAGAGTATTCGGGCTCGGCGAATCTCTTGATAAAGATATCCTTGAGATTATTGAAGTTGGATCGCTCTACAACATCCAGGCTTGTATACCACGTCCTACCCTTGTCACCTAGGCAAAGGTTGAATGCTTACGAATGTTGAGTTTGGTCGTTGAGGCTGTTGGCTTTGCAGACTTGCTCAAACTGCTCAACAAAGCTGTATGGGTCATCTTGAGGTTGGTACGTATCGAGTTGCTTGGCAACAGTGGGTATTTTGGCTTGGCTCTTTGAGCCTTGGTTCGCCCCTAATCCTGTGAGCAGTGACGTCGCTAGTGCGGTGGCACTCTGCTCTACTGCTGTATTATCGAGTAGTCGTTTCATGAGAAGCTCGCTGAACGTCAAGTCTCCCTCTAGTGCTTTCTCATGGTCCGTTCGGTTTCGGCCAGCCAAGTTTAGCACTCGCTGCACCTCATGCAGCTCCATGCTTTGCCTTTGGCTCCTAGCTTGCTGATCCCTATTGTACTCGGCTATGCCCTGCAATGCCTTGTGGGCTAGCCTTCTCTCCTCCTCTAGATCTGTCAATGATTGCATCTGTTGTTCTGCCGCGGTGCTCGTACCGGGTGTGCGCGTCGTAACTGCTCACTAGCTATTGCTGAATAGCATCTGGGAATATGTTCAAATCAAGCTCCTCACTATACCGATGGTCGGAGCTCTCTTCCGTCATGGTTGAGTCCTTACGTTCCACTACGCTGTCGATCAGGATGAATAGACTTGACAGATCCTTGTCGTTGGCGCTCCTTGCTTGGTCCTACCCTGCGCTTCGATAGTTTGTCTATGTCTTGGGTCCTCTCCTATTGGTGGGTTCCTTGAGTGGTTTATCTGAGTGAGTTCCTTTGGGTATTGAATACAAACCTCAATTTATGGTCACTCGATGCATGTGTCACTTCTCGTGCACTTGTGCCCAATCAGGCTTTCAGCTTTCTCATGTGTACTTCAAGTGTGGAATTCACTGTGAGTGCGGCAATCGATTTCTATATGCTTACGCCCTCTTGTCTCGTCTCGGGATAAGCTTCCCTGCTCAAGTCCTAGCCGTCCTATCCGATTCTAGGGTCTGCGCTACTTCTTGCTGTTCACTAGGGGGTCGATCACAGGTCCTCCGATTGGATCTTCGTTCTCAACGCATCAGGTTGCTGGGGAGTGCTCCAGCACGATCCCCTTGTCCCTTGGTCTTGACTCCTACGTCGGGAACTGCCTACAAGACGTTCGCTATGTTGTCCTGGAGCGGGTTGCGCTTCCAGTCGATCGTGGGGGTCAATTTTGATGTTTTCTTTCCCTTAAAAAAAAAAGGGTGTGTCCGATTCTGAGAATCGAACGTCCGATTTACCAGTGGTCGAATTTACTAGTGGTCCGATTTTAGGAATCGGACCAGGTGGGTCCGAGTTTGAGTCGTGTGAGTCTCAGAATCGAACGGGGTTTAAGTATCCAATTTTTGAAAATCTGACAATTGGTCCGATCGAACCAGGCGAGTGGTCCGATTGCTGACGTGTCCTTTCTAATTTATCCTATTCCCAACTAATGCATACACTTGGCACAGGAGCGAGCCTCGCGCTCTTTTACAGGGATTCAGGGGCGCTTTCACATTTTAATGGTGCGCCCTTTTACTCTTTTGTTGTCTAGGGGCGACACCGAGACTTTCTGAGGGTCGTGCCCGAACATTTAAATTTTTCAGGGTCTGGTTACCGGTCAAGGCGCCTTTTTCTACTTTTATCTTGCGCCTTTTTTGCTATTTCCTTTTCTTTCCATTTTTCGCTCCTCTGTGCTGCGGGTATTTCCTTTTTTTTCCATTTTTCACTCCTCTGTGGTGTGAGAAACACGATAACACTCTTAATGAATAGATTTTTTAGGCTATTTAAATTGGCTCGCTCTATAACATCTAGACTCGTGTACTAGGTCCTACCCTTATCGCCTAAGCACAGGCTAAAAGCTTGTGAGCATTGAGTGAGATCAGTGAGGCAGTTGGGCAGACTTGCTTAAGTTGCTCTACGAAGCTATACTACAGGTCATCGTTCTCGGTTGGTATTTGTCTTGGTATTTGTCCGGTTGCTTCACTACCACGGGAATTTTTTATTGGCTTTTAGAGCCTTGGGTGACTCCTAACCCTGCCAGTAGTTAGCGATGTTGCTGGTGCTATAGCACTTTACTCCCTTTCCATGTTATCTAGCAGGCGCTTCTCGCTCAGCATGATGTCTCCTTCTAGTGCTCTCTCGTTCTTTGTTTCCAATTTCTACCTGCTAGGACTAGCACTCTCTAGATCTCTCACATTTCCATGCTTTGGCATAATCTCCTAGTATGTTGATCTTGGTTGTAAGCGAATATGCCTTGCAGAGCTTTGCGTGCTAGTTTCGTCTCCTCCTCAAGGTCTACTATGATGTCCTCTACAGGTTTGCCATGATGTTCTAACCGCGTTTGAGCATCGTATTTTACTCACTAATTACTGGATTTCCTTAGGAAAGTCTCCTAGGTGAAGTTCTTTGTTACTTTTATGATCTGAGGTGCCTTGTACCATGTCTAAGATTTCATGTTCTACAATCTTGTCAATCAGGTTGATGAGGTCGGGTAGATCCACTTCCCCAATAGTATCGGTCCTTGCTGCGTCTGGCTTTTCAGTTGTGTTCTTCCCTTGATCCAACACGAATTCAGTCACCCATATCTATCCTGGGATCTTCTCTTACTGGTGGGTTCTTTCAAGCTTTTATGTCTGAGTGAAGTCCTTGTTAATTACAAATAGTCCTCAACTTACCTTCTCTACTCTTTTCCATGCACTGTATGCAATTAGGCTTTTAGCTTTTCTTAAGTGTGTTTTGAGTGTTAGAAATCAAAGTGAGTGAGAAAAAAAAGTGTCTAAGTGGCTCTTGCACTCTCATTTATCGGTTTGGCTTAATAGGCTTGTATGTTCTAGAGGTCCTCGCCGGTTTATAGGGTTTTCTTGCGCCTTCTGCTCAGTTAAGATTTGTTTGGAGGTTTACGACTCCATTTGATGCCACTAATGGGCTAGATTGCTAAATAGTCGACTAGCGTCGCCCCTACATCTTTGTCTTACTGATTCTTCTACTCATTGCACCAGAAAGGTGTTTCAAGTGTTTATATGGCTTTCGGAGGTTTGTATGACTGGTGTCTAGGTAGGTCTGGTCCATAATTTAAAAAATTTCAGAAAAATCAAATTCGGCTCAATAGGTCTACATCGCAATTTGGGCAGACCGAATGGCTGAGGGGCTGAGTGGAAGTGGGCCGAATTGGGATGTCCAAATGAAAGGTGGCACAAGTGGGATGATGCTAAATATGGAGTTTGGACAGTTCAAATGATTGGTGGGCTGAATGGATGTGGCCGATGGACGATTGGCCAAGTTGGCCAGCAGGTTGAGGCTAACAAATTGGGTGGGGGCCGAGTATCTAGTGTGTCCAAATGTGCAGCTCTCGAATACATGTGGGCCAAGTGGCTATGTGTCCGAGTGAGTAAGGCCGAGTCGATTGGGGCCGAGTAGGCCAAAGATAAGTGGCCCAGAATTGAGCCACTCGAACATGCTGAATGCGATGCATTTCTTGCCAAAATGACAAAAAATCTGACAAACTGAGAGATTCAAGGCAAGGCAATTGTCAAGCACTTCTAGATCATATCTATGGATTGAGGAGAAGGGTTGGATATACCTATAGTGGGCAACAAACTTATCGGCAGGCAAGATCATAACGAATCCACACAATGGAGCTATCTCTCTCTCTCACACAAAATCAAGGTTTCAAATGAGCTCTCCCTTGGCCTCTTGGCTATTAAACCCCTTCCTAGCAAAGGTCTTGCCACTCCTAATCACTCACTTGTTGACCTTAATCCCCTTGAGCACTCTTTTTTCCCCATTTTTCTTGATTTCTGCCCTGTTTGGGCCTATTTTATAGCAGTAAACCCTATGCTTTTCCAATCCCATTTCTTAATCCTAACGTACTCTAAATGCAACAAGAATTAAAAGCAAAGTACTGAAATGATTTTTCCTACTCTCCTAATCATCAAAACACCAAAATAACCAAAATACTTACTTGTTGTGAAGATTAAAAAACCCAAAACTTCCTACCTATCTCAAGCTTTGGTTCAGGGATGAAACCCTTACTTTGATGCTTGAATTGAGGCATGCAAATGCTCAAGCTTGAATCTATTGGTCTCAGCAACAATGGAATAAAAGTGTAGAGGGAGCTCAATCTCAACCACCAAGACCCACTAACTGCTTATTTATTCAAGCATTTCAAGCGAGCACCTATGGCTATCTCTCACCTAGCCGATGCACCTTTTCAATCCTACTGGGGCGTAGTTAGCTTACCTCGATGCCCAAATGAGTTGCTTCCTCCCTTAAGCACACCACTGCATTCTATGTTTCTTCCTCATCTTTGAAATATTATGGGGTTGTTCATCATATCGTGAATATGAGCCAAACGAGACGTTTTTCATTGAAGTGTTATGGCTACTTGATGGTCCATTAGTTTATAGTATTTATCTCAATTTGAAGGGCTGTCTCTTCACACGGTGGATAGAAATTATAATACTTTGTTTCGGTGGGTGGATGGTGGTTTCAAGATAGAGCTATAAGGTTCAATTGTCTTCAACATTGTCAAAGGATGTTGGAAGGAACTTTGATGATAGAATTTACACTTGTTTGAGCCAACATCAAGCCATAAACCTATACTTGTACTCCTTTTCACTTGTGCCTTCAGATTGTGACAGGGGTTTTCTCCAATCACCCAACATTGTGTGCATTTGCAACTAGCTACACCATAGTCAGAGTGGTATAAACATGACAATGACCCATGGTCTTATTACCCTATGAAATTTAATGTTCATCAATATTCATTTCTTAGAAGACTAAGTGCTTGCCTATTTTGCAATACTTTATTGGGAATGATAATCTACTTGCACCTTTTCCCTAGGGTAATATTTCTCTCCTTCTTTTACTTTGTGAAGACTTTTTGGTAGGCAAGGATTAAAGTTTAGATGGTAAACTTCATTTTAATTGATGTTTTTGGCAAGCTCTTATGCTACTATGGGATGTTTCTTATACATTACTTTGCATTGGTCCCACTTAATTTTCTAACTTTTTATAAGAAGCTTTTTAGTTTTTCTAGATAAATGGAGTGTTTTAAGCTCATAGGCTTCAATTAGTACACATTATAATGCTCTTTTCATTTGATAATGCATATAACTACATCCTTTGTACTATTTGTTGCCATGACTATTGCAATATGCCCTAGGTTGCATGTAGCATAATTTAACATCAACTTAGTAAGAGGCTCAATATCAAATATTCATACCTTATTCATGTATTTTTTGCCTCCTAAATCAGTCAAGTTCTCTAATTATGTTGTTCGTAGAGCTATAGGCATCATTCTCATTGGTAATATATCTATTTCCTTCTCCTTGCATTTCTCTAGCTATCCTTTGTTCTCATTTTGTTGGTTATTCCTTATAAATTTCAATAACTTTCATAGTTGGCAAGAACTTATTCTTTGTCTTTGTAGGTTTGTGGGAGCTTTCACTCAACTGCCAAGACCCTCGGACCGCTTATTGTTTCAAGCGTTCCAAGCCAAGCGCTAATGGCTACCTCTCACATAGCCGACGCGCCATCCATATCTACGGGTGTAGTGAGCTTACCTTGATGCCGTTCGAGTTACCTCCTCTCCCGCGCACTCCGGTAGCTCCACGATCCAAGTGCAAGCTTCAAGCAAGCTCCATCCTCAAGCTCCACGCTCCAAGCTCCATTGCCGCGAGCAAGATAAGAGAAGAGAAGAGAAGAGAAGAAGAGAGGAGACGATGGAGAGCTTCTCCTCCTCGGTCCCTCACCCTCACACACTCAGTCCCTCACACTCTCACCCTCCCTCTCTCAAGCACAAGCTCAAGCAAGCAAGAAGAAGAAGAAGAAGAAGAAGAGGAGAGCTACTTTTGGCCACACACAAGAATGAGCTTCTCATTCACTTTTCAACTTTATATACAAAACCCTAAATCCCTTTTGGGTGGTCATTCCCTTTTCCCCTTTTTTACATGACCGGCCATAGCCTAGGCCATTTTTCCCATTGTTCTTCTATCTTCCTAGCTTCCTATCAACTGCCCGTCTACATTTACAAATTGCACGGGTGAGAGCCCAGCGCTCTTTTACAAGATTTCAGGGTGCGCCTTTTTATTTTAAAATGCGCCTTTCCCCTTTTGCCTTTGTCTTGGACTTTTAAGGTTGCCCTTGCGCTTTTGGCATTTTCTCCTTTTCTTTCTTCAGTCGGGCTACCTTTTTTCCACCTTTGCCCTGCGTCTTTTCCACTTCCTTTTGCTTTCTTCGTGTTAGGGTTAACATTACCCCCCTCCTAGACGAGTGCCAGTCCCATGGCACTCACTGTCGTAGGTAGCAGGCTGTAGCATGCGCCGAAGACGTGGGTGACAAGGACGCCTGTGGTCTCCATGAAGGAGTATTGGTGGTGGTGTGGCAGAAGGTCCTGGGGCCTGTTGGTGGCCAAGGTGGCTGGTGGAAGGTTGTTGGAGTTGGTGGTAGGGATATGTTGTGTTGGGGATTGCATTGATGGCCAGCACAAGTGTTGGTTTGTCGGGGATTCTGCACATGACGATTCTTTGCGGGCTTGTCGGATGGTAAGGGACAAGCCTTCAAAGTTGAGTGTTGATGAAGAGCAAACAACACCTTATACCTGCAATTGGAAAACCTCACATGTGGTCTCTCCTTAAGGGGTAGTGCTAGGATTCTCATCGTGCACAAGACATATTTTGATTAGTTTGGGAGACAGGTCGAACTCTAAGCAAGCCTAGAGTATTGTCCTGCACTTGAGGACCCAAACTGTAGATATACTTTGGTGCAGATATTATGTGAGTGCTCGTGCATACTTAGATATTACATAGTTAGAAGACCGTGGGCTAGTTTCTCATAACAATGCATGGGTGAAGCAAAGTTGTCCATGCGGAGAAGGAGTACACGTGAAGGTATATGAGACATCCTTTGCATTGTGACTACACGATGTAGCATAATTGAATACAAGGACACCGCACTTTCAGTATTTGGAAACTATTGGACTTGCTTGATGAGTACGGTGTACTTTTCATGGCCAATCGTGCGGTGCTTATCACCACTGATTGCAATGGTACTAAGGCAGAGTGCAAAAGAAAATTGTGCAAGTGGGTCAGGGTGACCGGTCTAACTCTAGGCAAGACAAGCTCCCCAGGTATGTTCTGCCCTTGATGTGCCCTAAACAATTGTGGGTGATTGTAAGGGGCTAGGGGACTAGGGACGAAGCCGGTCGACCAAGGTCACCAGACGTACCTAATTTGAGGATCCCTAGGTGTTGTGCTGTGATTGTGGGTGCTTCTTATCTTTCCATTCATTTCTTTTTCTTTTCTTTTCTTCTTTTCTTTTCTTTTCTTTTCTCTTTTTTTTTTTGATTTGCCTGAGTACAACCATTACAATATGTTGAGGCTATCAGCCTTTCAATGGGTTGGAAAATGTCAAGCTTCGAAGGCTCAAGAAATGGATAGTGCAATGATGATTGTGCCCTAGCCTCGTTGTTAGAGAAGCACTTGGCGAAAGGGGGAGATACACTTGAGATATTGCAACCCTCCTTGCGGCACATGTGATGTGGATACAATTGAGGTAACGACTGCCGTGAGCCAACTATAGAGCTTGACCCAGAAAGGGGGCGTGGCCCAGGAATGTGTTTTGGGCCATGCAATGTGGGCGGTTGGCAAGGGTGCTTTCGGCAGCGTGGCTTTGCCGCGGCTCGTTGTGGGGTTGTTGGTGTTGCGGTGATTGGGCATTGAACATTTTCGCACAAGGACCTGTATTATCGTGCATCCACTTGTCGCTTCATGAGAGTACATGCATTGTGTATGCCGCAACTATAATAAACCAGTGCAATGCAAGGAGACATCACTTATCGGAATTCTATGGTGTTGACTTAGATATTTATCACCTGCGCTTGATTAGCTTTTTCTTTTGCTAAAGACGTGAAATATATTAAACGCAGATATGAAAAGTTCGTACAATTCGGGAACATGTCAACACTTAACAAGTCGGGAACACTTAACCATTTAAAAACAAAAAGTTATGGCCAGTTATCATTTGATAAGCCCTTTATGCATCATGGGCTACTCGATTTGTGCGAGGCGGGGCGAGTCTCCGTGGCCGGGTGATTGGGGCTCTGTTAGTGTGGGGCTCCTGTGGGGGTGAGCAGGGAACATGTCGGCTGGGATACGAATGGTGTAGTCCCGACCCGCTACCATCTCCAGAATGTCTTTAAATAATTCATTAAATTCCTCTCTTTCCCGAGCTGCCCTTTCTGCCCTGGAGCATCTGGGGCCCGAGTGGGAGCTGGGAGTTCGTGCCACTAGTGCTGCCACCTGTTGCACGTTTCGAGTCTCGACTTTCTTGACTCGAGGATTCTTCGGCCTTCGCCCTGGGCAATGTCGCTTAGGGCCTTGCTTCTTGACATACCTCTTGATGGTTGGCACATAGCGCTCCGGTGGAGGGGCGCGTGCCACATGCTCCAGCCTTCTGTGAAGAGCGTCTTTGCATGCTAGATCTCCATGATTCTCCATGCGTTCTGCCGCAAAAGGAAACCTGCAAGACGCAATCCAAGGGTTAGACCTTGATACAGGATACAACTGGTTGCATGGAAGGGATTTTAGTGTGGTTTATGAAGCGCATATGACAAGAAGGGGAGGGGTGAGGCATGCGGTGTTTGTTGTAGAGGAATGGCCCCCATGCTAATGTTCGCGTGGCCTCCAGTCATAAGCGGATATTAGTTTATGCTAGGTCGCATGGACTGGTTGTCGTGGAGTGGGACATGACACATCCTCGAAAGAATAGACCAAAAAGGGAAGCAGGTGTATTGGAAAGGACTACACCCTGCCTACACCATCAAAGTTGTTGGTCAAGGCTTCCTATGGCGGCAATGTGGGTTGCATGCTCTCACCTGGAGGTGGGGCCGGTCACACACTTTTAAATGCGTGATGAGAGGAGGACTTGAGGAGCTTAGTTTATCTGACCCCACTCTTCTCCCTGCGCTTGACTATCATTGCTTGTGTGTGTTGACGTTGTTTATACACGGTGACACAAAAAGTAGTGTTTATTTATATACATATTTATGAATCCATGTCACTTCACGAGGATAAGAACCAAGTGTAGAACTCCGGGTTGGACCGGAGCATGGCGCACGCGTCTAGTATTCGTGGCAGCTTACTTAATACCGATAGATATTTTGCCACATCGAGTAGCATGGAACATTGTCTGAGTCTACTGGCTATATGTATATCCTCCTCAGTGAGAACCTTATCAAACAGAGCGTTCTCTTGGCTAGTTCCAGCTAAGTCCATACCCCGAATGGCAGTCAACACTCGAAGGGAAGTTGGTGCCACGTAGGTTGGATCTCTCTAAGACCGCCACTTGGCCAATCCCTCCTCTGAGACTGTCATGATTTGAGCCCCTAGTTCGGCCATTACAACACGGCTTTCACACCAACGCTGCTCAAATTGACTCTGGCCTGCTGACAGTCGCTTTAGTTGCTCTATGTCTACGAGATTCGGTCGGCAGAGCATTTCATTGAACGTGACGGTTAAGCGCAGTTTGTCAGCCTCCTCGTCAGGGATGAGTCACATGTGTTCATGCAGGAGCCTGTCGTAGTGCCCATTAAGATGTTCTTGTTCTTCCCATGTTAGAGGAAAGGTCAAGTAATCTCCAAGCTACTCTTTGGGGATTGTGCCCATGTCCGCAAGGACGTAGACACGTGCGACCACTTTGAGATTAGCATCCAACTCAGTTAAGCATTCTGTGACACTTCTATGTTCAACGAGGGCTTTCTCGGTTGCTATGTCATGCAAAGTTCTAAGAGTTTCCTTAGGCTTTAGCATGGCTGGGGGACTCAGGCCTAGATGAGCAAGACTGGTCAATGCTAGAATTTCTTATGCTCTTGGGGTTCTCACGTTTCTCCTTAGGTTTTGCTACTCTTTTGTCATGGTTCTTCTCAGATGTGACTGGTATAGGTTTGTCACCTTGTTGTGACGACGTTGTATCCACTCTTGATTGGTCAATGTGAGTTCCATTGTCAGTGGATAGAGTGTTGCAAGCAACTGTTGATGGCAACGGTTGCTTTGGTTTTTCAGAACACACGGATGTGTCTGAGGTTTCACCGCTATTAGGAGAGGCATCAGTGGGTTCATTGATGGATGGACTCGATGCTTTATTCATCAGCTCTCCAACGCCCTTCGTCTCAATGTTCTTGGGGTCCACAACCACCTGCAACTGTTCTTGTTTTCCTTGCTTTCTCCTCTTTTTCTTGGTCAGTGAAGGTGCATCTAACATCTCAGGACCCTGGGCTATATCGACCGTTGATGTGCTTGGTCGGGCCTCAGCATTTCCCTTCTCTAGTATGTCCTTATGGAACATAGCCGTGGTTTGCTGAATAGCCTTGCTCGGTTGTGAGGGCACAACTGCCGCTCTTTTCGGAGAGTCTAGCTTTTCAACCAACTCCCTTGTGTTTAACTCCTCTAGCCTAGGCTTTAGGCACTTTGAAAGTGCTGGAGTTGTCGAGGGATTTGGTTGCGACACCTCCTCCACAGGTGAGCTACTAAGGACACATTCCACATGGGGCATTGTCACAGCCGAGGGCTGTGACTGCTGTGATCCCTGATTGGAAGTAGTAGCAGCTAGTTTAGTGGGCTGGCTACCCTTGGTGGATTGTGTTGTTAAGTCCTTAGGTCGATTGGAAGTGGTCATGTCTTTTGTTTCCCTTTCAGCATTCATCTGTGTGGATCGAGCATGAGTTGATCTGGTCACTTTGGGTTGCACATGCATATCCTTGGGCAGAGAGCTACGGCTAGTGTCATGTCCCCCCTCTTGGATATTCGGAAGCTTTGATGGAGATAGAGATTGGGAGTGAGCAGTCGTCATTGACGACTGCTGTTGTGCTTCCTGTGTTCTTGGGTCTCTGTTTCTCTCTGTTCAGGTATGAGCTTTTGGTTGCTCTATTGCAAGTGAGACTCCATGCTGGTGTAGAGCCATTACTTCACTAGGGTCCAACATGGAAGACCTATCACTGCGCGCGTTTTCTCTCCAACCTACTCGGGGGAGGTGCGGAGGGGATAGAGCCCCCTCTGCGGGGGTCCGGGGGGGGCAGTCCCCCCCGGCCCGCAGGGCCGTTACAGTAAAAGCCATGCACAATTTGGAGGACCGTTTATAGCCAAATTTTGAACTACTTGCTCTAAGCTTCAGCCTAGTGATGGATCTCTGATGTGCCTTTAGCTCTATGTGGTCTTGGGTCAACTTTGGGGTTTAGATGCGTCAAAATTTGTGTTCAAGATACCTGTCCGATTTTGATAATTTTTTGTCTGATTCTAAGATGTCCGATTTTCAGGAGTCCGATTATCAGAATCGGACGTCCGATTATGGGTTGGTCCGATCGGCCTAGTGGTCCGATTTTGGTCACGTCCAATTCTGGGAGTCGGATCAAAAAGTGGTCTGATTTTCAAAGTGGTCCGATTTTAGGAATCGGATCGGATAGGGTGGTCCGATTCTGAGCTGGTCCGATTTTGGAACTCGGATGGCCTGGTCCGATTCTGAGTGGTCCGATTATGGATTGGTTCGAGTGTCCGAGTGTCCGAGTCGGACAGATTGGTCCGAGCGTCCGATTCTCAAAATCGGACGGGTTGGTCCGAGTGGTCCGAGTGTCCGAGTCGGACGGGTTGGTCCGAATCTGAGTGGTCCGAGTGCCATGTGGCACGTCCGATCGGGCTAGTCCGATTCTGGGAATCGGACCAGACTGGTCCGACTCACTCTCAGTCGGACGGGTCCGATTCTGGGAGTCGGACGGTTCGACTCCAGAACTCGGGTGGTCCGATTCCAAAAATCGGACCACTACGAGTTGGTCCGACTGCGTCGGCGGCGGGCGCGATTCCCACGCGTTTGACCCCTCCTTACTGTCTGCTGTACACAATCACCACAGACTTCCTAGATCTGATAAGAGCACTTATTGGGAAACACCAGACTCACCTGGAGCAGCACGAATCGTTGTCGCCTAGAAATAGGGGTGGCACTTCCTCGTCCTGTGAACCAAAAGCTCTCTCTCTCTCTCTCTCTGTCTCACAAGGCCAACCAAGGAAATGAGGTCTGTCCTGGCCTCCCAGGCCTCTTAAGGTCCTTTCCCAGCGCTGCAGAACCTTACAGCTAGTTTCCTGTCCATGTCTCACCCAGAAGCTTGAATTTGGTCCCCTGTTTCCCTGTTTCAGCCTGTTATACAGCAACAGAAAACCCTACTGTTTGCTTGTTTTTTCTTTGTTTTTTTTTCCTATCCTAAATGCATCCAAATCACAAAATAAATACCTATACTACTCCATTCCACAACATAAATCTCAAGAAAGCAAAAAACCTACTTGCCAAGGAGATCGAATACCCTCTTCAACCCCCTCGCTTCCTACCTATCTACCTCAAGCACCAGTTCGGGGAAAACCCTACTCCAATGCTCGATTCAAAGCGTGCAAGCACTCAAGGCTTGAATCCGTTGGTCCCGGCAACGGAACCAAAATGTGGGAGCTTTCACTCAACCGCCAAGACCCTCGGACCGCTTATTGTTTCAAGCGTTCCAAGCCAAGCGCTAATGGCTACCTCTCACATAGCCGACGCGCCATCCATATCTACGGGTGTAGTGAGCTTACCTTGATGCCGTTCGAGTTACCTCCTCTCCCGCGCACTCCGGTAGCTCCACGATCCAAGTGGAAGCTTCAAGTAAGCTCCATCCTCAAGCTCCACGCTCCAAGCTCCATTGCCGCGAGCAAGACAAGAGAAGAGAAGAGAAGAGAAGAAGAGAGGAGACGATGGAGAGCTTCTCCTCCTCGGTCCCTCACCCTCACACACTCACTCCCTCACACTCTCACCCTCCCTCTCTCAAGCACAAGCTCAAGCAAGCAAGAACAAGAAGAAGAAGAAGAAGAGGAGAGCTACTTTTGGCCACACACAAGAATGAGCTTCTCATTCACTTTTCAACTTTATATACAAAACCCTAAATCCTTTTTGGGCGGTCATCCCCTTTTCCCCTTTTTTACATGGCCGGCCATAGCCTAGGCCCTTTTTCCCATTGTCCTTCTATCTTCCTAGCTTCCTGTCCACTGCCCGTCTACATTTACAAATTGCACGGGTGAGAGCTCGGTGCTCTTTTACAAGATTTCAGGGTGCGCCTTTTTATTTTAAAATGCGCCTTTCCCCTTTTGCCTTTGCCTTGGACTTTTAAGGTTGCCCTTGCGCTTTTGGCCTTTTCTCCTTTTCTTTCTTCAGTCGGGCTACCTTTTTTCCGCCTTTGCCTTGCGTCTTTTCCACTTCCTTTTGCTTTCTTCGTGTTGGGGTTAACAAGGTTCAATCTTTGATTTGGCTAGGATACTTGTGGTGGGAGGAGGCCTCTATTTCTTTGGGTTTTAGAAAGATTGATTGTTATTGTTGGATCTACTATGGCATAATTTTACTTAAAATACGGGTTATATATTTGACTTTAGGAAGCTATAATATCATGTTGTCCTCATGGTATCATTGGGATTTTAGAATCCTTTTGTTAACCGTGCCTATGGAGAATACCTCCTTCTAGTGCATATATCTCACCAAGCTATCTTTAGGTGGATTTTATTTGAATCACTATGGTTTTTGTGGTGTCTTATCTACTTGGAATGTGAAATATTGAGACTTGGCTCACTAGTAGCTCATGCACATGCTAGCTCTTGCTGCCCAAGATGTCTCTAGGCTTTGTTGGTGAGGGTGTTGCAATCAACTCCAATATATATTAGCATGCCCAAAGTATATTTTATATTTCCAAGACACCTAAACCTAAGATAAGTGATTTCATTAAAGATCATACACATTAATTCTTGAAACTTGCCAATGTATTGTTCAAGACAAAGGGTTTGATTATGTGCGCAAAGATCCCCCATTTGGTAGCAAAGGCTCATCTTGCATGACTTACACCTACCTTGCTTTCATGGGGTCCACCAACTGTTATTTGATGGATTTCACATTTGGGACTGCAAGAATGGTGTGGATCATAGTGCTAGGTGGTATTTCTTTTAAACCTTAGTAGTTCCAAGAAAAGTATGATACACCCATGGAAGCCCCCTTGTACACCCATGCAAACCCAATTTTACTTTTGTGTGAAACCCTCCCTTTTTGCAAGTATGTTTGTGTGCACGTGTTGCAGAAAAGGGGATAAGGAATAGGATAAGAGATGTGGCTAAATAAATCAGCAAAATGGTGATAAGATTAATGTGAAAAGGTACTTTTTACATAGTTAAAAAGTACTTTTTGCAAGTATGTTTGTGTGTGCATTGCAGAAAATGGGATAAGGAATAGGATAAGAGATGTGGCTAAATGAATCAGCAAAATTGTGATAACAATAATGTGAAAAAGTACTTTTTACATAGTTAAAAGTGCTTTTACACATAGAAAAAAGTGATTTTCCAAATAGAAACTCACTTTTACAAATACAAATGCACTTTTGACATAGTCAATTATTTAGTAATAATATAATTAAACTCTTTACTCACAATAGAAAGGTGGCTGTAGCTACCAAAGTACAAGTGATGGGCAAACTTTCAAACCCAAAACTAGTAGTGAGGAGCCCAAATCAACTCTCAAATACAATGAAGGCACAATGTAAATACTATGGGCCACATGCAACTCTTCTCAATAGTACAATCTCTAATGTCTACTGTCTATATAGATTTAAATTGTGCCACGATTGTATGAGACTATACTATGACTACATTTTATCTACAATTTAGCTATTGGTTGGCTGCCTTAGAACAACTTAATAACCTTCTCCTATGAGAAAATCCCAATATTTCCCCTTTGGTAGGTGAATACTCCATAAAGTGGAGAACAACTCTTCTTCACAGGCCAAGAGAGATTATGGATGAAGCTCTAGATATTTAGCTCAATGTAGGTGTATTCCTAAATTTTAGTGGTTAGGTGACCATCTAGATTCATGGCTATAAAAGATAATGTAGAAATCAAATCTAGAATATTTATTTAGTCACATTTTAGTACTACAAAATATGAACACTTCATATTTTTACACCTCCAAAAGTTGTCAGTAAGATTCAGAGATATCAACCCTATAAAATTTCTTCATACAATGGTGGTAACCAGAATTTTCTCCTTGATTAAAGGGGACTTTTCCATTGTTCATACCCATATGTTGGTATTACAAAAAGTGCATTCATAAGTCAATTTTATGACCTTAGTTACAAGATTTTAGATCATATTACCATTGTAATAGTATCCTTGACATTTGCTATCCCAAAAGAAATGTTCACACCTAAGTGAAGAGACTATGTGAGCTTAAATACTTTAACACATCTTCTCAAGTTCCACAACATCTCTAAATATAATGTGAGAATGAAAAAGTGATGAAAGAAATATAAAGAGCTAAGTAATGATTGGAAAACTTTGAAGCCTTCCATGATGAGCCTTCCCTCACTCCTCAAATTCCTTACTTAAGGGAAGATGTATCATACCAAGTCTTGCTCTATGTCTATGAAAGAGCTCTTTGCCTAGGGCTTTAGTAAAGATCTTAGTCACATTCTCCTTACTATTTCAATGATGCAACACTATATCACCATTATGCACCTTTTCCCTAACAAAGTGATGTCTCACTTCAATATGCTTTACCCTTTGATGCATGACTAGACTCATTGCTAAAGATTCACATGAGATGTTATCACAAAGGATAGGAATGGGATTAGAGGATCCATAGAACCCAAGTTCTTGCAAGCATCTCTTCAACCATATAGTTTCACAATATGCTATAGTTAATGCCTTATATTTAGCCAATGTAGATGAGAGGATGTTTGCATTTTTCTTCCGAAAGCACCAAGATATTTCTCCATTTCCAAGGAAAAAAGTATTTCCACTCATGATTTTTTTAATTGACCAAATCTGCTACATAATCAGAGTCATAAAATCCATGTGGATTTAGCTTGTCACTAAACATTTCAAGGATGGACTAAAGATATTTCCCTTTAGAAATGAAAATGTCCCCTTCATTGTACAAATTTTATACTAATAATATAATGCAAGTATATAAGGTCTTTCATTTCAAAATCATGGGAGAGTTTGAACTTTACATCTTCCACCAAAGCATCATTGTTTTCTATTAAAATCAGATCATCTACATAAAGTAAGACAAGTACAATATCTTCTCTTTAATCTTTAGAATCTAATAAAGAGTATGGTTAGCATTACTCTTTTGAATTTTTTTCATTCAATATGGTCATCTATTCTTTCACATCCAAGCTCTTGAAGGTTTCTTAAATCTATACAATCTCTTTTTTAGCTTGCATGCCAAATACTTTTTACATGCTACAACATAGCCTCCTAGTTATTCCATGTAGACCTCTTTCTCAAGTTGTCCATTGAAATAGGCATTATTTACATCCATCTACCATATATTTTATCTATGAAGAGTAGTCAAAGAGTGCAACAATCTAATGGAGATAATCTTACCTCTACACGTATTTAAGTCTCTATATAGTTAGTATCATATTCTTGAGCAAATACTTTAGTAGCTAGCCTAGCTTTATACCTATCAATATGTCCTTCCTTGTAGAATTTAAGCTTCTAAATCCACTTACATATCCTGATATATACCCAACCGTAAATCATAGGGAGGGTAGTTTGGTAATCATCTAAAGGATCCAATCCTAGCCATCACCATCTGTGCTACTCATCACGAGTGTGCAGACTTAGGTGACTAGATGTTCCCTAGGTTTGCCTAGCAAGTGAAGCATCTGGCCTCTTTCGACGAGATCAACCTATAGGTTCCTAAAGACATAACTAATAGCATTCTAGTATCGAGCTAAGATGATCACTTTTGCATGAATCATCAGAGTCTCAAGGTGGGCAAGCACTGCACTTGGTTCGATAAAGGTGAGAAACAAAGGGGCATTGAGCATCAACCCCTCTTCCCATAAGGCACAATCTTGCATCAGCCCCCTAAAACACTACTTTGTAAAATCTAGGACTTGACCCTAGAATGGTCACAATTTATTACCCTTTCCAAACTTTTAGGGAAATCCATGTGGCTACCAAGGTCCACCCAAGGGAAGGCCATCCATCCACTTCCCATTTTCGACATAGCATACTTTAGTTACCTAAGAAGACATACTACTCATGCTATGAAACATATAGAAACAACTTCCTTAATTAATATTTACACAAGTTCATGTTTTAAAATATGAATATAAAAACATTCTTTTGGACAACATGGTATTTATATTATTATCATAATTATTACAACTGCTCCAAAGAGCAAAACCAACCCCAAGTAGGGTTGCCACCTTGCTCTATTAATTGCAAGCCTTTGAATGCTCAACCACATTGTGCTCATATAAAGCTCTCTTCCCTATTAAAGGACCAAGATCGAGATTATAACCTCTGATAAAAGCCCCATTAGTTCTCATCACCGCCGCAAAGGAGAATCTGATATATAGGGATGACCATATATACCTAAGTGGTGGTTTGTCACCTAAGGTAGTTTATTTACAAATCTAGGTGAAGTGTATCTTAGGCATGGCCCTAGGGATGGCACAATGCCTCAATCACATCTAGCTCTCAAAGGCATGAAAATCTTTCAAATCATTTTCAAGTTGTATTACAATCCAAATCAATGAAGCAAAATAAGTGAACAAATAGTCATTTCCATATAAGGATGAAGGTAACTTTTCTAATTTAATTTTAATAATGTTCATTCAAATAATTACCAGCTCATAACTTTATTTTAGTCTATATGCATGTAAACACACACATTCTTGTACTAAGGTATTTTGATTGACTTTTTATTTACTTAGAAATTTACAAAAAACCTAATGATTTACTAAGTATATTTCACTAAACTACGATCAATATATTTGAAATGCACATCATTTATAAAGAAATTATTTTAAACATAATTTTTAGACCTATGCTATAGAAATACTAATTTCTCATGACTATTTAATGGCAACTTAAGCAAAAACTCTACCTACGGATCTATTAATTTCAAAATAAAAAATTTAGAAATTTTTTAACAAGCCTCTAGAATTGAATCCCAAAATTTTTTATTTTTCAAATATTTTTTGCTAATTTATAAAATTTTCAAATAAATTAAGTTTTAATTATTAATTTTCTTTTCTTATAACTTATTTTAGTTACCTAAAGTGTCTTCTTAAAATGGTTGATTTTCAATAATTTTTAGCATATTATACCAGTATTTTTTAGCAATTCAAAAATTTTAAAGATAATTAAACATTAAAGAAGAGAATACAAGTTACATCTTTATTTACAAAAAAAATAGATTAAATTTTTAAATAGCATGGATTATTCAAGATTTTTAAAAAAATTAAGTAGTAAACCTATGTCATATCAATGTCCTCCCCCCCTTCAACCCTTTAAGAAGGATTAATTTAAAGCCCTTTCTATATATATATATATATATATATATATATATATATATATATATATATATATATATATATACATAACATATATGTATATGTATATATGTATATATATGTATAATACACACACACACACACACACACACATATATGTATGTATGTATGTATGTATGTATATCTATATATATATATGCATGTATATATACATATATACATATATATATACATATACATATATACATATACATATATATATATATATATATATATATATATATATATATATATATATATATATATATATATATATATATATATATATATATATACATATACATATATACATATATATACATATATATATATATATATCTCTCTCTCTCTCTCTCTCTCTCTCTCTCTCTCTCTCTCTCAATAATAATAATAATAATGATAAAGAAAATTATCTTATAAGTTAAAAATTTTGTTTAAAAATCAATTAAATACTTTTAACAAAATCACTTTTAAATTGATGAATATTTTGTCCCAAATAAGTTGCAAAATTTCTCATTTATATTGATTAATTAATAAAAAAGTAAACTAAAGTAAGAAATAATTTCAATTTTTTTTACTAGTTTTTGAAAATTTGAGAAAACTAACACTAAAATAGAAGAAGTTAGAATAATTTAGTAATAAATCAAAATAAAATAATAAATTAATAATAATTTGGTAAATTTTGAGTATTTAGAATAAATTGAAAATTTTGATAATACATTGATTTTTTAATGAGAAATTGTTATAATTAAAGTAAAAGATAAAAATTTGTATAAAATTATGAGAACTATTAATAATTCAATTTAATTACATAAATCAAAGTTGGATAATCATAAAATATTTTAAGCCAAATAAATTGAAATTTGAGAAATATAAATTTGTTTGAGCTTATAAATGGAAAAAACTCAGTGATATGCATACAAGGCAATGAAAATGAGAAAATGTCATTTGTGATGTCTTGCTGGAAAATTTTGGGTATGTTATGTTCTCTTTCGCTTAGAGAAATCGAGATGTCCTCATCTTGAGAGAAACTAGAGTTGATCCCTTTAGAGGATGAATTTGTCTATCTAGGTTGCATCTTCTTATGGGACATTCTTCCACTAGATTAGGTATTCCTATAAGTTGTGCTTCCTTAAAGGATTTTCTTTGATTTTCAAGATTCTCTTTGGTTGGACTTCTGTCAGAGAGAGAACCAGGGAGAGAAGAAGAGGAGAGAGAAAGACTGCAGAGGAGAGAGAAAGACTGCAGGAAGAGAGAGAAATAGAGTGACGAGGAGAGAGAAAGACTAGAATTGGAGAGAGAAAGACAGAAAAGGTGAAGAAGCCATGGAAGCTTGGAGCAAGAAGGGAGAGAAAGATTGTAATTGTATTGATATGTCAAAAAGATGTGGAAATTTACAACTTATCTCCTTATATACCAATGTCAGTGTGACATGGCATATTATCAACATTTTAACTATTTCCAACTTCTTACAATCCATCCCTTCCCAAAAGTTTTTGTCCTCAAAAACAAACCTAGAAACAAGCTAAAGAGGAGATGGATAAAACAGAGTACTACTCTGTACAGCATTACAAGGGATAAAGGAAAAGATTACCTAATACTCAATAGTAGTACTAATCTATACAGGAGGTCAAAATCAGCCTGTAGCCTCCCGGATCAAAAGGAAAAGTTGTATCCTTGCCATGCATAGGATCAACTTTCATAAGATCGAAATCAAATACTGTTGGAAACACGATCATCATGATAGTACTCACTAATAAAGTCTCCATTGCATGATGGTCTTCCAAGTCCACATGCTGTCCATAATCTGCCTTCTTGAACTGAACTTCTTGTTGTTGAACTTCTTGTTGTGGACTCATACCAGAATGGTCTTCAACAAGATGTTCTCCATCATTTACATCATAATATTCAAATAGCAAGATTATTTTGGCAGACTTTGCCCTACATGTGGCTTGGTGATTACAAGATAGCGGCTTAGCACAACGATAGCATAAGCCCGCAGCATGCAGTTCCCGTATTGTATCACTAGTAAGGTGTCTAACACGTTTAGCTTTAGATAGCAATTTACACACCTGTTCATCACCATTGGTCAGCTCTATGATAGTTTTGACATGCTGCTCATAGTCATCCTGCTGTTCATGTATAACAGATGGCTGTCCATGCTCATCATGTACTACAGATGGCTGTCCATGCTCATCATGTACAACAGATGGCTGTCCATACTCATAACCATATTGCTCATGCTGTCCATACTGCATATGGTGATAATAGCCCTGCTGCACATCAGAGGAACAGTTAGGTTGAGCATATACATTTGCTTCTACTGATATTTGCTGCTCATATACATAAGCATGTTGCCTTTGATCATTAATCCCACTGTATTGGTCATAATCACTTGCTTGCTGTTGATCAAAGCTAGAAGTGTACTGATAAGCATAACCATTTCTGTTACATCCATAAGAACTATGTTGCTGAAGAGATGGATGCTCATAAGCATAAGCATGTTGACCATAATAACCATTCTGCTGCCAAGGTTCAATGGAATGATACTCTTCAGCATATACATGTTGTCCATAAGCATAAACATTTGATCCAAGTGTACCATCAGCATATTGATGCTGGCCATGAGCATAAGCATTTGGTTCAGGTCTTGCTATTTTTTCCATATATGCCTTTATAAGAGCAATATACTGTTCATTCGAAGCTACAAGTTTGTCAATATTAGCTTGTATTTGAAGCTGATCTTGTACAAATTTGTCCATTTTAGCCTGTGTTTGAAACCAACGTTGTTCACTAGAGCTGGAGCTATTGTTCTTAGTTGCTGCCATTGTAGTCAAGTTGAAGAGATATGCTGTTCCTTGAAAAATAGAAGTCCAAATAAGGTGTATGATAGCTTGACTCGAAGGTTAGGATGTCTAGTATCAAGTAGAAATCCTGGTTTGAATTTAGGAGTAGCAATACCCCTGTCTGTTTAAGAATTTCCAGAACTGTCCACAGTAAACTGCTAGTGAACTGCCGGTACCAAATAGGCTCTAGCTCGAGAAATATGTGTCCAAATGAGACGTTTGATGGCTCCACTCGAAGCTTATGATAACTAGTATCACTTCCAATTGTTCCTTTGTTGTTAGAATGATGCTACTAATTTCTGTAGCAACTTTTTCAAATCTGTCCCTGTTTGGACTGCACCCTGTTTAGCACTGTAATGACCCTATTTTGCCTCGTAATCATTACCTTTCATCTAGGGAAAGTTGTAAGGCACTTAAGATCAGTAAGAACACTGATTAGACATGCACGAACCCTGCACATACATCCTTGATACATCCAAGAAGTGCTCTACAAATAGCCCAACTGATCCTTACTACATACTCTCAACCACTTGATCAAACAAAACCCATAAGCATTGAGAACTCCAATAGTTGCTTCAAAATGGAGCTAACCAAGAAACAAACTCCAATATAGCTTGAGTTGGTTGCAAGCTTCAAAGTCCCCAATGAATTGAATCATACCAAGTAGATTCAAAGGTGAGAAGATACCCAATTACTTGAGCTTGCTTGATGAACTCCTCCAAGCCAATCTTGTAGTAAAACGCTTGAACCAAAATAGTAGTATATCCCAGCATTATACTCTACTCAATAATGCTCCAATGGTTCTCCATGAACCATAGCTTGTTGAAGAAGAACCAAATGGCACAAGACTTTGTTGAATCTTCAAGAGAAGTGTTGATGAGCCTTCTAAGAAATGGTCTAACACCTTCAATGTTGATGAAGATCCTTCAAATATTGGTGACTCTTTCAACACATCTGTTTCCTACTTGCATTTCACTATCAAACTGGCAAATTCTCTCAAGGACTAGAGGCTTTCCCCAAGAAGGCTTCACACAACTTCTTTCTCACAAGACCTTCATCCAAGACAAAGCTCTCCTGGTGAGTCAAATACAACTCACTAAGCACTCAGTTGCATTTGAAATTGTTGATGGACAGTTGATGCCTTTGCAAAGTTAAGCCCAAATGTAGCAGCCCTTGCCTTGGTATAGTCTATCTGAAGGAGGTATCATCTAGATCCAGTGATGTGAGGCACACTAACCAGTTAGTTCAACTGATCAAGACGTTGAGGCACCCGGTTCTTGCATATGATGATGGCTGCTGTTCATATTTTGACGCTGCAAACATGGAAGAGAAAGCTGTTTATGAGGCTCCTTATGGGTGACTGCACTTTCATGGAATGATTGCTGGCTTATTAGAGTAGCTGGTACATATGGTCGTTCTAATAAGTACATTGTTGCTGCTTCTCAGATTGTTATTTGGCGCTTGCATCATACACGAATTGATGACTTTCAAGCGCGCATCAGGAAGAGTATGGCATCAGCGAATTCTGTTTCTGCCACTGCTACTGGTGTTCCTTCAGGAAACAAATCTGGTGGTAGAAGATCTCAAGACACGATGATAAGAAAGTGACAGAATTGAAGAGATGCCAGCTATTGTGCCATCGATGCTTGATATATTTGGGAGACCTTGCTCGTTACAAAGAGTATTATGGTGATGGAGATGCAACAAATCACGATTGGTCAATTGCTGCTGGGTTTTATGTCAAATCTGCTTCATTATGGCCAGCCACCAGTGGAAATCCTCATACTCAGTTGGCAGTGCTTGCAACATAAGTTGGGGATGAGTTGTTGGCCATCTATCATTATTTTCACAGTCTGGTAGTTGAAACTCCATTTCTTACTGCAAAGGACAATTTGGTAGTTCTCTTTGAAAAGAACCGACATAGCTACATGCAGTTAGTTGCCTCATTTGAAAAAGAAAAATCTCAAATTATGTATTCTTTGAGAAACCATGTCTCCCCTTTGAATCTTTGACACATTTGCCTTCATCTGTTGCTGGTCAAGGCTTTGGAGCTCCTGAATGTTTAGGAGATACTAGCATCTCAGTTGGTTTGCAACATCATACCTCACCTACTGCATCATATCAAGGTCCCTGCAGTCCTTTGCAATGGAGGAACAGAGGCAAGCTGGTTTTGGCTGTTTTGTTCAAGCTTGTTGTCATCACAGTGTTGGTTATTGTTGAATCAGAAATTCAAAAGCTGGTGGACCTGTATGAGGACCTTATTAAGTGATGCGTTGGAGATGCCATGAGTGAGGTCCGCTCCACAGCAAGAATGTGTTATCATGTTTGTGCCAAGTGCTGGCCTGATAGAGCTCGTCTACTGTTTGCAAGATTTGATCCTGTTATTCAGAGACTAATAAATGAAGAGGAGGGTTGCCTCCATAAAAGGTATGCATCTCCCTCCCTTCGTGATCGCAATCCACCCCAGCTCCCTTCGTGATTGCAATCCACCCCAGCTACGACATGCCACCACAATTTCTGCAGGGACTCAGTCTGCTTCAGCGGGAAGCCAATTGGTTTCATTTGAGACAACACCTATTGTTGCTATGGATCGAACTGGGAATCTTCTTGCGAATCAAAAGGCACCATCTGAAAGAAGTGTTGTTCCAATTTATAGCTTCTGTTGCACTCCTTTGCACTCGAGATAGCGGGGCGGAAGAAGAGCTTCTTCCTTTGATTGTAAGAAGCTGGGAATACTTAGAATGTTAATAATATGCCATGTCACACTGACACTGGTATATAAGGAGAGAAGTTGTAATTTTTCATATCTTTTTGACATATCAATACATTTACAATCTTTCTCTCCCTTCTTGCTAGTAGGTAAGCCAGTGATAAAGTCCATAGTAATATGAGTCCATTTACCCGTAGGAATAGGCAATGGCTGCAATAAACCTCCTGGCTTATGGGTGCTATCCTTATTTTGCTGACAAGGCATACACTTCATAACGAAGTCCTTGACATCTTTCCACAGTCCTTTCCAATAAAAGCTCTTGCTAATCCTGTCATAAGTCTTGAAAACTCCCAAGTGTCCAGCTAAAGGCGAAGAATGCATCTCCTCCATAATTTTTCGCTTGAAGGAAGAAGTAGAGGGAATAACAATCTTGCCCTTCCACCAAATAAGACCATTTTTAAGCTGGTAGTGCGAGTTTTCTTCCATGAGACCTTGCTGTAATTTCTGAAAGATTTGGCTGAATTCCTCATCTAAGAGATATGCCTCTTGTAGCTCTTCAATCCAATCACTATGTAATTCCGTCATGGCTGATACTTTGCAGGCCCACATACGAGAGAGAGAATCAGCCACTATGTTATCTTTGCCCCTTGTATGAGTGATGTCAAAGTCATAATTTTGTAATGTTGCTACCCATCGTCGTTGCTTTGGAGTAAGATTTGACTGAGTAAGGAAATACTTGAGTACGCGATGATCACTATGCACTCTGAATCGGCTGCCATATAAGTAATGGTGCCATTTCTTGATTGCATGCAGAATAGCCAACATTTCCTGATCATAAACATTCATGGCCATCTCCTTATCAGTAAGCTTACGGCTTTCAAATGCAATTACTCCATGCTCCTGAAGCAAAACAGCCCCAATGCCACGGCCACTAGCATCACATTGTATAGTAAACTCTTTAGAGAAATCCGGGCATACAAGAATAGGAGCGGAGGTAAGTAATTCCTTTAACTGGTTGAAGCTGCCATCTGCAAGAGAATCCCAAAAGAAAGCCTCTTTCTTCAACCTGTCAGTTAAAGGGGCTGCAATTGCCGCATAATGCTTTATAAATCTGCGATAGAATGAAGATAGACCAAGAAATCCTCTAAGAGAGGTAGTAGTAGTAGGCATTGGCCAATCTTTTATGCATTGCACCTTCTTGGGATCAGCCTGTATTCCTTTTTCACTGACTATATGTCCCAAGTATTCCACTTCAGTCTGCATGAAAGAACACTTCTTCTCCTTAGCAAAAAGCCTATGATGTCTCAACACATCAAAAACCTTCCTCATATGCGACAAATGATCCTGAAAAGTCTTGCTGTAGATCAAAATGTCGTCGAAGAATACCAAGACAAACTGAAAGAGGAAAGGTTGTAGAATCTTATTCATCAGGCTTTGAAAGGTAGCTGGAGCGTTTGTAAGGCCGAATGGCATCACCAAGAAATGGTAAAGCCCACGATCAGTCCTAAAAGCAGTCTTGACCTCATCACCCTCTCTCATGCGAATCTGATGATACCCTGATCTCAAATCAATCTTCGTGAAGAATCGAGCCCCCTTAAGCTCATCAAGCAAATCATCTATCCTGGGTATAGGATACCTGTTCTTCACTGTTATCTTGTTAAGATCCCTGTAGTCAATGCACATTCTGAAAGATCCATCTTTCTTTTTGACTAACAGGACTGGGGATGCATACGGTGAAGAACTTGGTTCAATGAATCCCATTTCAAGAAGCTCTTTGATTTGCTTGGCTACTTCCTCTCTGAATTCTCTATCATGGAAGGGTTGCTGTCCCAAAACTGGCTGATCAGAATTTCCAAGTACAGAACCCCCAAAATGAGATTGAAATCTTCCAACAGGTGGCTGAGAATTACCCTGTAATCTTCCTGTTGGTAAAGCACCCCTAGAATGCTGTGTATGCAGTCCGAAAGCTTGAGTATTGGCACCGTTCAAACTGCCCAAATAGTCATCATGCCTTTGTGAAGCTTCTCCCACTTCATATTGACTATTGGGTATGCCTCTTCTTCCTATGATTCCATCTCCATGACCATTTTGGTTGGATGGCTGAAGTGGAACTGAAGGATCAGTATTTGAACAGGCCTTTTCATTAGCTTCTTTTGATGCCACTTGTAATTGTAAAAGTTTAGAGACTTGTGCCATGAGTAGTTCATTGGACATTACCAATCTATCAATGGAAGCCTTAGTCTGATCAGTAGATTGAACCATCTGATCCATTCTTGATAGCATGGCCTCATGTCGCTCTCTATGCCTTAGTTCATGGGCACACAAAGTATCATTGAGCATGCTAATTTCTCCTTGTTGAGGCTCTTCAGGGTTCTCTTGAAATGTGCTTTCCATCATAGAATCCCTGATTTGCTGTGCATAGTCCTCCTGGACCTTATTTTTGCCTTTATGCCCTGCCATACTAGTGCAGTCCTGCAGTACCCCCTGTCAGTAAAACGGCTATAACTTTGGCTAGAAAACTCCGATTGCAAAACTTTTTTGTGCGAATCGAAGCTTACAATGCCCTCTTCGAGATGAGCTATAGCACGCTATAACAGGTTTAGGACAGAAAATTCTGTAACTGACTTTCAGAGTCTGAACTGTCCAGTCCTGCACCCTGTTTAAACCTGTAAGTGCCCTGTTTTGACCCTGTAATGCAAGAAAGTAACCTCCAAAGGCTACCAAACCCTGCAAAGGGGTATATAGGACCTGTGGGTACCCTGTAGTACCTGCACCTGTACTTCAGTATCAAAGGGTGTACCTGTATCCACCTGTAAATACCCTGTGGGTAACCTGAAAATGCCCTGTTTTACCCTGTTTTACTCCAATAGGTACTTGAGTTGTTGGAAAGTCTTCAATCTTCAATTATCCACTCGCTGTACCTGTGTGAGGGATAAAACGGCAGGACGGGCTCCCTACACGGGCTCCGAATCACCGGGAGGTGGGCAAAGTTCCCCCCGGGTCGGTTGGTTGCACCCCTTCGGGATCTTCGATAGTGAGGGAGGGTCACCTCTCTTTTGTCCCACTATCTCCCCCGGCATCCACCTTTTTCCTCGGTGGGAATATCAACATGGCAGAGGCTAGTGTACTAAGCAATCAGCATGATATGCATTTGGAAAATATTCATTCAGCCTTTCATGAGATGCAATTGATTGAGATAAAAGAACTTGAGATGGGAGAAGGGTTTTACCTATGCAATTCAGTGACTCACTGATTGCTAGTACTTACCCTTTACAATTTTCCATTATTTTCTTCCATTTTCACTCCTATTTTCCTATTTCAAAACCAATTTCAGACAAAAATGGTACAAGACAGTGACTAGTGGAGTGCTGCAGGACAACTACAGTTAGCAATGACTACATCTGGAGTTATTCAAGGTCAGATATGGCGGGTAAAGGCTTAAATGGCTGGACGTCATCAAATTTTATGCAAAAATGGAGGTAACTAGGGTAAAGAATGGTTAACCGGGCTTAGTTAGAGACTAAACTACAGTTACTTTTCAAAAGAGGTCTTCCTTTCCTCTTTCCTCAAGCTCTGCCCAAGCTTTCATGGAGTTTGCTGGCTGAGATCTCTTCTTTTCTCACTGATCTTTGCTCTCCATCAACAATGGCCTGCATAATGGCACTCTAGACATCAAATGCAACAAGTGGAGTACCAATCATGCCCTGTAGAAGCTGCCACGTGGCCTGGACAGCAGCCCGAAATTTGCGCTGATTTTTCCAGCCCTGTTCTCCTCCAGTTCTCAGCCAATCTTCAGCTATGGTGCTTCTAATTCATCATTGGCAGTGATTCCTTCAAGGTTTTGGTGTGTTTACTCCAAAATAGAACCATATTTCTCAGCTTTTCACTCTCTTGAAACCCTACATGAACAGTCCATGGGCAGCCATGAAAGCTTCAGCCCAAGCTTCCATTTCTTGACAATTTCTTGAAGATTCTTCATCCTTTTGGCCCGTGGAATCATTTCAGCAAGGATTCTTCAACAAATTGCAAGGATTAAGCACGGGATTGCTTAAGATTGAAGATCAAGAGCTTCTATGGAGCAAAAATTTGGGGGAAACGGGTTTGAATGCAGACCCTTCTTCAGCAATGCAAGGTGAATCTAAGGAAGGCTCAAGATCAGATGAAGATGTATGCTGATGAGAAGAGGAGGCCTTTAGAGTTCCAGGAAGAAGAGCTTCTTCCTTTGAAAGCAAAGAAAAGTCGTTTTTCCTTTGCTTTCAAAGCAACAGTCCTCCCTGGATCTGCAGGTCGTCGAAGAGCATCTTCACCCTTTTCCTTTGCTTTCAAAGCAACAGTCCTCCCTAGATCTGCAGGACGGCGAAGAGCATCTTCACCCTTTCCATCTCTTGTCTGACAGGGCCGACCTCCTCCGGAAACTGCAGGAAGCTTCTGACATCGTGCACCATATCGGCCATCTCTATTTCTCCTCCAGCCTCAATGTCTCTGAATCTGTCCTTACGCAGATTCACATAGCTCAGCCCTAAGGCGCCGCATGGACGCCACCATCAAACAAGTCCTACGCAGTGCTAAGCTTATCAAAGCTCACCTTGAGGCGCTCGACCAAGCCAACCTCAAAAACCGTAGGATCCCTAGCTGTAAGGAAGGAACCTTTGTGGATCGGATGCGCATGTCAGTAATGGTGGGATTGAGGTACACTTTGAAAAGCCTGATGGATGAGTTCTAGTCTGTGAGGCAGAGGATGATGGTGGAGTATAGAGAGACTGTGGAGAGGAGGTATTTCAGCGTGACAGGCAAACATGCAGATGAGGAGACCATTGATCAGATGATCGACACCGGCGGAGTGAGACCTTCTTGCAAGAAGCTATTGCAGGAGGCTATTGAGTCCTAAGAAGCACAAAGAGGGAGAGAGACCTTTCTGGCAGTAGCTCCTTGTGTTATCCTTCCTACTTATCAGAGAGAGAGAAAGATTGCTTCTAAAAAAAAAAAATAACCAGAACTTTCCCCCCTTCTGCTCCATTTACCATTGTCTCTTAAGAGAATACCTTCAAAATTGGCATGAGCTTGCAAAACGAGCTGCCATCTTTGTCTGTCTGCCTCCATTTTTGGTCCAAGCTCCATTTATGACTCCAAGAAAGGCTGCCATGGTCTATGTGGTCTTCAAGAAAGCTACCATTAATGCTCCTGCATGCAGTCCTTGTGGTCAGGAGGTGTAAACTCCCAAGAAAACTGCCATTAATGCTTCTGCATGCAGTCCTTGTGGTCAGGAGGTGTAAACTCCCAAGAAAGCTGCCATTAATGCTTCTGCATGCAGTCCTTGTGGTCCAGAGATGCTTTGGAAACTCCCCTACTGCTCCCGTACTTATGTACCTGTGACTCAAAATTCCATGTAACTAGAAAGTTGTAACTAAGTGAAAATGAGGGACTAACTGGGACCAAGAACCAAGGCTCTGATACCACTTGTCAGAGAGAGAACCAGGGAGAGAAGAAGAGGAGAGAGAAAGACTGCAGAGGAGAGAGAAAGACTGCAGGAAGAGAGAGAAATAGAGTGACGAGGAGAGAGAAAGACTAGAATTGGAGAGAGAAAGACAGAAAAGGTGAAGAAGCCATGGAAGCTTGGAGCAAGAAGGGAGAGAAAGATTGTAATTGTATTGATATGTCAAAAAGATATGAAAAATTACAACTTCTCTCCTTATATACCAGTGTCAGTGTGACATGGCATATTATTAACATTCTAAGTATTCCCAACTTCTTACAACTTCAAGTACTCCTTGAGTTGGCATTACAGTTTGTTCATCATCAAGGACATGCTTTAGATGAGTAAGTAGGGCTAGCTTGTTAGCATGTGTCCCATGGAATTTATGCTTTGTACAACCCACAATGTCTTGGAGTAAGAATTTTTAATTTACCAAGACCATGTCTCCTTAAAGATTCGATTTGTTCTCTTTGGGTCCATATAGAACTTATGTTGAGCCTAGGACACCTTTATCTCTTAATAGATTACCTTAACTTACTCCTCTTGCATGTCATCTACTAGCATTCTTTCGGAGGCTTCATTGGAGGGTCAAAAAAGTTTAGGGGAGATAAGCACTCTTGCCCATATAATTCTTGGAATGTTGTCATCTTGTTGCTATGTTGAAACGAAACAATATAGGCATATCCCACCAATGGAAGGTATTCAATCCACCTCTTTGATTCCTTGCTATAGTAGACTCTTAGAATATTCTCCAAGATTTGATTGTCTCTTTCAATTTGCCCATTGATTTGGGGATGATAGGCCAAGTTGATGGGTTCTAATGGCTTGAAAGAGACTAGTCAAAAATTTGAAGGTAAAAAGGGTGTCATGATTAGTGATGACCCTTTTCAAAAGCCCATGTAATCAAAATATCTCCTTAATGAATATTCTAGAGATATTGGAGGCTTGATAAGTGGATTTGACAAGGATAGTATGAGCTACTTTGGTAAGCATTTCAACAATCACTAGGATACAATCATATTCTCCTTGCACAGTGGGTAGGCCCACTATAAAATCCATGTTGATATATTCACATTTCATTTAAGGAGTATAAAGAGGGTGTAGTTCACCAGGTAGTTTGGCCCTTTTGATCTTGAACCTTTGGCAACTCAATCACTAGGCCAGTCATCTTTTATCCCTAGCCGACTAGATCCTTTTGAAAACTTTCACAAGGTCTTGGTATAGCTTGGATGCCTGCTATTGTGTGCTTCCCATAAGATTATTTTCTCCACCTCCCAACTTTTAGGTACATTATCGTGCGCTAAGCGCACACTGTGTAAAAAAATCTAGAGTGTGGCTTCCTTTTATATTTAGAGAGCCAATGCCACTTTAGACATTAGTATTAGTGTCCATGGTTCAAAATATTAGATTTTTTTGGACAATTTTTTAAGTTAATTTTTAATATTCTACTTATTATCTCTTGTAAAAATCCATAAAACTATAGATAACTTCTAGATTAGAGGTCATGTAAAAGAAAGCATGTAGCTTTCAATCAATTTGAGAGGATTTTATGTAAAAAAAGAGATTAGCAAAATCGCGTGACGTGTGATCACTGTTTTCAGGCAGTGAATAGCACTCCGAAAGTGGGAGATGAAGAAGGAGTGATCTGGCAGGATTCCGGTCAGGTGTCCTAGTATTTAACCCCTCTTTCGGAGCCATTGGAAGCATCAGAGATTGGCGATCTGAGCAGCATAGAGGAAGGTATTATTTTGTACACGTTTTTTTATATTAGAGTTATATTTTCTCATAATGCTGAAAGAAACTGACAAGCTTCATCTATGTTAGTATTCTTCTATATTTTCTAATTCTTTTAGTATTCTTCTACATCTTCAATCTCTTCGAACCCCTTCTCTTCCATCTACTCCTCTCCTTGAATCTACCTACACCCTGCTGTCTCTTATCTTCAAGAACTTGGCTTGAAACCTTCAACCCTTCTCTTATCTCTACCATCTCCAAAGTCTAAGCTCTTGAACCCCCATACATTCTTCTCTTGCCAAACCCCTCCGGTGACCTTCAACCCTACACGTTGCGAAATTGGTGAACCCGACGTGAAGGTCGGTGTAAGAGAACTCCAAGATGGGGGATTCTTTAGGAGATACTCTACAACAATTGGTGTACATATTGCAACAGACTCAGCAACAAAAAATCCAAATGTTACAACAACAACAACAAAGGCAAGATGAAGAGAAGATTGATTCCACAGCCATCAAGGCCCTAGAGGAAGTCGGGCGTGAATTAAAACAATTTAATGGTCAAAATGTCTGTTTTTATTCGCTTATATGTTGAAAAAATGCTCTTCTTTGGTGTACCACAACATGCATGGAGCTGTAATTTTGCCAGACTAGCCAAGCATAGTCTTCAAGAAAGAATCCATTGTCTTTTACAACAAGATGCGGATTGGGCTGCATTCAAAAAAGCCCTATGCGAAGAATTCTTCTTAGAAGACTCTGGCCTAATGACGAAGAAAAGTTTCATTGAATGGGTTGAAAAACCCAACAAAGGTTTAGCTACAACAGCTCTATACCATGAGTTTGAAAGTAAATTTGAACAACTTGATGCTGAAGACCAACAAAGTATGGAAGGTCAGAAGATTGAATTATTCCTTAAGGCTGTAGATCCCATTCTACAAGAGAAGCTTGCTGATTGCCTAGAAGATACTACCTCCGAATCATGAGTCAAGACTGCATGGACAGATATTACTGATGCAGTTAACATGATTGCTCGAAGAGAGCGGATGCGACTAAGATTGGTCTCTACTTCAACTTCAACAACTCCATTGATGAAGCTTCACTACAAGATATAGACCTTATACCGACGTTTAAAGCGACGAAAATGCAAACAACAAAATTTGCCCCCGTTATCGCAAAAAGCGTCATTATTGACGACGCCATAGAAACGTCGCTATTTACGTCGCTATATGCGTCGCAAATAGCGACGCAACTAGTAAATTTGCGACACTCATAGCGAGGCCAATAGCGACGCGAGCAGTAAATTTGTGACGCAAATAGCGACGGTAACAGGGAAAAAAAAAATTTGTGGCAGGGCAGCAAGCTGCCCTACCACATATAGCACTGTGTGCTGTATGAGAGCCATACAAAATAGTTTCTACACTACTGCATACAAAGCGTTTGCAAACAAAAAGAATGTATACTGAAATCATAAAACTGATACATGAAATAAATACATGATCGCATAAAATGCGATTGGTACAATCATGAAAGGATATCACTAATACATAGAAAATGTCTACATAGATCAGGCGACTAAAAACTAAAGGTGTGTGAGCTCCAAGGATCCAAGGGCGAGCTAGAAATCCTTGTCCCCCGAAAGCTCGTCCCGCCGCAAAGGAGCATCGAACGGATTCTGTAGAAAAAGAAACAACATATCAATCCACCATACAATAATGCATTCAAATATCTCATGGTAACTACGGACAAGAAAGATGAGTGACTTATAAGGCCGCCGCGTCTATACAATTGGTCGATCAATGCATTGAGACCGTGCCTCTCTGCATATCGAGTCTTAAGGCCTTGCGGATCGCGATTTGTAATGGAGTGCTGCAAAGAAAACAAAATGCTAACTGTTAGAAACATGATTGTCAGTACAAAGAATATTTCAAAAAAACAAATAAGCAAAACAAAAGAGAAACTTACAAAGTCCTCCAAATATGTCCCATGGCCGCCATTCCCAAGATGATGCACCACTCCGGCCTCGAGTCGTGCCCTCGCCGCCTCCCGCTGTGCTGACTCCAACGTCCTGGCAAATCTGTAGCCTCCTCCCTCAGTCGGCGCCAGTCGTCTGCATCTAACCACTCGGGCTTTGCAGCCCTACTCTTGATTGCCTTGCGTGCGTCGGATCATCTATGTGACATGTATGCACGCATGCAATCCATCATCCAGCCCGTAGAGAATCTATCTACTGCGGCTGGTACCGGAAACTCCTCGTGCAAGGATGCTACTATGTAGTCCTTGCTCCCCTCTGGTATGTTCTTCCAATGATCCAGGACGTTGTGCCGAAAAACTTGTTTGCACAACTCCCTCATGCGAGCCATCACCCTCCTCCCCTCATCATTCATGATGATGGCTCCTGACCTACTATCAACTAGGTATCCATAACCCCTAGGAGTCTGCCTAAGATGGGTCCTCTCCCATCTCCGTCCACGCTCCTGGGCATATCCAGGAGACCCCTGTACATCCGGTGTACCAATGGGGGTACCCTCTCTCGGAGTGCCAGTCAAAGGGATGCCACCAAAGGGGGTGCCACCAAAAGGAGTGCCACCAAAAGGCGTGCCACCTGTGCTGGTGTGGCTGCGCAAAAGTCAGAGTAACTGGAGTAGACGTCCCCACAGGTGTGACAAATCCTGGAGGTGACGCAGCTCCAGCTGAACGACGAGACGGAGACACCACGTCCGTGTCTCCACAGCAGCACCCCCCTGATCCCGATGCAGTCCCTCCCTCTAGTCCAAGTCGTGAGCGTCGAGATCATCTGCTTGAAGCTGAAGCATCTGATCGTGCTGAAGCAGATCTAGCAGAGCGCCCTGACGAAGAATGTGATAGCTCCTGGTCTGCCATCTCTCTGAATCTCGTGAGCTGATCTGGAGACATGCGTGCCATCATGTCCTGAAACTCCTCATCACTCATCCCTCGACTCATCCTGAAAATGTCACCTGCACAGATAAAAAATGATGTTAGAATAATCAATTTAAACTATACAAAGCATAGTAATATAAATCATTTTTGAAAAATCCCTCTTAAAATGCATATCTTATGTACCTTTATGAAATATCTAAACAACGAATTGAGTAATACAATTCTCCAAGAATGAAGTATTCTATGGTCCCATGTTAATCTCCTGACACAACTCTGCATACACTGGAAGGTCGATAGACATGTCACCACAAAAGAACGAGTCTGCCTTGTTCTCAAAAAATTCTTGGACTTCTGTATTTCCATCATTGTTAGCGGATGCAGGCTCCAAACTTGCGGTGGCCTCCACCCCTTGTAATATCGACCCCTCTATTTGCATATTTTCTTCATCTATGCCTAGAACATCGCTTTGATCATATACTCTCGCACTTCGAGGAGTTGAAGGTATAACATACCACCATCGAGGTTGTCGGGGGTTTGGATAGAAGATTACCTATTCACAAACACGTACAAAGCGAGTTCAAACCATTGTGACATAAACCATGTCGTATTACAATTAGCAAACAAATGACTCTTTGCACTTGTTCACAATGGGCCGGAAACACAAAGGTGTCGCGCAAATCCGTCCATTTTTTTTCGGAATCTATTTCAAGAAATCCAGATGGACCTCGTCGAACTGTTGCTCCAGCTCCTCCAAGTACCACTTTGAACCACTACACATCGAATAGTATCATGGAGAAGCTACGGTAATCCACCGTAATAATACTTTACAAGTTTCCAAAATACTCCATCTCATCCACAACCGTGTTCGGATCCGTTTCTCATCGCCGGCTCTCTTGCTCAAACCTTGCCATGACACCACAGTCCATTGTGGAGCGCATTTTGTCAATACGCTCCACACGAAAATGCCGTTCGCGCGACCATGCTGCACTATATATTTTGTATTGTACATTGAAACACTCAAATTAGATGTAGCAAGCAAATTTAGATACGACACATTCTAAACCCCTCATTACCTTTGGACTACATCTCCTCGAGAACTCCCACTCCTCCATTGAGACCTCTGTCCCTTCACTGGATGCTGCAGTCAAGGCGAAATGCAACCATCGTGTTGACATAAACCACGGCATCTCCTCCATGCCTTCGGGATATCGAATCGGTCGGTGACGCGTACTGCGTCGGAATTCAGCTCGCACTTCCTCTCGATCTTTCCTTGCAATCTGGTACTTGGCGAGCCACGTCTCCATGGAGGCATGGTGCAACATACAAAAGCGATTCACCTTCTCTTCCATTGAGGCATCCATTCTTTTTTCTACCCCATTTCCAACCACCACATCTCCAGTCAGCCTATCATCGTCCTTCAGCGTCCATAGCATTTCATTGTCTGGTTCCACCATTGGTAGCCATTGTGAGATATGCACTAACGCCTCTGACACCAACCAACCTTCTGCCATGCTACCTTCTGGACGAGTTCGTTGTCGCACAAATCCTTTTAAGGTTTTCATGAAGCGCTCCAGGAAGAACATCCATCACGTATGGACAGGTCCAGCAATCTCCACTTCGTCCACAAGATGCACAAGAAGGTGAACTTGTATCGTGAGCATGCAAAAAATAAAGTGATTTAAACATTAAACAAGCAAAAGGGAGAGGGAGAGAGAGAATGCACTCTCCCTCCCTCTCCCTCTCTTTCTCTTTCTCTCCCTCTCTCATTTCCTCCCCCTCCCTCTCCCTCTCCCCCTCTTTCTCTTTCTCTTTCTCTTTCTCTCTCTCTCTCTCTCTCTCTCTCTCCCTCTTCCTCTCCCTCTCCCTCTTCCTCTCTTTCTCTCTCGTTCCCTCTCCTAAACAAGCAAAAAAGAAAGCGATTTAAACATTAAACAAGCAAAAGGGAGAGGGAGAGAGAGAATGCACTCTCCCTCTCTTTCTCTTTCTCTCCCTCTCCCTCTCCCTCTCCCTCTCCCTCTCTTTCTCTTTCTCTTTCTCTTTCTCTCCCTCTCTCTCCCTCTTCCTCTCTTTCTCTTTCATTTCCTCTCCTAAACAAGCAAAAGAGAGTGATTTAAACCTTGAACAAGCAAAAGAAAGAGAGAGGGAGACTCACCGATGAGATATGGTGAGCGTGGGGTGGCTTCTCTTTGCGATGAAGGCTCCTCCTCTCCTTCGTGAACAATGGCGGCGGCGGCGGCACGGCAAGTCTTTTTCCTCTCCTTCTCTCACGACGGTCGCTCTCTCCCTCGCTCTCACTCTCAAAACTCTCAATGGAGCAAACAAGAAATGAAAACCGCGCTTGGTTGTCATAGCAAGGAGTCTCTGTGAAAGTGGTGGATGGCCCGTAGATGTTGATCTAGGTTGGTGAATGAGAGCTGCAAACAACTCTTTTGGAGAGTTATATGCTGCATGTCCTAATGTGCAAGTAACTATTGGAGACATAAAAGATAATTTTCACTTTTTTGTTCAAGACTCTTATATTTACCCTATCATTCTTGGGCAACCTTACATTTCTGAAGCCCGCTTGGAAACAAAAGCTCTTGATGATGGTTCTTTCTATGCTCGAATCCGAAAGCAAGGATAATGAACAACCTGTCCAATTTCTTATTGTGTGTGTTAACCATCATCGAAACAGAGATCGACTGCGTGATTATCTTGTGCCTCCTAATGCCCGAGAACTCAAGGGTTTTCGGGTTGCACTACTATAAAGGGAGGCTATGGTAGTGCATCATGTAAAAAGATTGAACCTCCTCATGCAACAGAAACTGTGTCTCTAGAAAATTTATATATATGTACAGCCAATAGTATGGGCTGTTATAAGTCTCTTATGGCCATGACTAAGTTTGAAAGAAAATATTTATGTCATGTAAAAAGGGAGCTGAAAACTTATGACATGATGGCTGAAAATGTAGATATTTTGGGCATTTTTTTTGACTGATTACTACTGACACATTGGCTGAAATACATGCATCTGCTCATGCAAAAAATCAGGCTGAAAATCAGTCCATAGAAGTATGTACATTGGATTTTTATTAAAAAATTCAAGAATTTGTTGAACAGGAAGACAATGGTTTACTCAACAAGGTTGAAGCACAAGTGGAGACAAAATACAAGACAGTGGATAAGGAAGTCAAACCTGTGGCAGTCCCACTACCTTCTGAAAGTGAAGCGCTCGCTAATAGGGTAGAAAATCAGCCAAGTCTTCGTGATCCTTCCAACATTGGTCACAAGTTCACATTTGAAAGTATAAAAGAGCTCAAAATAGGTGAAAATTCTTTCCTTTTACCAGCTGAAAAACACTCTTTTATACAAATGCTAATGAAACATGAAAAAGCTTTTGCTTTTCAACCAAGTGAAATAGGCTATGTGGATCCAAATATTGTGGCTCCTATGGTCATTTTTACGGTCCCACATGTGCCTTAGAACCTCAAGCCCATTCCCGTTCTAAGGGCGTATCTGCCCAAATTATTGGAACTTCTAAATAAGAAGATCAGAATGAAGATTTTAGAATCTTCTTCAGCACCTTACTCAAACTGATGGTTTACTGTGCCTAAGAAAAATGGATCTTTACGATTCATTCAAGGTCTACAGCCTGTCAATCGTGTCACAATCCGAAATGTTGGTTTGAGTCCAATTGTTGATGAGTTTGCTGAAGCTTTTGTAGGTAGAGAAATTTATTCTATGGGAGACCTATATTCAGGATATGACCAATTTCAGCTTTCATTAGAAAGCCGACACATTACCACAATGAAGACACCTCTTGGATTGGTCCACATGTGTACTCTACCACAAGGTGCAACAAACTCCATAGCCCATATTATGAATGCCATGCACAAAGTCTTAAGGGACTTTATTCCACAACTTACTCTTCCATTTCTTGATGATGTACCTATCAAGGGATGTGAAGTCAATGAAAAGAATGAGGAGCTTGACAAAGATGGTTGCAGGACATTTGTAGTTAACCATATTCAAGATTGTGACAGGATTTTGACAAGGCTAGAAGAGGTCCATCTTACCCTTTCTAGAGCTAAGTCAATTTTTGGAGTAGAAGAAGTCCTAGTGATCAGTCATCTATGTGGCCCGTATGGACGCAAACCTTTTCCAATCAAGATAGATGCCATTAGCAGAATGCAAAAAAAATGCACAAATGGTTCAGAGGTGAGAAGATTTCTTGGTGCATGTCTATTCTATCTCACATGGATACCACATTTTCTCATGTAGCCGAAAATCTTTATCAATTATTAAGAAAAGGCCAAAGATTCTCTTGGAATAAAGAGCATACTCTCACTATGCATAAATTAAAGAAGCTATTAATTTCATCCCCCACTCTCAAAAGGGCTGACTATTCAAATGGTCAACCCATCATCCTTACTGTGGATACAAGTCCCATTGGGATAGGATGGGCTGTTGGCCAAGAGGATCTTGAAGGTAACATGTATGCAATTCGTTTTGGAGCAAAAGTTCTCAATGAACGTCAAAGAAGGTATGGAAAAGTAAAAAGGGAATTGTGGGGAGTTGTAACAGCATTAAAGTGTGATCGTGAATACTTTATAGGTGCTTCCCTAGTGGTAGAAACTAATTGTCTTCCACTCTTGGGCATGATTGCCAACTGCTCTATACCCGACATTGCTATGCTAAGATGGATTGCATATATTAAGTCACTGAACCCTGAATTAAAGCATATTGCAGGAAAGGCGAATCCAGTTGCTGACATGCTATCACATGCAAGATATGACAATGAAGAAGAGCTGATGGAAGAAGATGAAGCTGAAGAATCTATACTTGCTGAATTTCATTACATGGCTACTGAAAATACATTTTTAGTTACTACATATATTGGTCCAAAGCTGAAAACAAGAGGATGGTCAACTAAAAGCTAGCATGCTCATTGCATTGCTCAAGTTCTAGTTCATTTCCTTGAAGAAGATTATGAAGAAGATTGGCTAAAGATTGGTCAATATTTGAGCACAATGAAGAAGAAGGAGACTTGGACTGATGAGGAGTTCAAACATATCAAGAGGAAAGCTTATGGCTTTTTTCTTAAAGAATGATATCTATGGAAGCACGTAAAGAAGAAGAAAGGAGCGCCTGTCTGAGTTTTAGGTAACAAAAGATTGCAACAACAGGTAATGAAAGAATTTCATGAAAGCCTGTGGGCTGGCCATAGAGGCATATGGGGAACCTTTAGTAAAGTCAAAGAAAAATATTGGTGGAAAAACATGTATCAGGACATACCACATTGTGTTGAAACCTATTATGTGTGTCAAATGTATTCTATGGTCAAGCATCGAGATGGGTTACAACCAACTTATCCTTTGTCTTTTAAGATTATTTTTTTGAATAAATGCTACATTGTATCCCATCTACACAAAATTTTGAAAAAAAGAGGGGGGAGGAGATGGGGAATATAATATACTTGCACTCAAATCACTCACTCAACATGTCACAAAAATGTAACATGATATATGAGAGCAAGGTATACTCAAGTTGTATTACTAATGAAATCAAATGTACGACACAAGCAATCTCAAGGCTACACCCTTGTGACATTATGCACATGTGAGGGTTCACCACCACTGAGTATAGGGAATCACATGTAGAGTGGAGACCAAGTGTAGCTCAAAGTCAGTACTACTCCTTATATAGGTGCATTTGGGTGTAACATCAAGGAATAGCTACAAAGCCCCAAGCCAAGTAGCAAGGGTCTCTTTACCACATTCATGAACCTTCACTTCTAAAATCCAAGTCGGTTCTTTGAGAGAGCGACGTCTGATACTGCGCATCCACCACTGTGAACCTCAGGGTAGAGTTTTTTGCTAGGAATTTGATCTCATTAGTCAGTGTCATTAGGAATTTATTTTCTGTTGTGTGTGTCTTTTTGTTTGTTGTTCAGTTTGACTATGAATGGCATGTATTTTAGAGAACAATAATATTGCTGATTGGTCTTGGATTTTGAGAATCACAAATAGAGTTTCAAGATAGATTATGTGATGATTATAATGAGGCCTACATGAATTGGTTAGTGGCAGTGTGTTGGAAGTTTAGTATGCTTCGTCAAAGTTGACATACGAGATCATTGGGAGGACACAACTATCAGGAGAACATTATCTACAATGATATGAAAATTAGTGACTATTCTCACTGCCCAAATGTGGTTTTTCTTTGAGTTGTATGGAAATGGCATGCAAGGTTCATGCCTTTGGATGGCCTTACATCGAATGCAATATTCTTTGTGGACGATGATGTTGAGGTTCCTTGTGATACTTTGACATTTTCTTTCAATGTATGGACAAGTGCTTTTAATGTTTGTGACAATGAGGATGGTTGGAGACATATTAGGATGGCCTTTATGGACGGTATGAAAGTTCTTATCATGTGGGGAAGAGATTTGAGGAGAGAGGCATTCATTTGGATGTGTTTCCAAATCTTCTGAATTGGACATGGCGACATATTCCACTCGAGGATGGCACGGATGGCAGACTACTCAAAGTTGAAAAATATGACAAATATGATGGCATAATAATAAAAAAGCTTTGTTTAAAAAAGCTTTTAAAAGCCTTAATAAGCTTTTATAGGAAAAGGCTACGGGCTTTTTGGGTAGCTGTGTGCTAAAGAGGAGATGGAGATTTGAGGGGATCGCAAAGCTTTAGGAAAGCAAGCTAACGTTAACCATCTTGCAAAGAGAAATCTACGTGCTTTCAGGGCCCGACTCGGGAAGAAAGGCATGTCTTGCATGGCCTGAGAGAAAAGTGGGTAGAAAGAAAACAAACAACGGGGACCAAGGCTCCATCTTTCATGGATGCCACCAGCTAATGCCATAGTTTTCGTGTTTGGCTTCTGCTTCCTGGCTAACTAGCGTGTATACGGATGTCATGTAGTTTCAAAAGGCAACATTGATAAGTGCGACATAGTAGTGGATTGCTGCAACACATGTCTCTTCCACGGCCAGTGATCAATATGTTATCCGGAGGCAGACATAATATGACACCATTCCACATGGACATTTGAAGTGCTGCGACGCCTTCGACAGAGTTACAAATGATCAGTTAGTACTCGACAGGTTGCAGGTTAGGTGCGGCAAATTCATATAATTGGGAGGCGGACATCGGGTTTCTCGGCTTCGGATTTACTCTGATCTGCACTTGACCACACTGCAGTTTTGCTTCATGTTGTGGCGGAAGGCTAGCTCATCAAGACGGAGAGTTCACGGGCTTAGGAGCGCAGTCTCCGACCTGGTTCAGTGCTGTGGGATCCTGGGAGATGGTGTGTTACATCTGTGTGATTGATGAAAATACCACCTTCATCAACTTTTGGAGGAAGCCAAGTGCTAGAAGACAACGAAAGTATCATTGCAAGCAATGATCGAGAGGAGCCTCATCTTCATCAACGACTTGTTGACTGTGAGGTTTTGAATAGCCGTGTTGCCAACACTGAGATGACCAGATTACTGATGACAAGCATGACACGACACTGATGATGTATGAAGGGAAGCCAATGAGAAAACATGAAGATTGAAGCTCACGGAAGAGAGGAAGTTTCAATCAACGGCAAGCGATACTAGCCGTGCATGAGGCGGCACAAGGAGAGGAGACACATGCAGATCAAAGGGAGCCATCATTAAGTTTTTCACCACCCTACCAACGTCAGCGCTTTGCTTCTAATTGTATTGTTCAACCACCTTCATCATGATTATGTTTTGGCCTCCGCCTGTTGTTACCCATGTTGCACCTGAAACAGATTCCCTTGGACCAGTCCACATAACATATCATCATTCTCAGCATCATTGAATCAAGCCACATCATCATTATCATCATTGTAGTCAACAAAGGAGGCAACAATATTCGAGAACATCATTACTATAATCAAAAAAAGGAGCAAACTGCAATGTACAAGTACATAATATCCTACTTTGAGCTAGCTTGTGGATCATCTCATGGTTGTGTTTCCAACATATCCTCACGACCCTATTGTCATCACTTACACTGTCTCAAGTAGTTTATGTTACTGGTTGCCACCATAATTGACTTGGAAAAACTTCAGGGATTGTGCTATGGCCTTTGGAAAGGCTTTTTTTTTATAAATTTGTTAAAGTATAGATTCAAAGATGTAAAGTGTATGTACATGCTTTGATTTGATTAAGAAACTCCCATCTTGCAAAGTGTCTCTACGATGAGTGACTTTCATGAACTCCTACACATATTCCGTGTGACATTTGGTGAACCCAACGTGAAAGCGTCACTTCTAATCAAGATGGAAGATCCACCTTCAACATCGATTGCTTTTTCCTTTTCAATCGATGAGATGAAGAGTTTGTTACAAACTCTTTCTTTAGCCACCGTTATGATGCAAAATCAGTAGATGCAAATATCTATGTAGTGGCAGTAGCAGTTAAATAAGTAGCAGTTGGATCAACAATGACTGTTGCATCAAGAACAAGAGCATACGCATGGTGCGACCAAGGCGATGGAGGTTGTGGTTAGTGAGCAAAAATTATTTGATGGCCGGAATGTTTCAACCTACATTAAAGCCTTTGAAAGCCAGATGCACTATATCGGAGTTCCGACCAACCGGAGCAACTATTTCTTATGGCTTGTCACACTTGCTTTTTGGGTTAGAGTGGCAGACTTGTTTGTACATGACACTAACTAGGATGCTTTCAAGAAAGTTCTCAAAGACAAATATTTTTAAGAGGATTACAGTATTGCTACATGAAATACATTTAGACAGGTGGTTTATTAGCCTAACAAAGGACTTGTTGCTTCTAAATTGTTGCGGGAGTTTGAAGAGCGATACAATCAGTTGGATGCACTAGAGCAAAGAGCTCTGAACTCTGAGAAAGTGGAGTTATTCTTACAAGTGTTTGATTTTGCACTTTAGGATGAGTTGGAAGAGAGCTGGTAGAGGACTACACGCAACCTATGGAATTGAAGACAGATTGGTAGGATGCTATTGATGTGGTTTCTACACTGACAAAGAGGTGGAGATGGAAGGCTCGCTTGCAGAATGGGATGTAGTCACCACCAATGATGTCTTCTCCTACTATGACTTCTACTTCTCTTGTTTTCCCATCCACTACTATTTCTATTTCTCAGCTTGTGTTTATGCCTATGCCTATTCATGATGTAGTTGTCCAACTAACTTCAAAATTGACCGCCAAAGATATGATGGAGGAGATATCAAAGAACTTAAAAGACCTACAAATCAAGATGTCTTGAAGGGAGCAACAACCACTTAGTCCAACTCTAGTTTCAGCCCCAATTTCTTTTACTCTTGCAAATTCTTCCAGGATGGCGAAATCTCAAGAATTTGAAGTGCTTGTTGAGAAGAAGCAGAAAAGAAATGATGATTAGCTTGAAGGTTTGAAGATGGTGATTAGGAGGAGTGATCCAATTTCTGAACCTTCTTCTTTAGGTCTAGAGTAGAGTATGGCTGATGCTCAAAAGCCAAAAGTATAGGAAGATTAGAAAATTTGAAGACAAAGGATCTAAAGCCAAAAAAGAAACCTGGTTTCAAGTTACTTTTCGACATTGAGATGATTACAGACTTGAAGAAGGTACTTGAGGATTGGATTCTTAACTGAAAATTTGAATTTGCTCTTAGTAATCAGGTTCATTCTCTGGCAATGTATTGTGAAATTGCTAATTTCATGCTTCAAGAAAATTTGGGTGTTGAGAATTCTCAACAAAAAATGTTCTCTACTGAAATATTTTCACAAAAAGATTTACAGGGTGCTATTTATACACATCAAAATTTGTGTTTACCAGGGTATTTACAGCAAGGGCTGAAATTTACAGGTTGTAGCAAAGAAGCTAGAGTATAGAAAAAATATAAGATAGTTGATAAGAAGGTCAGACCAGTTGTAGGACCACTACCTTTGGACAGTGTTGATGATTTACCAATGTTTACGCCATTTATGGAGATGGATATGGATATAAACGTCAATGTGGACAATGCACAAACAAGACTTGTTCCATTGAAGGAGGAAAGAAAGATTGGAGTCACAGGATTGTATGATGATCAACTAGCCAAAATAAGAGGAGGATGCTATGGAGAAGATTTTTGTAGGAGAGAAGGCCACAAGCCATTGGATGCTGCGATGATCTATGAAAACGTACCTACTTTGATTCGTCCATATGATCTAGGAGAATGCTGTGATAACCTATGTCAACTTACCTACTTGCCATATTACCCAGATGATTACCCATATGATCTTAGTGGAAACAATGCTGTAAGTAGTAAACAAGTTGGTACATGTCGGAGGATGTGTAGGTTTGGAGGGGGTGGATGTTGTGACGCTGTGCGTCCACCACTGCGAACTTGTGGGTAGAATTTTTCGCCAAGAATTTAAACCATTAGTTGGCATCATTAGGAATTTCTTTTCCATTGTGTGTATCCTTTTGTTTGCCATTTAGTTTGAACTATGAATGGGATGATATGTAGGAGCTTGAGGCGCCATATATGTTCATGCAGGAAAGAGCAATCATTGGAGCTAGAGGAGGGCAATCATGGAGGCTATTCTTCTCCATGGCTAATTCGAGGTAAATACCCAAAGATAGTAGGGTGTCAACTCATACAAGAAGCTTATGGGACTGAATGAGGAGCCACAAAACCGGGGCAAAGTTGGATGATAATCACTGTCATCATCATATGAGAGCAACGTTAGTGCCTTATAATGGCAAAAATCCATAAGAGAATGACAAGGTTGGTGGAATGGAGATAAAAACTTAGTCATCGTTCCATCCAAGATATCGTCGCATGGAAGTTGTCTTCTTTTCTCTCCCCCCCACAAATTATATCAAAGTGCCTTCCATGGCATTCTTGATTTTATGCCGAGTGGTACCGGCTGTGTGCTACTGATATTGCTTGATGATTGTCTCATCATTGGCGCCACAACACTTGATAAGTATAGAAAGTATATTGAAAAGGATCCTGCCTTGAAACGCCGATTTCAAAAAGTCTATGTAGGCCAACCATCTAGAAGATACAATTTCCATTCTTTGTGGATTACTTGAATGCTATGAATTACACCATGGAGTTCGAATCTCAGATAGTGCACCCATATCAAAAGTTGTGCTGAAAGAAGTGATAGAATCAGATGGTCAATAATCCTTTTAATTGATGAAATACATTCAATTGTAGGGGCATGTGCTATCAATGGAGCGATGGATGCAGGAAACCTTCTAAAGCCAATGCTTGGTAGAGATCACCTTGGACCAGTCCACCTAACATATCATCATTCTGAGCATCTTTGAATCAAGCCACATCATCATTATCGTCATTGTAATCAACAAAGGAGGCAAAAATATTAATAGCATCATTACTATAATCGGCAAAAGGAGCAAACTACAATGTACAAGTATACAATACCCTACTTTGAGCTAGCATGTGGATCATCTCTCGGTTGTGTTCCAATGTACAAGTACACAACCCTACTTTGAGCTAGCTTGTGGATCATCTCTCGATTGTGTTCCAACATACCCTCATGACCCTATTGTCATCACTTACACCATCTCGAGTAGTTTATGCTACTGGTTGCCACCATAATTGACTTGGAAAAACTTCATTGGATTGTGCCATTACCTTTGGAAAGGCTTTTTTTAAATAAATTGTTGAAGTATGGATTCAAGGATGTAAAGTGTATGTTCATGCTTTGATTTGATTAATCTTTGGAATTGTGCTAGAAACTCCCATCTTGGAAAGCGTTCGTGCGACAAGCAACTTTCACAAACTCTTGCATGTATTCTGTGAGATATTTCCCTTTCAACGTGATGAAGCACTTAATTAAGGCTCGTGATCTTGACAATGTCAAAGGATTGTCTCAACTTGGAAGGAGCCATTGGAATGGAGTACCAAAATAGGTAGAGCTTGCATAGAAGGTGTGCATGGGCATTGTGCATACAAATGCTCTTCGACATGTCCATCTTATAAGTGACTTCATTGAGAACTCGGGTGAGTATAATGTGTCTACACTCAAATCACTCACTTAACATAGCACATAAAGGTAACACGATATGTGAGAGCAAGGTATAGTCATGTATTACTCAATGAAAGAAAAATAGGTACATCTCTGGGACTACATCCTTGTAACACCACACATTTGAGGGTTCACCACTGAGTATAGAGAATCACATGTAGAGTGGAAACCAAGAAGAGGATAGAGTCACTACTACTCCTATATAGGTGCATTTGGGTGTAATACCAATAAAGAATAGCTACAAAGCCCCAAAGTGAGAAAGGAGACAAGATAATCTCACAAGGAAGGGGAGAGGAAATGGGTAGGACCCATGGTACAAGGGGGGAAAGGGAGAGGGGGAAATGTCATGGAAGGAAGGGGGGTGTTAGCATGACAAGTAAGACTCAATGAAGTAGAACTACTTGCATTGTAGATTTGTGACTATCTAGTGAAACTTTCTAGTGAAGGATGCAACTATGACTTTGAGTCTAAATTTTTCTTTGACAATTATCTAAAAATTCCATTACCACTTAGACTAACCCACCAAAGAGAACCTTTCAATCCACCTTTGCTACAAAACCTTGAAGGAGGAAATGAAGTAAATACCCAAGGATGTTAATGATTATTTGTTTCTCATGCATCATACAATGAATGTTGTTACAAGAAAATAGAGATGTGATGATGTATGTTGCATTGATCTAGGTGCATCTAATCAAATGACTAGCTATGTTGAATGGTCTAGAGAAATGCAAGATTTACATAGTCTAATATATGTGTAGGCATGTGATGATTCATGCCACTCAATCTCACACATTGAAAAATATCCCTTGTCCTTGCATGATGGTTAGGAAATTTTTTGTTGCATATATTGCATCTACCGTCCATGAAAAAGAATGTGGTAACTATCGATCAAATGGTAGAGCAAGGGCTACATGTTAGATTTAGTATAAAAGGCTATTTTGTGGAGGAATTTAACAAGTGCACATTAGTTGCAAAATGAAGTATTACCTTGGATGTTGAGATTCCTACTTTGAATGCTACTATGTATTCAAAGAAAAACATGTAGCTCTAGACATTGAAATATGGTAAAATGTATTAGATATGCAAATTTACAAAGGCTAAAATTGATGTAGTTCAAAAGGATTAGTTACAAGTTTACTAGCATTTAGAATTTCAAAATTACATAATGTTTGTGAAACATGTCCATTTGGAAGCAATAAAGTCAACATTTTTGAATATGACAAAGATGTAGGCAAAACTCTAGATATTTGAGGAATATGAGTTATTCCTCTATAGTTATGAGAAATAATGCCAAAATTACCATAACCTCTATTTTGCCACTCACTTCTTCCTCTAGATCTCCCTTACCACTAGAATTACTATGGCCTCCCAAAATCTACATGTTATTACCGATTTAACCTATTTTGCTAGTTATTGCTAGCACATCCCCTACTATAACATCTTAAAGAGGACCTACCACATCCCTTTCTTGAACTTCTGTAGAATACTTGGACTTGTTTATCTATTCTTTTAAATGATTCACCCTATATATTGATCTCTTTAGTGATCATGAGAGAGACTAACTCTAGAAATGGATTTTGTACATACACAGAAGAAACAAAATGTTTCTAGGTCTTTTCTTAAGGGCACCCAAGGAGAAGAAACCAAATCATCATCAAGCATTGCATCAATAGTTGCCAAAATATTTCCAATATTCCTCACCTTCAAAACATGTTCATTTATAGTTTTTTATTTCTTTAAAGTATTTTTTTCTTACTTGACCTAAATCTTTCATGCCTATATATTTATTAAAATCACATTTTTGAATATGGTTCAAGCTATGTGTAAAGTCTTTGCATTTATGATATACCCAACATAGTATTATCAATGACTATAGACAATCAATATATTACATTTTTTCTTTTGCATTCCATTCTTTCCATACCTTTAATTCTTTTAGAGTTGGAGGATTTTTAGCTTCGATTCCTTTTCTTTACCTAAAACAAACTTATAAAGGAATTTTCCAATAAGAAAGTTTATCACATGAAACTTCAATGATGGGTAGTTATTCTTGTCTAGCTTCTTAACAATAGGATTTCCACTATTTTTATCCATTATGGAAAATTAGTATCAAATAAAAAGCAAGTCTACATACAAACCTTCATAAATTTAGTGAGTTTTTAAAGCTCATCAGATAAAGAGAAAATTTACATGTAGGTATACTCCTCAACAAAATAGACATTTTTTGAAGTCTCATAGACATTGCAAAAGTTACACAAGCATTGACTGAAAAGTATATGCCAATGTACTTTTAGTCTAAGAATCTCCATATTACTATCTATATCATGAGTAAAACTCCCATAGCTATAATTCATGGCATGACCCCTAAAGAATTCCTTTACAAGAAGAAATTCTTATATATCTCACATAAAAATGTTTGGCTATACTGCATACATCCATGTGCCTAATGAGTTGAGAAAGAAATTGAAGCAAAAGGGGGCTTAAATATATATATTTATTGGATACTCTACTAAGTAAAAATGATATTACTGGCATAATCCGATCATTGGCAAATCTAGAGTGAGCATGGATGGTATTTTTTATGAGATGAGGAGTTGGTATTATCTAGTAGAGATGCATTAGATGATATTGATGATCATGATAGTCATGTCTATAGACAGAAAAGCAAGAATCACAAACCCTGAGTGGATTAGAGATCTTGTCTCTAGTAATAGATCTACATTCAATACTTGGCCTCAAGGACTAAGGAACATCCCCTCGTCTTCAAGTACATCTAGTAGCATTATAGGTAGTGACACGGAAAATAACAAGGTGTCAAATGGTCATTTAGTTCTTGGTGGAGACTCTATTATAGGTAATGACAAGGGAAAAAAGAATGTGTCAAATGGCCATCTAATTCTTGGTAGAGACTCTATTGGGTTAGAGATTTTGGATGATGAGGTTGTTATTTCTACAACCAGAACATCAGCTATATAAAGAGCACATGGTAATATAAAGGTACCATTGGAGTGCTCTAGTGGTATGCATATTTAGCAAGGTGAGATATTCTATTAGAAGATTTGGTTTTGAGAGTTATGTAGCTCATCATTATGCTTATATGGCGAAGGTGATTGAGGATATTAATCCCAATTTTTAAAATGAGGTTGTTGGTCATGATCATTGGAATATAGCAATGGATGAGGAGATAGTAGCATTAGAGGCCAATAAGACTTGGGATCAATGGATGGAAGATGACTGCATTAAAGTCCAATAAGACTTGGGATCTAATATCATTGCCCAAGAAAAAGAAAGCTATTGGTTATATGTGGGTCTATAAAATAAAGAATAATATACATGTTTCTATTAGTAGGTATAAGGCAAGGCCAGTTTGAAAGTCTATGTACAAATATATGGCGTAGACTATAAAGAGAGATTGAGTCCACTTGCTAGGATGGCAAATGATCAAATATATGATTGCTTTGGTAATACCCAAAGGTTGGATTTTGTAGTAGATGGATGTGAAGAATACCTTTTTACATGGTGATTTGTAAAAGGAGATATATATGGAGCATCTAGTAGATTATGAGGACTTAGAGCATCCCACCTAGATGTAAAATTTAAAAGAGATGCTATATGGGCTAAAGCAAACATCTAGAGCATGGTATTCCAAGTTTAAAGAGCATGTTATCAACATTGGATTTTATGTTTTTGATGCAAATATCTCACTTTAAGTGAGGAAGGTTGATGTAGGTTTGATTATCATAGTGATCTATGTGGATGACTTGATTATTACAAGTTATAGTAACAATGGGATTATTGATATCAAGTGTCTTTTTGAAGCAAAATTTTGAGATTAAATATTTGGGTAAGTTGAATTACTTTCTTGGTAGTTGGGGATGTGATAGAATACTATACTATATTTAGGAGGATAGTAGGAAGTTTAATGTATCCGACTATCACAAAGCCCAACTTGAGCTATGATGTTGAATTTGTAACTTAATTTATGGAAGTATCTAGAAAGCCTCATTTGGATGCGATCATATGCATATTGAGATTTATGATGTCCACATTGTATTATAGACATTTTATAAGGAAGGTAAGGGTGCATAAGTGATTGGATACACATATGCAAATTGGGCTAGTAGCATGTTTGATAGAAGATCTACCAATAGATTCATGTTTTCTCTTGGCAATGCACTAGTTACTTGGAGTAGTAAAAATCAATCTACAATTGTTTTATATAGTATAGAGGTGCTACTATGGCAACATGTGAGGTGGTATGGTTGCAAAAGTTATTGGGTGATTTGGATGTGCAAGGAGATAATCGATTTGTAGCTTAATTTATGCAAGTATCTAGAAAGCCTCATTTGGATGCAATCATATGCATATTGAGATTTATGATGTCTGCATTGTATTATAGACTTTTTATAAGGAAGGTAAGGGTGTATAAGTGATTGGATACACAGATGCAAATTAGGCTAGTAGCATGTTTGATAGTGTGAAATATGCAGGATCTAGAGCATGGCAGATGCGAAAGCTATGGAGGTTGAAAGAGGAAAAAGAAACTCATGAAGACATTGACCGTGACTAGGACAAATTGTTACACAAGTGAATTAGGTTCCAAGATTGAGACTTGGACTCATAAACACAATCTTGTGTATTGATAGTGACATGAAACTTTACTGGAAAGAAAAGAGTACTATCATTGCATTAGAAAAAGAGTGCAAGTACAATGCTTTATAGGAATTGAGTGGTGGTACTTTCTCCTACTATGCGTATGGGATTCTCATCGTGAGCCCTCACTGCTTCTCACAAAGGGACTAAAGTAGGTGTGATTGCAAATATCTCAACGCCCCTCCTCAATCACAACCAAAAGTACAAAGTGTGTAGAGGCTTTAGTGAAAGCAACACCTGCAAAGTGTGGGCACACCATAAACATGGCAAAAACACCAAAAGTTGTCGTAGAAAAAGAAAGAACACTTTTATCTCCTTCAATTCTTTCCTCTTTGCAAGTGAAGCGGAAATTGAATACACTACTTATGCAAGTGAATATGAACTTAACTCTTTGTACATGCAATGAAGAAAGACTTTAATGCTTTTCATGGATGCATTTATTTCTTGTAGAAATGGAGGCAAATATTTCTTTATTAACTAAGATGCTTAGGATCTTGCCTTGCAACCATAAGATGCAATTTCCTAGATACAAGTGTCCTTCATGATATCTTTGATGTAAAATGTCAATCCTTGACAGTCCATATCATTTTTCTATGCACTCGAGCAAACATCTATCAATTCCTTTTATCTCCCATGCATGCCAATGCTAGCGCATAAAATTTAATGCTCCAAGAATAGAAACCAATAAAAAATTCCCTAATTTCTATGTGCACCAATGTGAAGTTTATTATGCAAATTGTTACATTCTATAATATGCCTTTAGAGTGCAATAAAATCCATATTTTTTTTTCAGCTAAGGTGAGTATAAATAAAATCTCCAACATGATTTTTAATGCAACATAATTTGTGGCTTATTATCATGAATTTTAGCATGAATAATTTTTTTCTACTTAACGTAATTGATCTGCGTTTATTGTTCCTTTAATATGATTTCCTAATAGTGTCAAAAGATGTCCTTGAGACTTTCTTACATAGAGTATAAACCAAGAACAACCCATAATTTACCAAGATTACAGAAGAGGATCACAAGGTAAGCTTCAGCCCTTGAATTCCCTATTATGGGCTACCAAGGATAAACCAAGATAATACCAATATCCTCCTAGGAGTATCTACAATGTCCTTTCAAGGCAAGAGTGTTTTGATGCAGCAATTACAAGTGAAAGTAGAGTAAGCCCTTTTCATAAACCAAGATGATAGAAATGAAGCATTAGTGTGACAAGATTCAGCCCACAAAGAGAGTAATGGGTTGCATAAAACAGTCCAAATAAGAGCTTTATGTTTCCCAATATTTCTTCTTGTTAGAGAAGAGAGTCTATTTCAAGAGGTAGGTACATAAGTCAATGCCCTTGTCCTTTTTCTTCACAAATGCAAGTGCCTCTTGAACCATACCAAAGATGCTTTGTAAAACAGAAATTCAGTCCATTAAAGAGCATTCTTGGGCCTTTCAATTCAGCCCACAAGTCTTGATAATAAAGATCAAGAAATGGAACAAGAGGCTCACTTCAAAGGAGATAGTTGCTACTCCATAGATATAGACTCAAACAATATTCAAAGCTTCCTTCTTTCTTCTTCCATGAGCATGAATGAATCCCTGAATGGGCTGCTGCCCTCCTTTTTATACATATTTACCTTGTTTTACTCAGCCAAGAGTGGCCTTCCATTTTTGTCAATGCATGGGAAGGGAGATACTTACAGTTTGAGTAGAGTCTTCTGAAAATGCTTGTGGTTGCATGTTTTGAGCTTCCCCTTTGTGTGGTGGCTTGGACACCTCTCATCCCTTCTCCAATCATGGCACCCTATTTAGCTTGCAAAATGTGGTGAAAAAAACGAACTGCTCCTCCTCTTCCACATGCTTAATGCACAAAAGGTTCCAAGTGTCATAAGTCATGGTAATTCATTAACACAATGTCTTGTGTTAACTAGGTTGATCAAATCCACTTTGGATACTTAGAAGAATCTTAAGAGAGTGGTTTTTCCATTCAGGCTTAGTGACAAAGAAGCTTACTGGGCAGAGTCAAAGGGCTAGAGATCCAACAAGCCAATCTTCCATCATGTATTAGGATTGGCAATTTACATGACTTATTACAATTTGTGGTCAAAGAAACAAATTTGAATGGGTTGTAACTTCAAGGTTTTCTTAACATTGTCTTTATTCAACGTGGGAACTTTTGACTTAAGGAAGAAAACCAAAGGATGGAACATTATGTATGGAAATAGAAGCGAAGGACAAGAGTCATTAAAGCAAGAAGAACAATTTATTTTTCTCTAGAAAGTTATAGACTGGTTTAGAAACAACATAATGTTTTATTTTTCATCCATGTGTAAACATTCTCATGACATTCACCCCCTCCTAACCTTCACATCCTCCGACATGCACCACTTCTTTGGATTTGCAACATTAATCCTTCTTCTTCTTCTATGTCTTCGTGCTCTTGGATTATATCCAAGTCTTCTAACTCATATGTTGAGATTCCTCTTCGTTTGAAGAGCTTGATTCTTTTTCCAGCTATGGGTATCTTCATGCTTGTCCCATCCAATTCAGTCAATGAATATGTGGCATTGTTATGAACAATCTTTACCACATACGGACCAAACCGACGCTTTACTATCTTCCTAGATGCATTGTATTGATTGTCTAGGCTGCTGTCTCATAAACAAGCACCGAGTCATTTTCTTGGATAGCTCTTGGTAGAAGTCGATGTTGCCTATCAAATCTTCTTTTGTTCTTTAATCTTGATATTTTTTGCTTCTCAATAGCTACTTGAATATATTTAGGCCTTCTTTCTAGCTGCCATATGCACAAAGTTAGTAACTCTTCTCTACAGATGCCTTCCTCCCAAGGTAGAAGAATCCATGTGAGAATAGATTCTTCAATTGGCATAATTAGTTGTTGTCCATGCATAAGTTCAGCTGGCATATAGCTAGTTACGGTACTGTGAATAGTCCGGTCAGCCCATAATGCAAAAGGTTGCATTTTAGGCCATTCTTTGATCTTTCCTCTATAAGACTTTGCTAGAGCTTTGAGAATAGGTTGATGCCCTCTCTCACTTTTCCTGTTGCCTTCAAGATTGTAGAATGATGTCAAAACCAACTTAATATCCAATTGAGCAAAAAAGATGCGTGCCTCATCAGCATCCAACTCTCCCCTGTCTACGGTTACTTTGCCGACATAGCCATATTTGCAAAATACTTCTTTTAGCAAAAAGCGACAAATAACTTGAGTGGTCTTGGCTGTTAAAGCTTTACCTTCCACTTGATTAGTTAGATCCTCTCTTGCAAGCACTAAATATTGCATATTCCATATCCTTGTAGGCATGGTTACAAGATCAATAACCCATCTATAATGTATAGACAAGGGATAAGTCGGTTGTAACCCATCTCGATGCTTAACCATAGAATACATCTAACACACATAACAGGTTTTAACAAAATGCTTTATGTCCTGATACATGTTCTATCACCAATATTTTTCTTTGACTTTAATAAAGGTTCCCCATATGCCTCTATGGCTAGCCCACAAACTTTCATGAAATTCCTTCGTTACCTGTTGCAATCTTTTGTTACATAAAACTCGAACAAGCGCTCCTTTCTTCTTCTTTGTATGCTTCCATAGATACCCATCTTTAAGGAAAAAGCCATAAGCTTTCATCTTAATATGCTTGAACTCCTCATCGTCCAAGTCTCCTTCTTCTTCATTGTGCTCAAATATTGGTCACAATATTCTTCATAGCCTTCTTCAAGGAAATGAACTAGAACTTGAGCAATGCAATGAGCATGCTGGCTAGTTCTAGTTGACCTCCCTTTTTTCATAGACAAATCTTTGATCTTTGGTGCTAATTGTTGATTTAGAGTAGTACTTTTTCCTGTTCTTTGCTGTACTTAAGGCTATACCATTAAAAAGATAAGCTACATGTTGTTTTCAGCTTTGGTTTTGTACATGCAGCAATTGAAAATGTATTTTCAAGAGTCATGAAATGAAATTTAGCAAGTATACACTCTTCATCTTCATCTTCTTCCATCAGCTCCTCTTCATTGTCATATTTTACATGTGACAACATGTCAAGAGCTGGATTCTCCTCTTCATTGTCATATCTTACATGTGACAACATGTCAAGAGCTGGATTCTCCTTTTCTGCAATATGTCTTAATTTGGGGTTGAGAGTTTTAATATATGCAATACATTTTAGCATAGCAATGTCGGGTGTAGAGCAGTTGGCAATCATGCCTAAAAGTGGAGGAAGACAATCAGTTTTCATCACTACGGAATCACCTATAAAGTATTTTACGATTACATTTTAATGTTGTTACAACTCCCCATAATTCCCTTTCTACTTGTGCATATCTTCTTTGACATTCATTGAGAACCTTGTCCAAAAAGAATTGCATGCCTCTTACCTTCAATATCTTCTTGGCCAATAGCCTATCCTATCCCAATCGGACTTGTATCCACAGTAAGGATGATGGGTTGTCCATTTGAATAATCAGCCCTTTTGAGAGTGGGAGCTGAAATTAGCTACTTCTTTAATTTGCATATAGTGAGAGTATGCTCTTTACCCCAAGAGAATCTTTGGTCTTTCCTTAATAATTGATAAATATTCTTGGCTACATGAGCAAAATGCGGTATCCATATGAGACAGATACACATGCGCCAAGAAATCTTCTCACCTCTGATATATTTGTGCATTTTTCTTGCATTCTGCTGATGGCATCTATCTTGATTGGTGAAGGTTTGCGTCCGTAGGGGCCACACAAATGTCAGACCACTAGGATTTCTGCTACCCCAAAAATTGATTTAACTCCAAAAAGTGTAAGATGAACCTCTTCTAGCCTTGTCAAAATCCTATCCCAATCATGAATATGGTTTACTACAAATGTCCTGCAGCCATTTTTGTCAAGCTCCTCATTCCTTTCACAGACTTCACATCCCTTAATAGGTACATCATTAGGAAAAGAAAGAGTAAGCTGTGGAATAAAGTCCCTTAAGACTTTGTGCATGGCGTTCATCATATGGGCTACGGAATTTGTTACACCATGCGGTAGGGTACACATGCAGATCAATCCAAGAGGTGTCTTCATTGTGGTAATGTCTCAGTTCTCTAATGAAAGCTAAATTTGGTCATATCTTGAATATAGGTTGCCCATGGAATAAATTGCTCTTCCTACAAAAGCTTCAGCAAACTCGTCAACATGGACCCAATTCAACATTTCAGATTTTGACTCGATTAATAGGCTATAGATCTTGAATGAATCTTAAAGATCCATTTTTCTTGGGAACAATAAACCATCAATTTGAGTAATAAGCTGATGAAGGTTCTAAAATCTTCATTTTGATCTTTTCATTCAAAAGTTCCAGTAATTTGGGAAAATGCGCCCTTGGAATAAGAATAGGATTTAGGTTCCAAGGCACATGTAGAACCATAAAAATGACCATTGGAGCTACAATATTTGGATCCACACAACCTATTTCACTTGGCTGAAATGCAAAAGCTTTTCCATGCTTCATTAGGGTTTGGATAAAAGAGTGTTTTTTAGCCAGTAAAATAAAAGAATTTTCACCTATTTTGAGCTCTTTTGTACTTTCAGATGTAAACTTGTGACCAATGTTGGAAGGATCACAGAGACTTGGCTGATTTGCTACCCTATCAGATAGCCCTTCAATTTCAGGGGGCAATGGGACTACCACAGACTTGACTTTCTTGTCCACCATCTTGTATTTTTTCTCCACTTGCATTTCAGCCTTGTTGAGTAACCCATTATCTTTCTGTTCAACAAATTCTTAAATTTTTTTATAAAAATTCAATGTACATACTTCTATGGACTAATTTTCAGCTTGATTTTCTACACGATCAGTTGTATATATTTCAGCCAATGTGTTAGTAGTAATTAGCTCAAAAAATGCCTGAAATATCTTCATTTTCAGCCATTAGGTCATAAGTTTTCAGCTCCCTCTTTACATGACATAAATATTTTCTTTCGACTTTAGTCATGGCTGGAAGTGACTTATAACAACCCAAATTGTTGGCTGAACAAACATGTAGATTTGCTAGAGACACAGATTCTTAGGCATGAGGAGACACAATCTTTCTACATGAAGCACTACCATAGTCTCCTTTTACAGTAGTGCAACCCTAAAACCCTTGAATTCCTAGGCATGAGGAGGCACACGATAATCCCACAATCGATCTTTGTTTCGATGATGGTTAACACACACAGTAAGAAATTGAACAGCTCACTCATTATCCTTGCTTTGGATTCGAGCATAGGAAGAACCATCATCAAGAGATTTTGTTTCGAAGCAGGCTTCACAAATGTAGGGTTGCCCAAGAATGATAGGGTAACTACAAGAGTCTTGAAAAAAGAAATGAAAATTTTATTTAATGTCTCCAATAGTTACTTGCACATTAGGGCATGCAGCATATAACTCTCCAAAAGAATTGTTTGCAGCTCCCATTCGCCAGCCTGGATCAACATCTATGGGCCATCTCCCACTTTCATAAAGACTCGTAGCCATGACGTTTATCTCAGAACCATGGTCTAAGAGTGCAATACATGGTGTTTCTTTTTCTCCAATTTTGACAACTATTTCTATTGTTGTTCTTGCCCAATGCACGCAGAAGTAGTGACTGCTTGGAATGAATCTAGTTTCATCCTCATTATGCATGTGTTGTAGGCAACCTTCTTTTTGAGAGGCAGACTTCCCAACTGGTTTGGACCATCTGACTTTTACATTTTCAACCTTTACTTCTTCAATTTTTTCTCCCATGCTTTCTTTATCTTTAGCTTCAATTGTTGCAATGAATTCTTTAACTGCTTCAAGCTAAATTCCTTGCACATTCAGCTTCTCTTCATCCTACACAAATACTCGAAGAGCTTGCAAAAAAGCATGCATTGTTTCTTTAGCATCATCATCAACATATTGTCTTTTTCTTTTGATTACATTATTAATTACATCATGAAATTCACGTTTGGAAATTCCAAGAATTTTGCCTAAGATAAACTCAAATTTACTTCCGAGAATTTGTTCCTCTAGGACTTGTTTGAGATTGGTTGCAGTTTCTATGTTAGACTACAATTTGTAGCCTCGCTGCTTGCCTTTTTTCTTTCCTTCAGCCTTCTTTGTTTGTGGTGCATCTTCCATCTCTTGATCTGGGGTTTTTTTTCACCAAGCTTTGGTTGTTCAGGCCTTCTTCTAGCTACCCATTTTGAAGGGCCAGAAGGGGAAGGTCCACGCTCATCTTGTCTTCTTCTCCGGTTCTTCCCAACCAGTTATCCCTCGAATGCACTGATGACTGGCGTTAGTCATCTTTGGCTATTGTGCCACGTTCCATTTGATCTAATGCCTGCATCCATACTTTAGGTTGTACATCATCTTTACATGCTTTTAAATTAGATTTAGTTAGCTCAATTTGCAACCCATAGGTAACTGCATCAATTTTTGTGTAGGCATTCTTTACAGCTAAATCTTCTAATCTTTTCTTCATTCCTCCTTTGCCAATATTTGGCTCTAGTGGAAGACCAATTTCAACTGCATGAATTTTCCCGTCTTTCCAAAATACTAGCTTCTGTGCTTCAGCCTCATGAAAGGTAGAATACTCCCTCAGATTGTCATGTTGTTGGCTATCAATCCAAATACAATGCCTCTTAAAGCCTTCTCTCACGAGTCTTTGAGTTGATGACCGTCCTCGTTCCTCAACTTTGACATCCAGCTTCTCCACTTTCGAACTAATTTCTGTAAGATTTAGATGAAGATCTCGCATGCTTTTAATGAGCTCATCCATTATATCATTTTTAGAAGGAATAGAAGAAGAAAGAGTTTGTTGATTAGTTAAAGAGATAGGGGTTTTTGGAGGTGGAACAACCTCCATCATTGGAGTTTTTTAAGTAGAATTAGAGCCCAATCTTAGTCGCATCCGTACTCTTTGAGCAATCATGTTAACTGCTTCAGTAACATCTATCCATGCAGTTTGGACTCCAGTTTTGGAGGTAGCATCCTCTAGGCGATTAGCAAGCTTCTCTTGTAGGATGGGATCTGTAGCCTTAAGGAATAATTCAATCTTTTGACCTTCCATAATTTGTTGGTCTTCAACATCAAGTTGTCCAAATTTACTTTCAAACTCATTACATAGAGCTGTTGCAGCTAATGCTTTGTTGGGTGTCTCAACCCAATCAGTGAAACTTTTCTTCATCATAGGGCCAGAGTCTTCTAAGGAGATTTCTTCGCGTAGGGCTTTTTTGAATGCAACCCAATCCGCACCTTACTAAAAAAGACCATGGATTCTTGCTTGAAGACCATGCTTTGCTAGTCTGGCAAAATAGTGACTCCATGCATGTTGTGGTACACCAAAGAAGAGCATTTGCTCAACATACAAATGAATGAAAATAGAGAAATTTTGACCATTAAATTATTTTAATTCTCACCCAACTTCTTCTAGGGCCTTGATATCTGTGGAATCAATCTTCTCTTCATCTTGCCTTTTTTGTTGTTGTTGTAACATTTGGATTTGTTGTTGCTGAGTCTGCTATAGAATACGCACCAATTGTTGTAGAGTATCTCCTAAAGAATCCCCCATCTTGAAGTTTTCTTACAACCGACCTTCATGTTGGGTTCACCAATGTCACAGCACATAGGGTTGAAGGTCACCACAGAGGTTTGGCAAGAAAACTGGATAAGACAGATGGAGATGTGTCTTTAAGAGATAGGTAGATAAAAGTGAGTGTTTGAGGGTTGAAGAGGAACATTCACAACATGCAGTTCACCGTATACTTTGGTTTATCTTGGAAATATAGAATTATACATAAGACGGCTGAATAAATGGGTTACGAGCTTAAAACTTATGATCACAAGGATGGATGAATTGCAAATAGGAGACCAACTTCAAATGATACAAGAAGAGTCTTGCCCTTCCTTTCCTATGATTTTAGCTGCCTATTTCAGCCTAGGCAAGGAGAAGATCTTCAAGACAGCTTCTCAGTCCAAGTAATTAGTACAATGAAGATAGAAGTTTGAGATAAACACTGCCTACATCAGTCTTTGAATGATTCAAGGCTATGCAACTAGCATCACCGTTGTTAGTTTTCACAAAAAGATAATGAGAATCATGACTTAGATCAATGTTACTTGAATAAAGCAACTGCATAAAGCTTCAGCTTATGGAATGACTGTTAAATTAGCCAAGTTTAATTCCAAAGCATGGCAAGAAATCACCAAAAAACTTCTTGAATCCTCCCTTGAATGAAGAGGAAGCAAAATACTATGTAGAGGAGAATACAAGTTTAGTTTGTACTTGCAATGATTGTTGATGAAGAATAATCTGTGATTGCATGTTTTAGTCATGAAATAACCTGACTTTGGCTAAGAAGAAGAGACCAAAAGTATCACATAATAGTGTCAAAAGATGTCATTGAGACTTTCTTACATAGAGTATAGCTTGTACTTACACATAAGAACCAAGAACAACCCATAATTTACCAAGATTACAGAAGAGGATCACAAGGTAAGCTTCAGAACTTGAATTCCCTATTATGGGCTACCAAGGATAATCCAAGATAATACAAATATTCTCCCGAGTATCTACAATGTCCTTTCAAGGCAAGAGTGTTTTGATGTAGCAATTACAAGTGAAAGTAGAGTAAGTCCTTTTCATAAACCAAGAGGATAGAAATGAAGCATTAGTGTGACAAGATTCAACCCACAAAGAGAGTAGTGGGCTATATAAAATAGTCCAAATTAGAGCTTTATGTTTCCCAAGATCTCTTCTTGTTAGAGAAGAGAGTCTATTTCAAGAGGTAGGTACATAAGTTAGTGCTCTTTTCCTTTTTCTTCACAAATGCAAGTGCCTCTTGAATCATACAAAAGATGCTTTTCAAAATAGAAATTCAGTCCATTAAAGAGCATTCTTGGGCCTTTCAATTCAGCCCACAAGTGTTGATAATAAAGATCAAGAAGTGGAACAAGAGGCTCACTTTAAAGCAGAGAGTTGCTACTCCATAGATATAGACTCAAACAATATTCAAATCTTCCTTCTTTCTTCTCCCATGAGCATGAATGAACCCATGAATCGGCTGTTGCCCTCCTTTTTATACATATTTACCTTGTTTTACTCAACCAAGAGTGGCCTTCCATTTTTGTCAATGCATGGGAAGGGAGATACTTACAATTTGAGTAGAGTCTTTTGAAAATGCTTGTGGTTGCATGTTTTGAGCTTCCCCTTTGTGTGGTGGCTTGGACACCTCTCATCCCTTCTCCAATCATGGCACCCTCTTCAACTTGCAAAATGCGGTGAAAAAAACAAACTGCTCCTCCTCTTCCACATGCTTAATGCACAAGAGGTTCCAAGTGTCATAAGTCATGGTAATTCATTTACACAATGTCTTGTGTCAACTAGGTTGATCAAATCCACTTTGGAGACTTAGAAGAAGCTTAAGAGAGTGGTTTTTCCATTTGGGCTTAGTGACAAAGAAGCTTACTGGGCAGAGTCAAAGGGCTAAAGATCCAAGAACCCAATCTTCCATCATGTATTAGGCTTGGTGATTTACATGACTTATTACAACTTGTGGTCAAAGAAGCAAAGTTGAATGGGTTGTAACTTCAAGGTTGTCTTAACATTGTCTTTATTCAAGGTGAGAACTTTTGCCTTAAGGCAAAAAACCAAAGGATGGAACATTATGTATGGAAATAGAAGCAAATGACAAGAGTAATTAAAGTAGGAAGAACAACTTATTTTTCTCTAGAAAGTTATAGATTGGTTAAGAAACAACATAATGTGTTATTTTTCATCCATGGGCAAACATTCTCATGACAACAGACTATTATGGGAGATTGCTCCTTACGAGAGATAGGGTGTGGGAACCCCTCTAAAGGGGGGTTTGGAAACTTCTAGAATTTTCCTCTCTCTCTCTCTCTCTCTCTCTCTCTCTCTCTCTCTCTCTCTTTTAGAGACTCTCTCTCTCCTTCTCATTCTCAATGTAGCTTGGTAGGGGGGTTGGTATTGTTTCATCCCAGGAGGGGGGGTCTTTATAGGGAGGAGGAGGAGTGGCCTTCTCCCCACGCTCCACCTAGGGGGTTCAAAATGGCCTGCCACCATGCAAGCTACCATTACTTTTTGGGGAGGGGGGGGAGGTGGCACATGCGTGCCCCTCCTCCTCATCGTTATCATCATCATCATCTTCTTCTACTTCTGCTTCCCCTCTCTCTCACCAATTGGCGGTGTCAATAGGGGGAAGTAAACAAATTTTAAATAGTTTTAATTATAATGGGGGGGTCTTATGGGACACGGAAAAGGGGGGGTTATTACATCTTCCCCCCTTAAAGGATTGAGATGCCCTCATCTCAAAAGGAATTGGGGATATTGTTGGTTAAGAGTACTCTTATCAATTCATGTGGCATCTTCTTTTGGATAGTCCTTCCACTAGATTAGGTACTCTATGAGAGTTCTACTCCTCAATTTCTTCTCACAAATGTCTAGGATTCTATCTTACTAAAGCTCAAGGACTCCTTGGCTTGGCATTACAACTTGTTGATCATTGAGTACATGGCTAGGATTGGATACGTATTTCTTTAGTAGTCTAACATGAAATACATTGTGAACCTTTACATTCTCGGGGAGTTGGAGTTTGTAGGCATTGGGCCCTAGGTAGTGGAGGATCCTTAGGGTCTGCAATACCTTGGACTTAGCTTTTTTAAACTCTCCCAATGATAAGGGGCTCTTCTTGAGTTGTACATGAATAAAAACCATATCTCCTTCTTTGAAGAGTTACTCTTGTCTATTTAGATCGGCATAGGCTTTTTGACTATCCTTGGTGGCTCTAATGTCTTGTCTGATGGCCTTGACCTGCTCATCCATTTTCTCTAGCATATTGTTGGAAGCTTCTACCCTTAAGGTAGGTTTTGAAAAATTCAATGGAGAATGGCAGTCATGCCCATACAATGCTTGAAAAGATGTCATTTGAATGCTTTGTTGGTGGTAAGAAGCATTATAAGCAAACTCTATCAATGGTAGATATTGGATCCATTTCTTGGGTTTGCGATAGCAATATGCTCTAAGAATATCTTCAATGACTTGGTTGACTCTCTTAGTTTGGCCATTAATTTGAGGGTGATAGGCTATACTAAAACATAGTTGAGTTCTAGTGGCCTCAAATATACCTCTCTAGAAGTGAGATGTGAAGAGGGGGTCGCGGTCACTAATTATCCTTCTAGGAAACCCATGGAGTCTAAATATCTCCTTAATGATTAATCTGGCAGCATTTGAAGCTTTATAGTTTGTCTTGACTAGAATGAGATATGCAACCTTAGTGAGCATATCTACTATAACCATATAATTAAATTGTATCCTCCTTTAATTGAAGGTAACCCAACAACAAAGTCCATGCTGATAAATTCCCACTTCATTTGAGGAATGTCAAGAGGTTGAAGCTTCCCACGCATCTTGACATGCTCTGTCTTAATCTGGTGGCAAGACAAAAATTCCATGACATATTTGAGTATATCTTCCTTTAGTCTTTCCCAGTGATAGCTCTTTTTGACCATGTTCAGGGTCTTAACATATTCGAGATGACCCGAAAAGGGGGAGTCATGTGCTTCCTAGAGTATTCTCTGACAGAGTTTCTTGCTCGAGGAAATACATAATCTTGTCCTAAAATAGACAAGTATCCCATTGACAGACAATTCTTGATACTTGACCTTAAGTCTGGCGTTTTGGTCCGTTTCCAAAATTTCCTTTTCCTTTATCATCTTCAGATATTCTAGGTCATGGCTAGCTTCCTCCTCAGCTAATTCAAGGATAGGGTTTTAGGCATTGACACCATAGTTGCTAATGATTCTATCGTTGAAGGTTCCTCCATAATAAGAGAGTTGAGAAACACCTTGCAAATTAAGGCATTAGTGACCTCATTCTCTCTACCAGACCTATACTTGATCTCAAAGTCATATTCTTGTAGAACCTTAATCCAACAACACTGCCTCATATTGAGGTAAGTCTAGGTGAAGATCCATTTGAGTCTCTTGTGGTCCATGACCAAACAGAACTTGTTGCCAAGAAAATAGTGTCACTAAAGTTTGAGAGTATGAATAACTGCTAGCAACTCCAGGTCATGAGTAGCATAATTATTTTCATGGGGTTTAAGCTTCCTCAAAGAATATGCTATAAGATAACCTTCTTGCATTAGTACACATCCTAGTGCAAGTGAGCTGGCATTCATGACAACTTCAAATTCTTTGCTCAAGTCAAGGAGTTTCAGATTTGGTGTTGTCACTAAGCTATGCTTGAGTTGATCAAAACTTAATTGTTTGGTGGAAGTCCACACTATGGCAATCTTCTTTTTTAGTAGATTTGTGAAGGGTGTTGCAATGAAGGCATAGTCCTTAATAAAGATCATGTACCAACATGTTAGTCCAAGAAAACTACGCACTTCTTTGATAGTGGTTGGTGGAGGCCACTCTTGGACATCCTTAACCTTTGTAGGGTCTATAGAGATTTCTTCTTTTGACACAATAAATCCAAGATATTTGATTTGTCTCTTGAGAAAGGCACACTTTTCTTCTTAGCATAGAGCTTGCGTATCCTCATAGTCTCAAGGATGATGCAAACTTGGGGTTCATGATCCTCATCTTCCTTAGAATAAACCAAGGTATCATCAAGGAAGAAAAGTACAAAATCATCGAGATATGATCTAAAAATGTCTTGCATTAGCCTATTAAATGTGGCAAGGGAAGTAGTCAATCCAAATGACATTATTATGAATTCAAAATGACCATATCTCGTATTGAATGCTGTCTTGGGAATATCCTCATCCTTGATGCGGATTTGGTAGTATCCTGACCTCAAATCAATTTAGGAGAAGGCTTTTTCTCCCTGCAATCGATCAAGTAACTCGTCTATCCTTGGGATAGAATATTTATTCTTGATGGTTACTTGGTTTTGTCCTTTATAATCTATGCAAAAGTGAAGTGTACCATCCTTCTTCTTCTGGAACAAGACCGGAGACCCCCAAGGAGAACTGCTAGGGCATATGTACCTTTGGTCCAATAGCTATTTGAGTTGTTCTTTTAACTTGATAGCTTCAGGAATGGACATATTGTAGGGCCTTTTTGCAATTGGTGCAACACCTGGCATAAACTCAATATCATGATACACTTCCTTAGGCAGTGGTAATTCTATCAGTTCTTCCGAGAATGCATCTGCATACTCTTTTAACCATGACGGTTCTTCATTGGATTCCTCTACCTATTCTAGCTTGTTTAGTTTGATCAGATAGCCGGTAATTTTTTTCTTATCCCTTGAGCTATTCATGTTGCCTTGGCTAGATAGATCTTTGGTTTACCAACTTCTCCTTAAGTTGTAACTAACTCACCTTTAGGATTCCGGAAGGAAACTTGGCCCTTCCCACAATGGATGTGAGCATCGGTGGGGACTAGCCAATCCATCCCAAGTAGGCACTCATGAACCCCTAGATTCATTACCCTAAACTTAACAGATGTGGGCTCTTTTTCGAGAAGAAATTCCACCTTAGCAATTTGACTAGTGTAAATAATTTCTCTCCCATTTGCTAATTCAACAAGTAAGGTGGATGCAACTATAGTGGCTATTCCTAGCCTTCCTGCACAAGTTGGTGAAATGAAAGAATGAGTACTACCACAGTCAATCAGGGTTTTGAATTTCTTCCCTTGGTAATCTGATGGATTTAGGATCACTGAAAATTGGTGATTTGGACCCTTTTTATGGAGAGTGGCATGAACTGATGCCCTCTCAATCTCAACTTTAATGGATGGGTCTTGCCCTTCCACTACAAGATATAGGTCTTATACCGATGTTAAAAGTGACAAAAATGCAAATAACAAAATTTTCCCTCATCATCGCAAAGCTTCGTTATTGGCCATACCATAGAACACTCGGTATCAGCGTCACTATCAGCGTCGGTATCAGCATCGCATTTGCCACGCTAATACCAACGCTAATACTGACGCTGATACGACAGTTTGTGACCAAAATAACGACGCCAATAACGACGTGAGCAGTAAAATTTGCGACGTTAATAGCGACGGTAACAGGGGAAAAAAAAATTTGTGGCTGCACTGCCACATATAGCACTGTGTGCTTTATTAGAGCCATACAACATATGTTTCTGCACTGTGTATAATGCGCTTGTAAATGAAAACAAAGTATACTGAAATCATAACATTGATACATGAAATAAATACATGATCGCATAATAAGTGATTGGTACAATCATGACAAGATATCACTAATACATAGAAAATGTCTACGTAGATTAGGCGACCAAAAAATAAAGGTGTGTGAGCTCCAGGGATCCAAGGTCGAGCTACATATCCTCACCCTTAGAAAGCTCAATTGTCCTGCCGCAAAGGAGCATCGAACAGACTCTGCAAAAAAAGAAACAACAACACATCAGTCCACCATACAATAATGCATTCTAATTAAACATGGTAACTACAGACAAGAAAGATGAGTGACTTACAGAGCCATCGCGTCTATACAATCGGTTGATCAATGAAGCGATACCGTGCCTCTCTGCATATCGAGTCTCAAGGTCAGTTAGATCGCGATTTGTAATGGAGTGCTACAAAGAAAACAAAATGCTAACTGTTAGAAACATGATTGTTAGTACAAAGGATATTGCAAAAAAAATAAATAAGCAAAACAAAAGAAAAACTTACAAAGTCCTCCAAATATGTCATGTGGCTGCCATTCCCAAGATGATGGACCACTCCGGCCTCGAGTCGTACCCTCGCCGCCTCGCGCTGCTGACTCCAATGTCCTAGAGAATCTATAGCCTCCTCCCTCAGTCGATGCCAGTCATCTGTATCTAACCACTTGGGCTTTGCAGCCCCACTCTTGATTGCCTTGCGGTGCGTCGGATCATCTATGTGACATATATGCACTCATGCAATCCATCATCCAGCCCGTAGAAAATCTATCTACTGAGGCTGGAATCAAAAACTCCTCATGCAAGGATGCTACTATGTAGTCCTTGCTTCCCTCTGGTATGTTCTTCCAATGATCTAAGACGTTGTGCTGAAAAACTTGTTGGTACAACTCTCTCATGCGAGCCATCACCCTCCTCCCCTCATCATTCATGATGATGGCTCCTGACCTATCATTGACCAGATATCCATATCCCCTTGGGGTCTACCTAAGATGGGTCCTCTCCCATCAACGTCCATGCTCCTAGGCATATCTAGGAGACCCCTGGGCATCCGGTGTACCGATCGAGGTAATATCTCTCGGATTGGCACCCATAGGGGTGCCACCCTGCTGACAGTAGTAACTGGAGTAGACATCTCCACAGTTGTGACAAATCCTGGAGGTGATGCAACTCTAGCTGAACGACGAGACGGAGACACCATGTCCGTGCCTCCACAGCATCCACTTGAGCCTGAGCCATGCTCCTTGGAACCACCATGAGAGCGAGGAGTCGCACCTTTATCCCGTGTCGACTGCAGACTAATTGCATCCGTATCTCTGCAGCATCGCGCTGACCCTGAAGCACTCCCTCCCTCTGGCCCAAGTCTGGACCATCGAACTCGTCTACTCGAAGCTGAAGCATCCGATCACGCTAAAGTAGATCTAGTAGAGCACCTTGATGAAGATTGAGACAGCTCCTGGTCTGCCATATCTCTGAATCTCGCGATTTGGTCTAGAGACATGTGTATGAAGATATCATGTAACTCCTCATTACTCATCCCTCGACTCATCCTAAAAAAGTCACCTGCACAGACAAAAAATGATGTTAGAATAATCAATTTAAATCATATAAAGCACAATAATATAAATCCTAAAAAGAATATCTCACTTAAAATGCATATCTTATGTACCCTTATAAGCGATTGGTCAACGAATTGAGTAAGTGGATGCTCCAAGTATGAAGTATCATATGGTCCCATGTCAATCTCCTGACATAACTCTGCATACACTCCTAACACAACTCCACATACACTGGAAGGTTGATAGACATGTCACCACAAAAGGATGAGTCCACCTCGTTCTCAAAGAATTCTTGGACTCCTGTATTTCCATCATTGTTAGCTGATGCTGGCTCTAAACTTTCGGTGGCCTCCACCCCTTGCAATATCGACCCCTTCATTTGCATATTATCTTCATCTATGATCAAAACATCACTTTGATCATATACTATCACACTTTGGGGAGTTGAAGGTATAACATACCACCATCAAGTTTGTCAGGGGTTTGGATAGAAGATTACCTGTTCACAAACACGTACAAGAGAGTTTAAACCATTGTGACATAAACCATGTCGTAATACAATTAACAAACAAATGAGTCCATGCACATGTTCACAATGGGTCATCAACACAAAGCTGTTGTGCAAATCCATCCATTTTTTTTCAGAATCTATTTCGAGAAATCCAGATGGACCTCATCGAACTGTTGCTCCATCTCCTCCAAGTACCACTTTGAATCACTGCACATCGAATAGTATCATGGAGAAGCTATGGTAATCCACCGTAACAATACTTTGGAAGTTTCCAAAATACTCCATCTCATCCACAACCATGTTTGGATATGTTGCTCGTCGCCGGCTCTCTTGCTCAAACCTTGCCATGATACCACAGTCCATTGTGGAGCACATTTTGTTAATACGCTCCATGTGAAAATGCCATCCGCGAGACCATGCTACACTATATATTTTGTATTGTACATTGAAACACTCAAATTAGATGTCGCATATAAAATTTAGATATGACAAATTCTAAACACCTCATCACCTTTGGACTACATCCCCTTGAGAATTCCCACTCCTCCATTGAGACCTCTGTCCCTTCGCGAGCGGGACGATACGGTTAAAGCTCCATGCAACCATTGCGTTGACATGAACCGTCGCATCTTCTCCATGCCCTCGGGACATTGAATCCTTCAATGACGTGTACTATATCGAAATTCAACTCGCGCTTCCTCTCGATCTTGCCTAGCGATGTTGTACTTTGGGAGCCACGTCTCCATAGAGGCATGGTGCAACATACAAAAGCGATTCACCTTCTTCTCCATTGAGGCATCCATTCTTTTTTCTACCCCATTTCCAACCACCACATCTCTAGTCAGTCTATCATCGTCCTTCAGCGACCATAGCATTTTGTTGTCTAGATCCACCGTCGATAGCCATTGTGAAATATGCACTAGCGCCTTAGACACCAACCAACCTTCAGCCGTACTACCTTTTGGCCAAGCTCATTGTTGCACAAAGCCTTTTAGGGTTTTCATGAAGTGCTCCAAGAAGAACATCTATTGCATATGGACAGGTCCAGCAATCTCCACTTCATCTACAAGATGCACAAGAAGGTGGATTTGTATCATGAACATGTTGGTGGGTAGGTATTTCTCAAAGAGACAGACCGTCTCCATTGCTCCCCGCCTCGCGAATTCAATAGAGGACATCTTAATCTCCTTCTGTAGGATCCATTGCACCAAAGTCAACAACCTGTAAATGGCCCCGCGTATTTCTAGAGTAAGACATCCTGCGATCGCGATCGGTAGTACAAACTGCCACAAATGAGAAAGCATGATGAATAATGGCTACACTCTAAATAGCAAATGCACACGCCAATTACAATCCATTCATAGTACAAACCTAACATATCTTATGCCAGTCATGGGATTTTAGCCCCTTATAATTGGTCGTCTTTAGAAAATGCAGACCTGAGAGAATGCATCATATCCCCAGGAGTGTGGATAGACTTGACTACTTGCTTCACAATGCGCTCTTCTTTAGTGGACAAAACCCAAGGAGCGTGAGGTAGCTGCACGCGACTATCAACACTTTACTGCGGCCAAAGCGCCTCCATCTTACCTACCTCCTTCAAATCCATTCGTGCCCCTATAGTGTCTCTCTTTCCTGTGATGTGGTCCCATAGCAAGCTACCCACATTCTTGAAAATATGCATGGGATCCAACAAGTGGTTTTGACCTGTAAGTGGGTCCAATATGGCAACTCGTAGAAATGATAACCATTGCATTCTGTTGTTTGGATGTGATTGCGTGTGGACCATTTTTAGCTCATACCAGCTTGTGGCATTCATACGTGTTGGAGGTCGTCTAAGAAAGCCTTCCCTAAGTTCATGATCCTCTGGCAAGAAAGCAGCGTGTCCTTGATATACCATCTTCTTCATGGTTCGTGACCTTCGGGAGTCTATAACTGTTGCCCGCACAATGGACATACATGATAACCTGAGATAACCAGACCTCTTCCAACACCACGACCTAGTGAATACAAGCTTGAACAAGATAAAATATAGATATTACCAACGAGAATGGAGGCCTGTTCACCTGAGAACTCTCCGAATCCCGAAAAGTCATGCATTGTCCACATGAGAATGGCTCGAATATTGCCTGATCGCCGACCATCGCGCCTGGTCATATCTTGCACGGTGACCCCCTCCTCCCACAAAATCTTAAGCTCATCGACTAATGGACGAAGATACACGTCCATATTTTTTACTTTGTAATGGCTGAGGATGAGTAAGCTAAGGATGAGATGTCCTTTCTTCATAGAAAACCATGGAAGGATATTGTAGTTGACAAGGACTATAGGCCACACATTGTAAGAAGTTGAGCGCAGACCAAATGGGTTCACGCCATCCATTGCAAGATGGAGCCGAAGATTCCTTGGCTCTCGGGCAAAGCCTGGGAAGGTAGAGTCAATGTGGCTCCATGCATGTGAATCTGTTGATATTCATTGAACTCCATCCATGGACCTATTCTGCACATGCCACCTTGTCAAGCTCGCCATGTCGGGCATCCGAAACATGTGGTTTATGCAGGGGATAAGCGAAAAGTGTTTGAGAACTTTTTGAGGGATAGTTTGCCATTGCAAGTCTTGTCAATACCTGTGAGCACTACACTTTGGACATATCTCCATAGTCTCGTATTCTCCTCAAAAGAGTATGCAATCGTTGATACATGCATGGATGTTGTTGTAGTCCATGCCAAGCTTTTGTAAAACATATTGTGCATCATCACGAGACTCAAGCATGGTATTTGTAGGTGGTAATATATGATATTTCAATAACCTGAAAAAAATCATAAATACCTTGAAAAAGCACAAATGTTTTTAATAATATTGTTGAAAAAGAAATCAACGAAGCGTATGTACAAGGTACCTGAACAACTCTGTCACACTCGTATCACTCCACCCATATTTTGCTTGCACACTTAAGAGTGCAAGCAGTGTCTTCAGGCGAGATACTCGGCACCCATCATATAATGGTATGAATGCTTCCTCTCTAAGCGGATCAGAAGTCTCGAGATCCATGGAAATCAATGCATCGATCATTGCCTCCATCTCAGGCTCCAAGATTGTAGGTAGGTCTGGAAGGTTACCTGCCTCCTCTGGCATTGACGGTATAGATTGGCCTTGCAAGTGGTAGATTGACTCATGCACTCCATCCATCGCACATCCACGAACTCTTCTAATTGGCCGCAAAGGGTGCACTCCTGATCCTTGGGACGAGACATCACCTCCCTGGATAGGAATGTACCAGCGAGACCCAATCTTATTGTATATGATATTCAATTAGCTTGTGAGTACAATGCATGATTGATATTAACTTTTCTTACTGTTTGCTGAAAATCTGCAATCACCTGATCAATGATCTCAAATTGAAACTCGCCAAATCATCGTACGTGTTCTATAGACAATCAACGTTTTTGTCTAATTGCCAGCTTGTATTGAGAGCAAGGACATGGGACACGCTGATTAAGATATGCCTCGCGATCTTAAACAACAGGACCTTCATCGTTTTCCATTTTGTCTATGTTACAACAAACAATTTGTTTTTGTTATCATTCTTTTTTTTTTCTTATATTGTTATCCTCTCCTTCCATCTCTCTCTTTTTTTTTCCTTTCTTAAATTGTTATCCTCTCCTTCCATCTCTCTCTTTTTTTCTATGTTATGACTACGATCACGACCACGACCACGATCACGACTACGATCACGACCACGACTACGACTACGACCATGACTATGACCATGACCATGACCACGATGACTACAACGACCACGACTATGACCACAACCACGACAACGACCATGATGACTACGACCATGACCACGACCATGGCTATGACTACAACCACCACCACCACCACCACCATGACTATGACTACGACGACGACTATGACCATGACTATGACCACGGCCACGACCACAACCACAACTACGACTACCACGACCACAACCACGACTACGACTACGACGACCACAACCACGACCCACGACCATGACCACGACTACGATGACCACGACCATGACTACGACCATGACCATGACCATGACCACGAACACGACCATGACTACGACGACCACGACCACGACCATGACCACAACCATGACCACGACCATGACCACCACGACCATGACTACGAATATGACTACGACTACGACCACGACCACGACCATGACCACGACCACAACTACGACTACAACTATGACTATGATGATCACGACCACGACTATGACCATGACCACGACTACGACCACGACCACGACTATGACTATGGATAGGTTTCACTCACTAAGAATAAGATTGGTAATTCACCTCATCTTCTCTCCATCATCAATAGAATTCTCCTTTACCATTTACAACTCACCCATCTTCTCTCCACACTATTGCACACTACAATCTCTATGAGGGCATGAGATTGGGATCTCCACAGATACCAAAGCATGATCTCTATCTTGATGGTTGCATATATACTACTACTACTCATGGAATAAACCTTAAAATAGCTATTATGCTCAAATATATGCTTGTTAGAGCATAAATTTGTTCTTAAGACTATTCTAAGGAAGAAAGAGGGTTAATGATAAAAGAGTGCTTCCTTGCAAGTGATTTTATTTTTCTCTCCTCTCTCTCATTTATTTTTCTCTCTCCTATCCATCTCTCATTTCCTTTTCTCTCTTCCTCTCCCTCTCTCATTTTCTCTCCCTCCCTCGCCCTCACCTCACCCACACCCTCTCTTTCTCTCTTTTCCTATTATGTTTAACATCTTCTCTCTTTTTCTCTCTCCTCTCATTCTCTCTCTTTTCTTTCTCCTCTTCCTCTCTCATTTCCTTTTGCTCTCTTCCTCTCCTTCTCTCATTTCTTCTCCCTCCCTCTCCCTCTCATTCCCTATTATGTTTTCATCTCCCCCCCCCTCTCCCTCTCCCTCTCTCATTTTCCTATTATGTTTAATGTCTCCCTCCCTCTCTCTCTCTCCCTCTCTCTCTCTCATTCCCCTATTATGTTTAATGTCTCCCTCTCCCTCTCTCATTTCCTCTCCCTCCCTCCCTCTCCCTCCCCCTCTCTTTCTCTCTCCCTCCCTCTTCCTTTTTCATTTCCTCCCCCTCTCCCTCCCCCTCTCCCTCTCTTTCTCTCTCCCTCTCCCTCTCTCATTTCCTCTCCCTCCCTCCCTCTCCCTCCCCCTCTCTTTCTCTCTCCCTCCCTCTTCCTTTTTCATTTCCTCCCCCTCTCCCTCCCCCTCTCCCTCTCTTTCTCTCTCCCTCTCCCTCTCTCATTTCCTCTCCCTCCCTCTCCCTCCCCCTCTCTTTCTCTCTCTCTTCCTCCTCCCTCTCTCATTTCCTCCCCCTCTCTCTCCCATTTCCTCCCTCTCCCTCTCTTTATTTTCCCTCTCTTTCTATCTCTCTCTACCTCCCTCTCCCTCTCCCTCTCCTTCTCTCTCATTTCCTCTCCCTCTCTCAATATACACAAATTATATAAAAAATAAATAAATAAGAGAGAGAATACACTCTCCCTCCCTCTTCCATTTCCTCCCTCTCCCTCTCCCTCTCTCATTTTCTCCCTCTCCCTCTTTTTCTCTCTCTCTCCCTCCCTCCCCTTCCCTTTTCCATTTCCTCCCTCTCCCTCTCCCTCTCCCTCTCTCTCATTTCCTCTCCCTCTCTTAATATATATACACAAATTATATAAAAAAAGTAAAAGAGAGAGAGAATGCACTCTCCCTCCCTCTCCCTCTCTCATTTCCTCCCCCTCCCCCTCCCTCTCCCTCTCCCTCTCTTTCTCTTTCTCTTTCTCTCTCTCCCTCTCCCTCTCTCATTTCCTCCCCCTCCCTCTCCCTCTCTTTCTCTTTCTCTCCTTCCCTCTCCCTCTCCCTCTCTTTCTCTCTCATTTCCTCTCCCTCTCTCAATATACACAAATTAAACCCTAAACAAGTAAAAGAGAGAGAGAATGGACTCACCGTAAAGATTTGTATGAGGGTTTGGTGGCTCCTCTCCGTGACGGTGGCTCCTCCTCTCCTTCGCGAACGGCGGCAGCAACAGTGGCCGTGGCAAGCCTTCTTCCTCTCCCTCTCTCACCCTCTATGCAAAATGGTCGCTCTCTCTCTCGCTCTCCCTCTCGAAATGTTTCACGAATGCGCGAAATGAAACGCGCTTGGATTTCGGCCCGCTTTTTTCTCTCTGTGGGATGTCGCTATTAGCGTTGCATTTGCAACGCAAATAGCGACGCCACTACCTGATGTCGCTATTCCTGCGTTTCCTTGTAGTGTTCATTGATTTCCTTAATGGTGATATTGGAATTTTTTGCCCTTTCCATTGCTGCACGACCATAGCCACGGGTAGGCCTATCTTGCCCACTAAATTTTTCCTTGATGCCAATCTTCGCCAAGTTTGGGACATTCTCTTTTGAAGTGCCTAGGTTCCCTGTAGTAAAAACATTGCAGATTCTAGTTATTTCTTTGAGTGGGGACAAAGTCACTATCCGCATTTGCCTTTGGCTTCTTCCGTTGGCCTTAACTCTATCCTTGCACCCTTTTTAATTGAGACTTCATCATCTCTATATTCTGGTCTTTGTGAGAGAAGGGTCTATTGTTCCTGGATTTTAGCTAGACTTGGTCGAGCTCTTATCAATGCATCTTGTAAATCCAAAGGATGCATTGATTCCAATTGAGTGTTCATTGGTGGATTCAGCCCATCACAAAACTTAGAGACTTGTTGAAAAATATTCATTGTCGAGGCGTATTTTAACAAGGAGACAAATCTTGAGTAGTGTGCCTCTAGAGACAAGCCCAACTATTTCAACTTAAAGAACTCATTCATATTCTGAATTCTGTATGTAGGTGTGGCATGTACCTTCCCTGCACTTCTTCTTTTAGCTTATCCCAAGTTACTATGCTTTTCGTGACTGCTTGATCTTTACACCACTACTTCCACTAGAGCCTCTAACTTTGTCGGTGAGTTTGAGCTTGGCAATCATAGCCTAGTTTGTAAGTATTGTTCCTGCTGCACTAAAGTAATCCTCCATGGATTCAATCCATACTTCAACATCGACTTCAAAAGTCTTCCCTTTTCCATCAAATTCCGGTGGGTTGATTTGTTTGAGAAGAAACTTCTTCTCTTGTACTTCTGTCGGGCTTAGTGCAGGAACAAGATTCTGATTCTACATTTGGGGTTGTAACTCGTTTCAATTTAAATTTTTGCGTTAAGGTTGCATTTACACATCTCTTCAAAACTTATCTCAATGCGCATATTATTTTTCATCAATATTGTGCAACAAGACAAATAATCATGAAATTCTTATTTATCCATAAAGAGGCATAAGCCTTAAGTACAATTATTCGGGGATAGATAGAGATAGACTGGGACGATTTTTCTTTCAAGAGATACATCAGCGCCAAGTTAGTACTTCCTTATTGGATTCAACAGCGGGGACAAAATAGTAATATGGGTTTGGGGAATGGATTCTCAAGAAGTGGTAAGTCATGGGAAGTTCAAGAAATCCTCATTTTTGATAGCCATGACATTTGTTTCGCCCTATTACTTTAATTTTATCTGCTAGCAAGACTTTAACCACCTCCTCATAGATATAATGAGTCTATTCTACATGCCGGCATCCAATGTGTAGAATGGAGTTCACACGTGCCTCATGGACCATGAATAACTTGATAATCTTCAAGTCCTCTAACCATTTTAGCCTCTTCAAATCGACTTGAAGATAGGCAAGCTGGTTGCATCTATGTAGAAGTAAATTGCACTCCAAGTCCAATGCATTTCCGCATACAACAATGAAGGGTTGTAGAGGCAATCCAAGATCCCCATCATGTCGATTCTTCTACGCTGAAGGATTCATAGTAGCCCTGAACGTGATATGAAATATGAGGAACCTGCTCCATGCCTCATAAGTCATGAAGTAGCAACAATCCAAAAGCGAGTAAAAGAAAAAAAATGTGTTCTAGTAAAAACATCACCTCACTCTTCTTGATTTATTATTATCTTAATTGTTTTACTCATTGGTTTGCTCTAATACAAACTGTAACGTGTCTGGTTTTTGACATGTTTTAGTAGTCTATTGGGAATTTGATCTAAAAGATGCTGCCTAGCACTCCCATGGAATGTCACAGGGTTTGTTAGATAGCAAATCTGGAGTCTACTCCACAATGAAGCTTATCGGCCAACCCTATTAAGATCGACCTAAATCTTTCTGGGTTTCTAACGGTCAAGTCATACTACATCCTTCTAGTGTCAATTTACTTTGCACAGAGTATTTAAGCCAAGGTGGATTCATATCACACTTGGTTCAAACAGAATGGGAAACGCCAAGGATTCATCGCTCAACCTCTCTACCCATAGGGTAAAGTCCCATTCTGGTCCCTTAAAACAATATGGACCAGAGTTCTACCCTCCATTATCTAAGGTCAATACATCATCACAATTTGAGTGTTGAGAATGCTCTCAGTTTTCTGGGACCACCCTGTCGTAGGATAGACTCATCAGGAGTTCTGCCAACCCGCTTCCCTTGATAACTTTAGTTTTCTACTTAACTATGGGCACATTAGTGGCAACACATTCAAGCAGCTTCCTTAATTAACCCATTAGCCACATATTCCTTTACGTAATTTTATGCACTGATACAAAAAAAATTCAGACAAATTTCTTGAAAAGAATTTTTATATTAAAACTTCAATTGAAATATAGGTCCCATCCATAGGATGATTCCCACAATCCGTAAGTATGCGTCATATTATCCCCTAAGTTTCCACCCTTGCACTAGTAACAAGGCCTCGAGAATCCATCTCAAGTCACATAGACCATTTGAGTAGGACCCAAAGGGAAGGGAATTTACAACCAAAGCCCCTGCTAGCATCCAAGCAACCTCATATGAACAAACTAATCCACGGAGAGACCTCTTGTGATAGAATCGGTCCACATTCCCCTCATGGTTATTCAGAACCCCCTTGAACACAATATTAGTGAGGGAGTTTGGGATCTCCCAATTCCCATTTTTTGAATGCTAAAAAGTTGGCATCCAAATCACATGCCCATAAGTTTATCAAAACCATATGATGTGACCTATCATTGGAAAGCGCTTGAAAAATTGAATTTATTGAGCTATAGAGCACTCGATTTGGAGTTATAGTGTTCAAGTTATAACAAATCCAAAGATTTGACCACGTGTCCCAAACTTATGGGAAATTCCCATATTCCCCAATATGGTGTTCTTGGATAGGGTTGGTGCCCCAGCTGGGGTTGCTTCGTGCGCCATCCAAGAATTTAAGCAGATTCATTATACAAGACTCTTATGAGAGCTTTGGTCTAACAATCCTTTTACAAATAGTGCTCCTAAAATTTACAAGCACAAATAATAATGTGGGATGGTGCTCAAATACCTGCTAAGGTGGAGTTTCTTTTTGAACACTTAGCATTCAATCATCGGATTTTTTTCTTGCCTTGAGTGAGACTGGCCATGATGTGTTTGCATGAAATCCTTGATGTTATCATCCATATCTCTCGCGTGATAGAGGTATTCTAGGTAGAAGTTCTCTTTCTCTTGGATGAGTAATCTACACTTCATCCCTTGATTATCCTTGCAATAGGAATTGCAATTTGCCTTTAGTAGGTGCTACCATCCCCATTATTATCCCCATAAAACCCTAGCCAATCCTTTAGAATTAGAGTTTTCGCGTAAGTCAAATTAAGTCATCCTAGACTCTAGGCCCTATTCAGGGTCCCTCTTATTCTCATTATCTTGCTCCTTTGATTTCCTTGCAGAAATCATTGTCAACTACCTCATGTATGATAAGAATAACTCTTTCATAGTTTGGATGACCACCACCATCATGGGTTTTTTTTTCCACGATAGCAAACCCTAGTTCGCTATAAATAATCGCATGTTTATGGAAAATTATGCTCTTGCCAACAAGTCTGGAAAGAGAAATTAGTAATCTTATGGTAGATACTGTTTCCATTGTCTTGATAGTTGGGTCATGAATATCACTCTAAGGTTTTACTATTAATTGGGAATCCTTGGGGATAACCTATGAGTTGACCTTCTTACTTGGACAATTTTAAATAGTCTAATTATCCACAACATTATCTCAAGCAAATCGGAGCTTGTTATGTCTTTCAAGCATTCAGTATTGTAAATATATATTTTTATGCTTCATTGTATGCAAGTAACCTAATTCATACACATTGCAATCATGGGGTGTAAATGCAATTTTGTGGAAAAAGAAAAAAGAACACTTTTATCTCCTTCAATTCTTTCCTCTCTACAAGTGAAGCGAAAATTGATTATATTGCTTATGCAAGCAAATATGAACTTAACTCTTTGCATGTGCAATGAAGCAACACTTTAATGTTTTTCATGGATGCATTTATTTCTTGCAGAAATGAAGGCAAATATTTCTTTATTAACTAAGATGCCTAGGATCCTGCATTGCAACCAGAAGATGCAATTTCCTACATGCAAGTTTCATTCATGATATCTTTGATGTAAAGTGTCAATCCCAGACAGTCCGTATCATTTTTCTATACACTTGAGTGCAAAGATCTATCAATTTCTTTTATCTCTCATGCATGCCAATGCTAGCACATAAAACTTAATGCTCCAAGAACAAAAACTAATACAAAATTCCCTAAATTCTATGTGCACCAATGCAAAGTTTATTGTGCAAATTGTTACATTTTATAATGCATCTTTAGTGCAATAAAATCCATTAAAATTTTTTGACCAAGGTGAGTATAAATACAATCTCCAATATGATTTTGAATGCAACATAATTGGTGGCTTATTATCATGAATTTTAGCATGAATAATTTTTTTCTTCTTAACATAATCAATTTGCGTTTATTGTTCCTTTAAGATGATTTCTACTAGAGTGAAATTAATTGAATGCACCTGGTTACTAAGTGTTGCAATTCCTTGACCGTAGCTCCATTATTTGATGTAGGATTGGTGTTGTCTTGAACCTTCCCTCGCTTTGGAGCCATTGATTAGGTTGGGTCTTCTTCAATAGAAGCATGCACAGACTATTATGGGAGCTTGCTCCTTACGAGAGATAGGGCGTGGGAACCCATCTCAAGGGGGGTTGGAAACTTCTAGAAGTTTCCTCTCTTTCTCTCTCTCTCTTTCTCTCTCTCTCTCAGCCTAGCTTGGTAGGGGGGTTGGTATCATTTCATCCTAGGAGGGGGGGTCTTTATAGGGAGGAGGAGGAGTGGCCTTCTCTCCACCCTCCACCTAGGGGGGTCTAGAATGGCCTGTTGCCATGCAAGCTACCGTTACATTTCTGGGTGGGGGGGGGGGAGATAGTGAGGGGCTCCTCCTCATCGTCATCATCATCATCGTCTTCTTCTTCTACTTATACTTCCCCTCCCTCTTGCCAATTGGCAGTGTTGGCAAGGGGAAGCAAAAAAATTTCAAATAATTTTAATGATAAAGGGGGGGGGTCCTATGGGACACAAAAAAAAAGGGGGGGGGGGGGGGGGGGGGGTTATTATAGCCTTGATGGCCTTTGTGATGGACAATCAAGAAAATTTCTAGCACCATGGATAATCAAAATAATTTGGAAGAGAAGGGCACACAGTTGATTTTAGTGAATGAAACCTTAATAGGCTGAACATAATTGCACATTAGTCTTCTTGAGGCCTCATGGCCTCAAATGTCCTCGTAAGTGTGAGTAGGTATTTGGTGGGTCAACTTTTGAAAGGCAAGGGCTTTTGATTATTTGATTCTTGTGAGAGAATATGTAGAAGCAAGTGCAAGTTCATATTAATTTGACCACAGGAGTCGCCAAATCCTCTGCGTGGATGCATACCATAAGTGAGCTCAGCCCCTTGCACTCATCAAGTAATCTTGTGTTTAACTATGGTCATTCATGGTCCTTCATTGCAAGTCAAAGGAGAAACAAATGCAAATACGACTGTCAATGCACCATACAACTATGAGTACACTATACAACAGTCAATGCACCATACAACTATGAGTACACTATACAACAGGCTACGATAAGCTATGACACGCTACAATAGGCTATGAGAGAAATAAATGCAAATACGACTATGATAGGCTACGAGAGAATTACTGCGACTGTGGATCAAGAGACATCACTCCAGCATACAACAGGCTACGACAAGCTACGATAGGATCAAGACGCGATGTGGATCGAGAGTCATCTGCACCATACGAGAGGCTACAATAGGCTGAGAGGCATTGTGGATCGAGAGGCATCTGCACCATACAACAAGCTGAGAGGTGTCGCTGGACATGGGAGAGCTGCTGTGGATCGAGATGTGTTTGCACAACACTTAGCTGATTTGCAAACCTCGTATTGGCCCCCGACAAGGAAAAGTTCAAGGCTATCAAAATCAAACCATATAATTTTGAAGCATTGTCGGGCCAATATAATTTTGAACAAGGATCGAGAGGCATATCAAGGCTATATAATCAAACATTATATCCACAGTGGCCTTCCTCGATACCAAAGAAGCATTGTTTCATTGATAATCAAGGGGCCCCATGAACCTTGACCCATGCCTTGGGTTGGAAAATCCTATTGCACATAAGATACTCCTAGTGCGGACACCCAAATGGCCCTAGTGCATGTTAATTGCCAAGTGCATTCATCCCCTTACCCTACTAGCCACTAGTACGGGCCATTAGATTGTGTGCATTATAAATGACACATGTCAATGTGAAGTTTTGCAGGTACCACACCACCACTAATTTAGACAACAATCTGCTGTCAAGTGGCTTAAACTATTACACTTGGAATACCATAAGGTTTTCATAGTAGATTTGCAATTACCATTTAATGATTTATTGATGTTATCCTTTATCTTAGGGCTTCTTTCCATCATCCTCATCTAAATTCTCCTTGTCTCACTATTGCTATCCTCATTAGGGTTTGTATCCAAATCCATCTCACTACCCTAAGACTTTCAACCTTTTTAAGGGGATTCAAAAGATTTCTTTGACTTCTTGCTAGAACCAACCATTAAGGTTTGTTCCATTGTTAGTAGCTAGAGCCATTGGTAAAGTGTGAGAGAAACCCAGAACATAAATAAAATACAATATTTTTCCAATAGGCTTAGTATTGGTAATCTTGTGGAGAAAAATGTATGTGTACATCTATATGGAATTGTTGTGTGATTTTTTATATGTGCTCACTTTGTGACTATGCTAAAAGAGGATTTTAACAACATTAAACAATACATAGTGGCATCATGAATTTTAATTTTCTTTGCGGTTTATGCTCAAATTGCGTATTATGGCACCAAAAAGAGTGCCTGGCAGCAAGAGAAAGGAATATGTCTCACATCATAGTAATCATTAAGTCAGCATGAAGCTACATTCAGGATGTATGCTCCTAGGTGGATTATAGACCAGGAAGCATCATCACGTGTGAGATATTTGGATACTCCTCCGAATAAGAAAGGATGTGGTCTAAAAATATGTGTGTTTATTGACGATGAAGCACAAGTAGATGGAGACTCCAATACCATTGATGAGATTGCTAAGCAGACATGTAGTCATTTATATGTTCATTTCATTTATATGTCACTATTGCTTATTGTTACTCTTTTTTTTTAATCAATATATATATAGTTGCTTTGCTACTACTGTTTTTTATTGTTGTTTATTAACATCTGTGTTTATAGAGACCAATGTGCACGAGGGTCTGGACGATAATGAAAAGATGAGTGGTGATAATGCTCACGGGGAGGAGGAGGATGGGAAACAACAAAAGCACTTAAGGCACATGGGCAAGAAAGTCTCTCTAGGCTTGATGAAGGATGTACTGAGCTAGTTTTATGTCAAGAAGAGGACATTGCCTCCTACCATGCCTCTTTGTAGATTGGTGGCTCATGAGGCAGTCAGATTTGCCGCAGATGATGCTCAGTGGTTGATTCCTTCCTTTGATTCTATTGATTATCTAGAGACTATGGGACATGTCCTTGTGTTAGTTGTGGGTCCTAGAGGGGAGACCATACCTATGATAGTAAAAAAATCTAGATGAATGGGGTCCAATTTGGCGTCAAAGAAATGAGGAGTTTGAGATGGCTCTTGGGAGAGAATGGTGCCAAGATCTTAAGGGCAAGAAGTTCCTATTTTGGGATGGAAATCATAGGCTAAAAACATGGTGGAGAGGCATCAAAGAAAGTAAGTAATTATTTATAATTTGTCCATTATACATGTAGGCATTGAATATATGTATCCTATTCTTATGTTATTCGATTTTCAATTATAAAGTACTCCGACAATGCTTGATTTCATATTTGTGTATGGTGTCAATTCATTGAGGTGCCAATGGAGAAGGAAGCGTAGCTATTACTCGCATTGGATACCACCAATGCATAAGTCTTCTTCCTTAAACTATGCTTCTCATTGTCATATTTATGATTACATTCTCATTTTATGCTTATGTTTGTTTCCAATAGTATTTCTAGGACACATGTTACTCCAAATATTGCTCATGAGGTGTACATGTTCCAAAAGTTTGGTCTTGCAAACAAAGAATCTATTCTAGATAGATTGAGTCCAGACATGAGGAAGTGGGCTGAGGTTGAGATGAGTATAGAGGGAAGGAATTATCATGGTGCCGCTCCATGGTATAACTCTCCTTGCATTTTAATATCTCATCTTGTATGGAACATTCTTTTCTATCTCTAGCTCTCTTGTATGGAATGCACTTTTCTATCTCTGGCTATATTTTACTTTTTTTTTGGCATGATAGGATGAATTCCATGCCTTTATCTCAAAAGAAACTACGAAGGTTGAGGCTTTTGGTATAGATGAGGCAGAGAGGAAGAAATGATTAGATTATGGCACATTCACTATACCACCTCTTCTTTCCTTTAGTAGGTTCACTCTTAGTGGCCGCATGTACATACATTGTGACAAAGATTTTTGCTGCCGAGAAGTGCTTAAAAATAGCCAAAAATTACAAATATCAAGGGAAAAATAGATTTCTCGAAGGTGGCGGTGACAATCACTATGATTTTAAGCGGCAAGTCCCTAAAGCACTAGTGTGTATTTTCATGGAAATCAAACGGTGGAGGATGGCCGAGCCGGAGTTTACCTAGATGTAAAATGGCGTCAGGAATCCAATGCAAGTCTCGGATCTCCATTCCGAGGTCATTTGATCCCCCATTCAATCCCCCGCAAGGTTTAGGGTTGTGAAGCAACTACCGGATCTAAAAGCCGGAAAGAGCATGATGGGTCCCAGCTTTGTAGATTTCGATGCCATGGAGCCACCCATCAAGATAGATCTCGATTCCGATATCGTTTGCCCCCTCAAAACTGAAAAATCCATTTTTCGGAAGTGTGAATGCAAGATGCATGAACTAGATAAGTTGATTAGAGTTTAGAGGCTCTTAATAAAGAGCTTAAGGGCACAAAAAGCCACGAAATGAAACGATGGGGGGTGGGGGGGCCGTTAGTTTTTTGCGCCTTCTTTTTTCTCCTCTCATCATAATTTTCAGATAAGAGGAATGGAGAGGAATGCTCCTAGGCCTGGAATGCTTCTATCCTTTGCCCTCCATTGCCACAAACAGATCAAGAAATGATGCACTGAGTCAAGAGATCAAAAACCAATCTTTCTCTCTTCTCCCTCTCTCTCCTGCATAGAGGCAATTCGTATGCAAGAAATCAAGAACAAGAGGGGCTGAAGAATGCTTGTCTGGTAGTGATCGGATTGCTTCAAGATGAAGTGAAGGCTAAGGAAAGAGGTTCAGCACTGAAGAATAGTTGCTGGTCAGTCTGTGCGTTCCTTAGAATAATCATTAAAAAAACTGCAACAAGCAAGACATGCCGTATACTTCAATTTTACAAAGAAATTTGATTGTTTTTGTTGTTTCATGGTCCAAATGTTGTTCATATGCAATGAAATTTTGTTTGAACCTTGTTTACATCATGATTGAGAGCTGTAACTATAGAAATACAGAACCTATAATGATTTAGAGCCATTATTAATTCTTTAAACCTCGTAAAATGTCATTTTCAATGGAAATTAGTGGTTTTTTTAAATATTGAGTTGGGAAAAAGGGATGAAAATGGAATAAAATCAGAGAAAATGTTAAGTTTCAATCAAAATGATAAGCCAATACAAATAAATCAGAAAATACCTATTTTTTACGAATAATAAATAGAAAAAATAGTAAAAAATTAGAAAATTTGGGTTTTTTGTGCTAAAAAAAATGAAAAAATAAGATTTATGTGTGTGAATGTTTGGCAAGATCAAAGCATGAGGTCAAGCCTCATTTTGGACTTGTCCTTTGTGATATAGTCTGTGTTTATCGCTTTTTACATACAAAAATAATACAAAACAACCATTTACACCTATGAGTACCTCAACAACACCTAAATGGTGAGGGGAGGATGAAGGTTGTGTGACGATCTAATTGATAAAAAGATAAAAATTCAGATTTCTCTCTTTGTGCATAATATTTAGGGATAGTTACATAATTAAATATTGGCGACTAGTAGCACAGAAGTTTCGGTGCTAGTCCCTAAAGCAGCGCAACACGTAACGCTTAGTTAAAATTCATGAAAGGGCTGTTTTCTACACCTCACATGGCTAGTTTTTTAATCATAAAATGGTTGTGCATAATTGTCACACACCTTGCATCAAGCATGCCATGTGGTATCTCCTGGAATGCATTGCACTTATTTGATAATCTTTGACCAATGCTGAGAGGAAAGAAAACCCAATCTGTAGGTTTAGATGGATACTTCCGTTGGGGAAAGTCTTGTGAGACAAATAAAAATCTCCTGGAATGTTGAATTATGAAAGAGTGGAGTTTTTGAGAATGTCATATGTATTAGCAACGCATCTTGGGGCTGATCCTCGAGGTGTAGGAGAGTCGCAGTGGAGCTGTGCCAATCTGCCGAGAGGTGCTTCCCTATGTGTGTATTACAAGGCATTATGCCTATATGTTATGGGATCTCCCTCTGAGGAGATGGGAAGGTGAACGTTGGACTACATATTGGATACAAATGCAAAATCGCCATAAGCATTTAGTGCAAAGTGAGTTTTAGATGCTTCTGGCCCGCGAGGGCGTGTGGTGGAGTTCTTTGTCATATGCATGAGGTTTAGCTAGTGCCATAGCCAATGCCGGCCCATTTCCGGTCCCATCAGTGGTGCATCTACCGGGAGCCACCAACAAGTGGTGGTTCTCAAATCTAGGGTTTTTTAGGGACCAAATAGTTTGTTTATGTCCTCTGAAAAGGACTATCAAGCCGAAATACAAAAGCAGAACGTGCTCAGAGGGCTAGACGATGGTTGGAGATTGTAAGACGCTATTCTCCTCAAAGGAGCAACCCATTACGCATAAGTGGCAGTGGTTCTAGTAACCTAGGTGTTACGAGTAGCTCTTTGAGTGCAAGTGGAAGTCTTGGTACTTCCCTATTTTCAATTAGTCAACCCACAACAAGTGGGGGTATAGTGTTGCCTACACAAACTCCTGTTATCAATTCGGTTGTAGCCATGGCACAACCTATCACAATTCCAGCAGGTATACCGGATTTATCGACATTAGGAGCACCATTGCCCATTTTCCATGGGTTAGCAAAAGAATATGGAAAACTCCACATTAAGGAGTTTCAAACGCTCATGTTCAATTATCGAATCCAAGACGAAGGACACCTAATGATGTTCTTCAACATGATGTTAAAAGGAAGAGCGACAGTGTGGTATCACGGTCTAGAAGCCGAAACCATAACTAGCAGTGCCCAATTCTTTATGGCTTTCCGTAGAGAGTTTGCCCCTAAGAAGGGTGGGCAATATTGGTTGCGTGTTCTGAATGTAACACGCCACGAGCCAAATGAGAATGTCCAAGCATATGCCAAGAAACTAAAGCAAGTTCTTTGCAAACTTAACGCTTATATTCCCATTCCAACAGCTGCACAGTTGCAATATTTCCTACATGGATTGGATTTTAATATCCAGGTGGAGCTGAGTAGTGTTGCTTTGGCTAATATTGACACTGCCATTAACCAAGAAGAAGGAGTAGAGTTGCGCTTGCAAGCTGTTTATGCAGCAAGGATAAATTGGAATGGTAATAATTTGGCCTTGACCAATGGGAGTCAAGGGGACCCCATGTTAAATACGAGTGGCAGAGGGAGTATTATGTTGAATTTGCCTATGTTACCAGCTCCTCCTAGCATGACTATGCCTATGGCTAGTCAGTCGGCCTCACTAAATAGTGGTGGAAACCAAACAATGAATCCTAATGTTGTCATAGTTGGTCAGCAACTAATTCCTAATCAAGTGGTTAGGCCCATGGGACGACAGACTGATGATCGCGGCTATGAGTCGAGTGCTTCCAATGTCCTTGGTGAAGTCAAGGACATGATGAAGCACTACACCGATATGATCTCTGAACAGTATTGAAAAATAGCTATGGATGTCAATTTTCTTAAGAAGCAGCAGAATTTGATAGGGAGTCGATGCCCTGAAGAGAGTGGCCCCTCAAGATTCAGTTGTACTGTAAGTGGTGTGGGGGCCAACATTTCCCTAGGAATTGCCGAATGTCAAATGTGATATTTGCGGGAAGTCTAGCCACTTAGCTGCTACCTGTTGGAGTAAGATCAGCTCTCTCCAACAAGGGAGTAAACAACCAGGTCCAGTTAACCATCGCACGCAAGGAAATAATCTCTAGTAGGACGATGGACCAAGGCAAATACTGCAAAGAGGAAAGGCTATTGTAGAGGAGTTACCTCATGGCAGTGGAGTCAGCCTTATTGAGGATGTACATGTCAATGATGCTGAAACTTCTAATCTACGAGTCCCGTAACAAGAGGTCAAAAGGCTAAAGAGGGTGACAAGGGAATTGAAAAACATGTTGAGGGAAGCCCTAAGCAAGATGCTAGGGAAAAGTGAGTCCTAAATCCTGATAAGGAAGGTGGACTGTTAAGACCTTTTGGCAGTAAAGTCGATCTCGCGAGGAGGATAAAGGATTGCCAAGAAAGAAGGTAAAGGCTAAAAAAGAGGCACCAAAGCCGATTGAAAGACCAAAGGAAAGAATGGTGTGGCTCGAGAAGAGAACTTTGGCTAATTACCACGACTTTGATCTAGCAATTTCCCTGTGCGAAGTCAAACCAGACATGAATCTCCTACAATTGATTAAACTTTCTCCTGAGTATGTAAGGAATTCAACAAAATCTTGTGTATAGGGTATATAGTAGAACCTTTGGGCATAGCTAGAGTGGGGAAAGATTGGTTCGATCATGCTGAAAAGCATTGCCCTAGGGTTCCAGCATATGTGGATGGAATATTAGGGGAGCATGCTATCATGGACACTGGATCCCCCGTCAATATCATAAGTTTAGACTTGATGGAGAGGTTAGGTCTAGAGATCCAAAAAGACGGCTGCACACT